>NC_045426.1:542842817-543442817 GCF_902635505.1 Sarcophilus harrisii
CAATAATGAGTTTTAAACCTTTCCCATGGGGCAAAGATGACAAAATGAGCCTTCTAAGTACTGACGGAATAATGCTTCTCTATGGAAAAGGGGCAGCTTGGTGACACAGTGGGTAAAGTACCAAGCCAAGAGTCAAGAAAACTTATCTTCCTGAGTTCAAATCCAGCCTCAGACCCTTACTAGCTCTAATTAACCCTGTTTGCCTCAGTTTCCCCATCTGCCCATCTAGACTAGGAGAAGGAAATAGCAAACCACTTTAGTATCTTTACCAAAAAAAAAACCCAAATAGGGTCATGAAGAGTAAAACATGACTGAACAACACCATAGGCAAAAAAAAAAAAAAAAAAAAAGTAAACATTGGAACTGTGGTTTCTTTTTCTTCTCTACTTTCTCAGCTTTTATCATATTTTTCTTATTATTATTAGCATCATGGTATGGTAGAAAGAGCCCTGACCCAAGTCAGACAACCTGAGTTTAAACTTTGACTACATTTTTGTTCTCTGCATGACATTGGACAAGTCCCATTTCCCACTAAGTTTCCTTATCTATAAATTAATCACAAACTTAGAGTTTGGATGGTAGTAAGCCCCTGGGTTTCATTTAAACTCTAGATCTGTGATCATAGGAGACTATGCATGAGTAGTGGCAAATTGAACAAACACCTGACAGGATCAAATTGGTTACTGTATTTGAATGAAAAAAAATTCTGTTTACTTGCTTATGCAAAACAGTTATTCTCAGACTTTGGGGTATCAGGATAGCTTTACACTCTTAAAAATTATAGAGCACCCCAAAGAACTTTTGTCTATATGGGTTTTTATCTATCAATATCTAAATCATTAGAAATTAAAACTGATAGTTCAAAATTATAAATTCATTTAAAATTATAATTACAAACTATTAATATTAACATAATATTTTATAAAAAATAATTGCATTATCCAGAACAAAAACAATTAATGATGAGTGACATTGCTTTATATATATTTTACAAATCTCTTTAATATTTGGCATAATACAAGATAGCTCATATCTCCTTCTGTATTCAGTCTATTGTGGTGTTGTTTTGGTTGTAGTAAGTATAAAATATCTGGCCTCACACAGTTGGTTAGTTGTTGTCCTTTGTTCTGGAAGAGGACCAAAGGACATCAATATGTTAGAGTTGAATTACTGTGGCTAATCAACCAATACAAGCTTGGAATGCTCTGCTATGGGTTAGACATAAATAGACTCTATGAACATTTGGGATGGACTCTCTAGTTTTGTATTTCTTCTGAGCTAATTCAATTCAGCTTTGTAGTTCTCTGCAGCTTGTGCTACTTTCGGCTTCACATGGATATGTATTTGGAAAAGGGAGCAGTATTTGAACAAGTAAATAATATCTTACCATTATTATGAAACTAGTTTTGGCTTCTAATAGCCGCTAAAAGAATCTTAGGGATGCTCATGGTTTGCAAACCACAGGCTGAAAACTGTTGATCTAAAGAAGAAAATCAAAATTTTGACCTTTTAAGACTTTAAACTTCCACCCACAACTTCATAATGTATATATCAGGTAGAGAAAATCTTGCAAATATTATTCCAAAGTCATTACATGATTCTGTCTTTTGCTCCATTTTGCTCAATGTGTAGACATTTTGATTTAAAGACATTTTGACCAATTAACAATCATATTAAATAAGTCAATAAATTCAATATTATTTGGGTGAGAGGAATAAAAATTTTTAAGTTTGAATGAAGATGGAGTTTTAAAAATTTAAGTATCCTCAAAATTTATATGAATATGTATAAAATTTTAAAATTACAATCTTTTAGGGGTATAGATATTTACAAAATATTTTCCCTTGTCTAAAGGAATTGTTTTCCAAGAACTTCATTTTTAAAGTATATTAGTTAGCATTCTAAAACATGTAAAACAATGAAATTCTTTTTTATCATACCAATACAAGTATTAAAATAAATTAAATATCCTTTCAAGGAATATGGTTTGAGAGGGTAGATATTAAAAGCAAAAATTTTGCAAAAGTAGGATTTTACCAGAACCAAATCAATTCAAATTTCAAAGCTTTAAGTTCTGTAAAACAATGAAATTATTTTTTATCATACCAATACAGGTATTAAAATAAATTAAATATCCTTTCAAGGAATATGGTTTGAGGGGGTAGATATTAAAAGCAAAAATTTTGCAAAAGTAGGATTTTGTCAGAACCAAATCAATTCAAATTTCAAAGCTTTAAGTTCTGTTTAAAATTAAGACCTGAACTATGGGAACTGTTTTCCTTCTGCTTTCCTCCTACACCTTTTCTCCTTTCCTAGCTTACCTTCAAAGCAATAATAATATTTCCTGAGTACCATTTTAATAATTATTGCTCTTCAGATTCAGTAGTGGTTACTAAATGTTTTTTCAAATCAGAATAAACCCCCAAAAAATTATGAGCCCAAGCATCAAAAGCTTTATAACCAGTTTTTTTTTATCTTTTTATCAATTGTACTCTAAGTTTTAAAGTTCAGCTGAAATAAGTATTTTCAGCATTTGAATCCTCAGTTTTATATATTACTATTACTCTTATTTTGTTCACTTTTTGGAGTAGCAATCCTATTTTCATTAATTTTGTAGGTAATTCACTAGTTTCATAAGTTAATCATATAATAATAAAGCAATTGCTTTGGAATAACAACAGATTTGTGATCAAGTTAAATTGTTTAAATAAAACGTAATAACCAAAATGTAAATACCTTAATATAAATCCACAAATCTAAGGAAGGAAAATATTTGCATGAAAATCAAGAAGTTAGAGACACAATTTTTATTGTTATAGAAGTGTGCTTGTCTCCAGTCAGAAGGAGACTATGAATGATTTCCTAATAGAGATTATAAAATTGGCACAGAGGCAAGAGACACTAATATGCATTAGAACTGCCAACAATCAACATACTCATGAGTTGCATTAATAGAAATATCATTTTTAAAATAAGAAAGAAAACAATTTCAGTATATTCTGCAATGATCATACCACATCTAAAGTAGTATCCTTTTCTAGATGTCACATTTTAAGAAGGGCACCAAGATGAAACCATTTCAAAAAAGAGACAAATGAAGGAATAGAGGATGAGTTGTCTGGAAAAGAGTTGACTTTGGAAATTGTATATGAGGTGTGGGGGTGGAGGCAGAAGCAGTATTTCTATGTAAGTTTTGTATATGTCTACAAGGGTTGTCTGAAGACAGAGCATAAAAGATTAAGATCACTATATGATTTTTAAGCTTCCTTCCAATTATAAATTTATGATCCAACCATATACAAAAAACTATGCTTGTTTGACATTCCAATGGCCTTGAATAATTTATCATGTATTAGTATTAACAAAGGTTAATTTGTGATATTTGTGAATAATATACTGTCTCATTTTTAGAAAACAGGTATTAACAAAGATTAATTTGTGATATTTGTGAATAATATACTCTCATTTTTAGAAAACAAGATAGATTGAACAGAAGTTCATAGTTTCACATACAATCCTCTTTATTGCTTCTTTTTGTATATTAGAATATTGTTTGTAATTGTTAAGTTCATAATTTAAAAAAAAACTTAAAAACCAATCTCCTATCACATTTTACTCCCTTGAACCTATAATGGTCCTATGTGTAGCTTCTATTTCCATACCCTGGAGACATAGTACTACACAGAGGAAGAAATAGACTTTTCCAACAATTTCCAACAGCTTCCCTCCATCATCTCCCCTCAGAACTCCTTGAACCCCAAATTAGTCATGACTCTTAGGGTTATATCAATAGACCAGGAATATTCTCCAAAATCAATTTATCCAAATGACCCCAAAACCATAAATGTAATGATTACATAACCAGGCCTCTCCTTAATTTTAATGTCTAGCTACTTAGGCATAGTCAAAATTATAGTTATTTTATTTTTTAAAATGTTTAACCCTGAAGAAAGATGTACACAGACTTTTTTACACACACTTTTACAAAGCTAAGAGCACAGCTGTGACTGATGGCAGAAGAAAGATGGGGCCATGGGGAGAGAATATCACAAAGTAGAAAGCAAGGCTCTGAGAGACCCCAATCCCAGCTTTCTCAGATGGTGTCTGATCTGTACTGATCAAAAGCCAAACAGCTGGAAATCAGTGGAATCTGAGGCTTCTACCTTGTGTGTAGTTTCCTGACTTGGCTGACAGCCAGACCTCCTTTAGCCCAAGGTAGATGCCGTGAAAAATTCCTCTTTGTCTTTTACCCATGGGACAACCTGCCAGGATTAGGCTAAGGTCCTGGAATAACAGCTGACACCTATTCCCCTCACCAAAAAGGACCATGTAAGTGCTTTTGAGAAATTGTTGTGAGCTTATCCCTGATCCTTGTGAAGAAAATATGGAGGTATATTGTTATTTTCACCAAGCCTTTTATCAAGAATTAACGCTCAAGACTTCATACCCACTGATCTCCAAACATAAAAATAATGCCCTTAAAAGCCAATGGGCTCTCCCCATGAGCTCCTGCCATGTTTTTAATGTTAAACAAGTTTACTCAACAAAAAACAAATGTATATAAGTGTTGTGCTACAATAATAGCAGTAATTCTGAATTAAAGATGAAAAATATTACAGATTGGACCTGATTCAGACTGGTTTGGTACTAGAGGTTCAAAACTAAAATGAAATTATGTATTTGTAGATTATTTAACAATGAACAAAAGCAGATTTACCTAGTCTTATCAAGGAAAGAATATTCAGCAAGGATACAGAATTGATTTAATGTAATATGGTTTCCCTGTCTCTGTGTTGGCCATACTGGAGCTTGGTCAAGTTTGAAAGAAGATAACTTCTGCCTCATTGTCATGGACCCAGCTTAGTCCTCTGTAACAATTAAATCTCAAAGAATACTTTTTAAGAAAAAACAAGTCTCTTGTTGGTATTTTCCTACTCTTTATGACCTCATTTGAGGTTTTCGCAACAAGTTTGCCATTTCCTTCTCCAGATAATTGTACAGATGAGGAAATTGAGGCAAACAGGGTTAAGTGACTCATCCAGAGTCAAATAGATAGTCTCAACTCAGATTTCAATTTAGGTTTTACTGACTTAACAACTGGCATTCTATCCACTGCATCAACTTTCTGTATGATATAAGTATTGCCCTTATCATAAAAATATGTTTCATTATTAAATGGATCCTTGTAAATCATGAAAACAGACCTCTTTTCTTTACTTGAGGGTTTCAGGTAAAATCTCATCACAACCTCAGCCTTAGGTAAATCTATCTCACCTAAGCTGATAAAGCTTGGAAATATGAGCAGATGGGGGGGGTTGCTGTTGGCATTTAATGTCTATCTGTCTTTTGAAGTTCAGTAAACAATAGAAATACTGTATTTCATTTCTGGACTTGTCACAACTCCTATAAAGGTCGCCTGTGAAGATGTTTTTATCCAATATACTGACTGAAGCACATCCAATTGCTATTGATTTTATGCTGCCTCCTAGACAAGATCTTAAAATGAAGGGAACATGGGGATGAATTCAAAGATAAACTATTTGGAATGCACCTAGTCTACTTCAAATGATCATTTACCTTAATTCAAAAAAGAAGTTATTTTACTTGGAAGATTGAGTATTAAAGTTATGGGCCTAGGACCAGAACCAAAGAGACTGAGGGAGTGAGAAGTAAGTGTGAAAATAAGCAATTGATTAAATGCTACTTTAAAGCCAAAGTCTTGGGTGTCACAATGGATGAAGCAGCAGGCTTGCAATCAGAAAGACTCATCTTCATAAATTCAAATGTGGCCTCAGACACTTACTAGTCATATGACTTTAGGCAAGTCATTTAACCCTGTTTGCCTGTGTTTCATCTGTAAAATGAGCTGGAGAAGGAAATAGTAAACCACCATTATCTTTGCCAAAAAATCTCCAAATTGGATCACAAATAATTGGAAATGACTGAAACAACTCAACAACAGAGCAAAACTGCATGATTCTTGAAAGTTCCTTAAAAGAAATCAGCATGAATAAAAAATGGGCGGTAAAACAAACCATTAAAAAGAAATTAAATGAGGTTATTTATCTTTAGATGAAGAATGTGATTGTAGTAAGATAGAAAGGAAAAAGAAAGAAGTATGATCTTAATGGCTCCAATTCACCTTCATAAGAAAATAGATTTAGAGTTAAACAGAGCTTAAAGGTCAATTCCACACCTTAGTTGTATAGATGAGGAATTGGAGATTTGAAGAGATTATGTGATCTAAGATCAGTCAACTACTAAATATCTGAGGCAAGACTGGGCTTTGGATCTTCCTCACCTCAGAACACTATCCATACAGTCTCTGCTTTCTATACATCTCTTTTCAATCATCTCATATCAAGAACATATCATTCCTAGAAAATAAGTTACAGAAATCTATATGGAGGTGTTTTTTTTTTATTTTAAAAGATATATATTCCTTGCTAAATTTTGCTTTTCTTTAGGAAAAAAGTATAAAGACAATTCTGAGATACCCACTTCACACTACTCAGATTGGTTAAGATGATGGGAAAATATAATGATAAATATTGAAGGGGATGTGGGAAAACTGGGACACTAATGAATTGTTGGTGGAATTGTGAAATGATTCAACCATTCTGGAAAGCAATTTGGAACAATGTCCAAAGGGTTATAAAATTGTAAATACACTTTGCTCCAGCAGTGTCTCTACTGGGCCTATATCTCAAAGAGATCATAAAAATGGGAAAAGGACCCACATGTGCAAAATTATTTGTAAAAAAAAAAAAAACCTGTGCTGGAAGATTGTTATATCAATATGAGCAATTATACTTCATAAGTGGCAAATGCTTCAAATCAGGGATTTATTTCTTGTCTTGTTAATTAGCAAACAATTTATTTATCAACAATAATCAATAAAAACAATTAAGAAAGTGATGGAAAAAATGTCAATAAATGTAGATTAAACTTAAAGATGTATTATGCATTTTAAGAGAGCTGTTGTTAATCATTTACCAGAATAACTGTGCTTTAGAATCCACCACTAATTAATGCATCAAAATGTATATATCATGTACAGCAAAAACTTGAAAATGTAATGATGAGCAGTTAAAATCCACAGTTCTACTATGCTTAGGGAAAAAGTTCACTTCTGGCTAGCTGACATTTTGGGAAATATCTGTAGGGTAGGGAAGCAATCATTTCAGACCAGTTGGCATACAGCAATGACAAAAAGACTCACTTTTAATTTGATTATTGTATATTCTGATAGGTAAAGAGATCTAACTAGAAAAAGTATTTTTAAAAATTGATTAATACTTGGGATATTAATATGGGTTAATATGTAATGTTAATATGGGAAACTCCCTCCACCTATAAAGACCTGAAAGCATTTTTTGGGGCACCTAGGTAGTAGAGAAGTTAGAGTACTAGGTTTGAAATCAAGAATACTCATCTTCCTAAGTTCAAATATAACCTGTTTCTAGCTGAATGACCTTGGGCAAGTCACTTACCCCGTTTGCCTCAGTTGTTCATCTGTGAAATGAACTGGAGAAGGAAATGGCAAACCAGTGCAGAATCTTTGCCAAAAAAAAACCCAAGTGGGGTCGCAAAGATTCTGAAATGATTAAACAACAGCCATCTATTTCTCAGGGTTGTAATGAAATTTCACAAATCTTAAAGCACTTTATCAATGTGAGCTATAATTATGGTTGAAATCCATTCTTTAAACACATTTCAATATTATTTATCAAGAAATTTTCTATTAAATAATTATGCCAGCATAAAGTTTTATTAAGAAAACTTTTTGCCCTACTCAACTTGAAAGTCCTGTTCTCTGTGAACCTGGATCCTGCTTTATGAATTGAGTTGATTTGAAGGACAAATATCTTCTCTGTCAATTTATCCCTGATGTCTTAAATGACACCATTAGGGAGTCATTTCTTTTGATTAAAGTACTATTCCCATTAAAAGGAAAATACTTCTTCAAAGACTGACAAGCTAGACCTTTTTTGATTATAGACATATGGTTGAAAATAAGCTTTTCACATCATTTCTACCCAGACAGTGAGTAGAGAGTGATGGCGGTAAACCAGCTTGTATCTTATTAATGTAGTCAACCTTTTATCACAGGAACTGGTTGCTTCTCATAATCAATTTACTGAAGGACATACAGCTATTAAGGGTAAGAAATGGAATTTGAATGCAAGGATTTCTCTACTACAAACACTACCTCTCTAGTATAAGTATTGTTTGGGGGGGTTTGTTTGTTTTGGGTTTTTTGCTAATCCTATTGAAAACAGGATTCACCTGGCAAAGAGAAGAATAGTGAATGGGAGGGATGAGCAATATTGCAAAGAAGAAAAAAAAGGAGAAGAGAAGGAGAAAAACAGAGAAGAAAGAAGAAAAAGAAGAAAAAGAAGAAGAAGAAGAAGAAGAAGAAGAAAGCTGCTGTTGTATGTCTAAATGGATATGATAATTGAGAATAATTCTAGGCTCTGATTATTGCTAGTAGTTTGAAATCCAATCCTCTGTGATGGAAATCACTAAAGATCTGAAGCCTTTCTGGGCAAACAAAGCCCGGAGTTAGCCATAGCAAAAGTGCTTTGTTAAGTCTCACTTTCCTTCTAACAATCTTGCTACTTTATAGTGCAAACCAGTAGAGGCAAGTGTTTTGGATTTTCCTCCATTCTTTAGAGAGAGAAAAGTTGAAGCTGAGGTATGTTAATTTAGCCAATTTGCATAAGGTCACACTATCATCTCAGGTGCTAGAATCCAAAGATTCTGACTCCCAGGATGATACTTGTTCTTTCACATGGCTCCCTATAGAAATAAACATACAAACCATTAATGTGAACATGAGTCAATAAAACTCTGCTAATTGTTCAATGAAAAAGTATAAACTCATAAGCTAGGATTGTTTTTTTTTTTTCACTTTCCAAAGAAATATCTCTGCTTACTAAAATACTATTGCTTTCTTTGCCTAGGATTCTATCTATGAAAAAGAAAGAATTTATAAGTTTTAAGTAAACATTTCTTTTTCTTTGCTTTAAAAAGAGAAAAAAAATTTAAGAGTACAGAACTCTTTAGGCTGATATGATCTGATGAGCAGTAGCATACCTTAGAGACATCACATGTTTGGAATCAAGGAAGCTGGATTCAAATTCTTTCACTGCCTACTTATTAGCCCTATGATCCTCACTGCTGCTCTCTAATCCTCAGTTTCTTTACCTACAATATGAGAGATTAAATTAGCTAAACCTTGAGATCTCCTCCAGTTCCAGGTCTACAGTGTTATGGTCTTACAACTAGAAATAACCCTAGACATCATCTGGCCCAATTTCTTCATTTCCCCTTAGGTTGTGAACTTGATTGAAGGCTTTAGTTTTTGCCTTTCTTTGAATCCCCAGTGTTTAGCACAATAATTGATACTTAGAAGTGCTTAATAAATGTTCATTGCTAAATGAGTATAGATGAAGAAACAAGAACCAAAGAGATTTAGTGACTTGCTCAACATTACATATAATAGTTAATATTTATATAATTCTTATTAGACAATTATTATCTCTTAATATATATTTATTATTATTAATTCTGCAATTATTTTCTCATTTGACCTTCCCAACAACTCTGAGAAGTGGTGCTATTGATGGGGTAAATAGACTCCAGAAGAATACTATTTTTACTGCCAGTACCTAAGTGGGCCCCCATGAGAAATGGAATCTCCTTTTATCCCTTCTTAATATGGGAACAAAATGACTCTGCAGAATTTTTTGTTTTCACAAAAATATCTTAAATAGACAAAGCTACCTCAATGCCACAGTTGCTTAGTGAATTCAGAAAGCCAAATGATCCATGTTAATTGCAAGAGTTATCTCCCATAAACCTGTATAATATAATAATCTGTAATCTTGCTGACATATACAACTAACATAGTTAACATACCTTGTTTAGGGTCTTTCTCACAAAAGGTCCCACCTTTCTCCTTGTTAAATGTGAGTTCATTAGGAACTTTGTCTACTTGTTAAGAATTACAATAAAGCTATTCCCCTTTATTTGAAAAGTTAGAGACTATGAATTCATAATGGATAACTCTTTGCTTTTGTGACTTGTTATACCTCATAATTATTATTATCTTCTCTGAGAATTTTAGGGATTTTCTGGAATGCCAGCTGTGCCCCTAACTGTATAATAGGAGAAAGTCTTTCAGCTCTCCAGGCCTCTTTTTTGCCTCATCTATAAAATGTAGAGGCTGAACTGATTTCTAAGAAACCTTCAAGCTCTGAAATTCTATAGTTCACTTACTATATATATTGAAGTATTTTCTTTTTTAACCATGGTTAGTCTTTGTTTTTTAATGTTTTAAAATTAATATCTGATTTAAACTTTCTTTCTCCACTTCCAACTTTCCCAACCCTACCCTTTTCAGGTGCCATTCACCTTTGTGCTCCTTGAAACCCTTAAGAAATGCTTGTTTCATGTGGTTAATATTTTCTAACTTTCCTCCCCCTCAGTAATTTGAAATACCCATAGCACATCAAACTCAAAGAAATTCTTTCCAAGTGTTGAAAATAGTCTCAGCCAGATAGGTTCTAACCATTGCCAGAAACCTTGGCACAGACTTTACTCTTCTGAACAGTACTGATTTACAGTAAAGAGAAAAAAAAAACTTGGTAGGGAGAAATATTAAAATAAAGTTCAATCATATTTCTATTTAAAAGTGGTTTCAGCCAACAGCATTGCAAAATAATGCTGGCCCATTGCCAGGACACTGCACCTGCATGGAGGCTGGCCTTCCCCATGATTGCTAAATAACCTTTCAACTTGGTGCTACTGGCAAAACCGTGGCTAGTTTTCTCAATATATCATGTAACCAAAGCTCACATGAACACATGCACAAGCACCAATAATATTCTTAGTTTGTGTGTAGACATTCTGCTATTGTATTTGGGATAAACATTCTTCACAGGCAAGGATTTTGTCAGTTTGACTCATATGGTGTTATTTAACATGAAGTGAGCTTCTTTTCCCTTTAATAATTTTTTCTGAGTTCTAAAATGTTTTGATTTTTAAAAGAAATCTATATCTGTATATGCATATATATGTATATATATATATAAATATATGTATATATTTACATATACAGATATATGTATATGCTTATATATGCCTGAACACACACACCCGGATGTATAAAGAGAGACAGAGAGATAGAGAAGAAAGACAGAGGCTGAAAGATGGTGAAAGAAACAGAGGGAAAGAGGAATATATAGAGACAGAAACAGAGATGATAAAGATAGTAGACAGTCAGATATAGAGAAGAGAGAAATATAAAAGATAGATATGGAGATAAAAGAGAAAGTAAATGTTGCTGCTAAGTCTTTTCAGTCATATCCAACTCTTCATGATCCCATCTGAGGTTTTCTTGGCAAAGATACTGGAAGGGTACAAACTCCCTTCTTTCTCCAGTTCCTCTTACAAATGAGGAAACCGAGGCAAACAGTTATGACTTGCCCAGGATTACACAGCTAGTAAATGAGGCTGAATTTGAACTCAGGAAGATGAATCTTCCTGACGACTCCAGACCTGGCAGTCTATCCCCTGTACTAGCTGCCTTGATAGATAGAACACATTAGCAATTGTTTGTCAAGTTACGGTATTACAGACCTTCCTTACTTAGAAGTTAAATAACTTTCTCAGTATCCCATAATTATTGTATGTCACAAATGGAATTTTAATTTCTGTGTATAGAGTTTTCCTCATAATAACTCAAGGAGCATCCAAACTATGGCACAAGGTAATATAGGTCTAATGTTTGCTGAGCTCTTTGAGGTATTCCTACTAAGTTCCCAGGGCTCTTGTAATTATATTCATCTATAGCAATGAATTTAATTATAACCTTGGTCTCTTACTTCAGGAGAGATTCCAACCCAGATCTTCCTGTCATGAAGGCTGGATCTTAAGCCCAGTTCACCCCACCCCCACCTAGCCATGACAAACTGCCTGATATGAGATGGCAATATAATATGGGATAGAGAATGCTAACTTCTGACCCTTTTACTGATACTTACTATGTGATCATGGTGATACTTACTATGTGATCATGATAAGATGATATATGAAGTGTGCTTTGCCATCCTTTGTTATTATTGTTGAAGAACTATATAAATGCTAACTATTGTTATAGTATTTTTCAACTTCACTATTATAAAAAAAAAATTAGCCATATTGAATCCCTGTCAAACTTGGTGCTAAGAAACTTTCTTCTCCCTTGTTTCTGCTTTCTCTTTCCTCACCCTTCCCTCCCATTCCCATCTCACAGTTACTCAGAGCCTGGCTCTTTGCAAAGGCTAACAGAAATAAACATATATTCCTAAAGGCCAATCAGTGTCCTGTAACCAATTTCTGAGGTTTATGGTCGTTGTTGAATGTGAATCTCTAAGGGCAAAACTTGACCCTCCATTGATATATTTCCCTACATGGTCATGCTACAAAGTTTTGTAAAGGCTTGTAAGGAAGAAGTAATATGTGATTTCAGGATGGCCAAGTGAGATTCCCAAGAGGAAATGAAAAAAGGTGAACCGCACACTGCATCTCCCCTGAGGTGAGAGATATTGGCTATAAAATAATTTACTGCTGGATATGATCACGCTGCCAAGAAGAGGCTTGTCTCCCTCCCCCTCAAAAGATTACCTCCACCAGCTCTGCAAACATTGGAATCTGGATTTGTTTGTTATCTTTTGTGAAGTTTTGCACCCTGAATTATTATAAGTTACTACTTGAAGAAATTTCTTACCCCATTATTGATATTTTTCCTCAAGCAAAATTCCAAAAGCAAGGCTTTTGTTTTCTAAGAGTTTGATCTTAATAACAATAATAATAGCTCACATTTTAATAGTTCCCTTAGGTTTGCAAAGCGCTTTCTTCATACCAGCCAGGAAGTAAAAAGGGAAGAGCCTTCTTGCACTGAATGAATATATGAGGTAGGATGCAAACTAAGGATTCTGACCCAAGGTTTTGCTCCTTTCATTCTAGCATCAGAAATAAGGCCTTAAGCTTACAGTTTTGTAAAGCTTTTTGCTTGGTCAAGTCTGGTATAAGATTTTCAAAATTCTTTTCTTATCATCAATCTCAATTGCAAAGCACTTTGCTTTGATTGTTTGCTGTTGTTTTTCTCCTAAATATTCTTCTTTTGTCATTCTCCATTCTTCCTAATAAATCTCACTTAGTAATTGAAGAAGTATGAAAAAAAAGTACCATGTTGTGGGAGAGTGATTCAGAAAGTGAAAAATTCCCAACAAGCACTTATAATAGTCACAAGGTCTTTATTGACATGAAAATGCATATATAAAAGCATATTTCACTTCTGTCTCATATAGACACAACAGACATGTGTCTAAATAAGACGAGAAGTAGAATATGACTTTACATATGCCAACAAGACAGCCTACCTTCATGTGTGACAATGGGAACAGTATGGCCTCAATTAAAGTTATATATCATTCCTGGCATTGGAAACAAGATGGGCTTGTTAAAGTTGCTACTCCACATTATAATGAAGCCAGATATAGGAGAAGTTTTGAAGTCTACATAGACTTTATATATTCAGAACCTAGGATCTTCCTAAAATTCATATCTGACCCTATTACCACCAGCCCCCCCATCTTATTCAATAAAGTCTATTAGATCTCTATCACTTCAAGGAACAATATAAAAGCTGATGATTAGTTTTAAAATCCTTCAGAACATGTCCACTTCCTAAGTTTCTATTTTTATATCTTATTCCCCTCTGTATACTTCAGAATCAAATAATATTGATTTCTTTGCTGCTTCTCTCACAAGATTGTCCCAACTCCAGGAATTTGCATTGACTGTCATCCATGTCTGACATTCTCTTACTGATCCTCATTTTTACCTTCTAGTTTCCCTGGTTTCTTTCAAGTCTCATCTGAAATTCTAGCTTCCACCAGAAGACTTTCTCAATCACCTTGAAAGTTATTTCCTTCCCTCTGCTGATTATCATTCATCCTATCTTTTAACTATTTGCTAATCATGTGACCCCTCAGACTGTGAGCTCCATAAGAGTAAGGTTTATCTTTTGCCTTTGTATTATGAGGTTTTAAAAGTTTAATAAATATATAATATTTATATATTTAACAATATAGTATTGCTATGTATAATAAATAAATAAAAATATATTAAAAGTTTGATAGATATAACTTCTGAGTAATTAATCATTTTAATTAATTACAGTTAGCAGTAATTAATAAAAGGATAGTCATTTGTCTATCTCTCATAAGCCAAAGATGAATCTTGGGAGCCTTGGAAAAGTAAGTGTTGCTGACTGGTGGCAGACAACTCTATCTGGTTAAGAATAAGAGAATGAATATTATAATGAGGAGCGGGCTTTTCTAATGAGGAATTGGAGGACAGGATTCTGATCACTGCATCTTGGACAAAAAAGACTCATCTCCACCCAGACCACCCCTATCTAAAGCAATCTAGCAAAGGGAGGAATCCACTTCCACTCAGAATTGCCTAACTAAAATGCAGCAGGCCAGGCCAAAATCTCTTTACCTTTTGATCAGATTGTAACTTTCTCAACTGGGTAAATCTTGCCCAAGATTTAGTATTATTACTAACTCTATACTTCAAATGTCAAATAATCTACAGGGACTGATTTCTGAGTAAATAAATAGAAAGAGGGAAAACCTTAGTCCTAATTTGATAATTGATTATTAATATGAGAGAAATAATCATTTATCTTATTAGTTCTGTAACAGGCTTAGGTTTGGGTGATGGAAACTTGAGCTAGAAGAAATCTTAGGGGACTGGAAAGTAGTCATGCTATGAATAGAAGAAGGATACAGAAGGATACAGACTTCAGTAAATCTTTCTTTCCCTTGGTTATAACAAAACTCAATACCTCCAACCTCATATCCACATTTCTAATAGCTAAGGCCAAGCCTTGTTTGCTGTTCATTCTCTCATTTTTTACCTTCTCTGAACCTACTTCAATAGGTTCCTAAATAATTATCAGGCATTTTTCTACAGGGGAGTCAGCATCTAAAAAGAGATGAATATATGTAAACACATGTTTCTGCAGACACAGTAAGCTCAAGAATAGATCTATCAAATGGAACACACTCAAATGATTCAGAAGAAACATGATATAACCACATTGTTGTTGTTGTTATTTTTAATCAATTCTTTTATTGATGAAAGAAACCCTATCTATCAATTCAAAATGACAACTTCTCTGAAATTTATCATTGTAGAACATTGCCTAGAGCACTGAGATTAATTTGTCTTGGATGACCCAGTTAATGTGGGTTACTACAGACTTTGAATCCACGTCTTCTTAACCATGAGGACTTCTTTCCTTCCACTATGTTAGCATCCAATGGACTAAGTGCTTACATAAATACCTTTTGATTTCTCAGCGATGATTGTTATGGAATAATAAATGTTCATGGATTGTAGGCATCTAACTTTTAAATTCAATAAACATTTAAGTGCCTATATATGTAAAGCCTTTGCTAAGTTCCAAAGGGAGAGAGAAAAAAAGAAAGGGGGGAGGAAGAGAGGAAGGAAGGAAAGGGAAAAGGAAAGGGAAAGGGAAAGGGAAAGGAAAAGGGAAGGGAAAGGGAAAGGGAAAGGGAGAGAGAAAGGGAAAAGGAAAGGGAGAAAGGGAAAGGGAAAGGGAAAGAGAAAGGGAGAGAGAAAGGGAAAATGAAAGGGAGAAAGGGAAAGGGAGAAAGGGAAAGGGAAAGGGAAAAGGATAAGAGAAAAGGGAAAGGGAAAGTGATAAGGGGAAAGGGAAAGGGAAGGGAGAAATAGAGAAAGTTCTGCTTTCAAGGATCTTACATTCTACTGTGCATGCACAATATATACATAGATAAATAAAATCAACGTTTTTACTAATTAACCCAAAGTAATTTCAAGGGAAAGAGAAAAGTAATAACTCACCCCTGCATCACCTCCATCCCCTAATCAAGGATGACTTCATGTACTCAATGGCACCTGAGCTGTAAGGATTCCAAGAATTATTTATCCTCTTTCATAGTCATTCATCAGAAGTTCATTAATTGGGCCAGGCATCTGCTTAGTAATTCATACCTACGCTCTGTAATATAATCAATTGTACCTAGTGTTTCAATGGTCGTAGAGAGAAGGCCCATAAAGACTTATAATTGCTTTATAATTTTTCCAAATCATGTACATTTTGAAATTTTTAAATTATATAAATATATAATTCTATATACAAAATGGCATTTGATTATATACAAATTACAACATTCTCTAGCAGTCTTTCTACCACTGCAATTCCAGGTCCAGGCCTATTATGCTTGGTCCTTACTGCGCTATTTACAAACTGATTCTCTATCCAGCAGAATGGAAGCTTCTTATATATTCATTCATTCAACATGCATTTATTAAGCACTATTATCCTCCAGACACTGTGCTAGGAAAAAGAAACAAAAATACCAAAACAAAACAATTTCTGTTCTTACGGAACTTACACTCTGCTGGGGAGAGATAGCTATACTATATACCAACAATATACAAAATAAATACAAGGGCATATATGTATATACACATATTTATATATGTGTGTGTATGCATGTATATTTATATTATCTATATATATATATGTGTGTGTACTTACATATATAGATATTATGCACAAATGTTATGTGTGTACAGATGAAGATGGAGATGAGGATATAGATACAAACCCTCAACCTGTTAATGAGAGATTAAAAACATCACTTATGAACTTTAGGGAGTAAAATCCCTAAAGTAAAATCTCATACGCCATGAAGGTAAATATGAGGTTACAAAATTCATTTTCAAAGTTTCTTTCTAGTTTATTTTATTTTATTTTAAAATCCAATTGGTAGTACCAAATTTAATGACAAGACTACCCTGCTGAGTTTGGAAGCCAGAAAGCAATTGTCTCCCTGGTCGATGCATCCTAGACTGCACTAATGTTGCCTATAATGCGGCTAATAACCAACCATCAGCAATAAATGCCTTGTCATCTCATTGTCGCACCCAGCAATAGCTGGAGCAGTGATACTGACAAATGAACCTGCGTAATCACTTTGGATTTCTTTGTTAGATTTCACAGTGTGAAGACGGCTTCTGCTCAGCACGTCACAAAAAAACAAACAAGAGCTATTGCTGTCTCTTCCATCAATCTCCCCTTATTGTTTGTCATTTAAACTCCTGTGCTGTCCCTGCTCCCACCCATCTTCTCCAGGAAAAAAGTACAAAGTTGGATTTCTTTAAGTTTTTTCATCTTTGATTTCCCTCTCCCACTGTTCCTTTGCAAACAGTTATTGCTTCCAAAGAAAGGAAATGCAAGAGAGCAGGGGAGAAGAAGAAAGTGAACTTTCTCTACTTTACAGGGCTGCTTTTTCTTGGGGGGAAAATGGGCTCATTAAAATCCAGTTGAGTCTGACATTTTCCCTTTTACCTTTTCAATCTTTTTATAGTTTCAAATCATTAACTATCAGCATGAGGCTCAAAGGTAGCTCTAGCCATCTATGAAACAGTGACACATTTGACAATAATGCTTTTGAAGAGCCTGTCACATACTCTCCCCAAACAAGTCTCATTAATGTTCAAACTGTCTCTCTTTTCTCTCTGCTTCTTTTCTCCTGATTCCCCTCTAATTAGCTTGTTTTTTTATGCTCCCTCGTTCCACAGTTTGAGCTCACAAAAAGAGAGAGAGGGAGAGAGAGGTGGATGTCATTTCCATGAACCCCAAGGCCAAGTTAATCAGCAGAATTAATGACTCTATTACCCATTAGACTGGGGGCGGTGGCGCTTATTTCCCGGCACCCAGTGTCGGCTGCTTTCTACACTTCTTCATTTTGCTCTGACAAATGTAAACTTTTGCTCTTGTAAGCTAACTTCTCACTTCAGTGTGTTTGTAGGTGCTTGTATTGTTTTTCCCCTTTAAGAAAGAGAAAAAAGAGAGAGACAGACAAACAAGCAGAGACAGAGAGACAGACATACAGACAGAGAGAAATGGGGACAGGAGGGGGAAACTATTGGTGTCATTACATTGGTTGCTGGTCTCCATGCTAATACAATTCAACTGTTAAGTGAGGATGGATAGAAAGATGCCCAAAAATGAGGCTGGAGCAGAATTATAACCACCTATTTCTCATAGAACTCTCTACAGTATTTAATACTTTACTATAAAATAAATGATAATGTAAATCAGTGATGATACTGTTAAAATTAAAAGTATGAGGAAAGTGCTAAAAACACCATTTAAAGATAGCAAAACCCATCTAAACCAAGGAGGTCAAATGTTCATAAGTATAGATGTGAAAATGACTTCAGAGGACATCTTGTCTAAGAATAAATACAAATAAGAATATTGGGAACAAAAGCAATTACATGATTTGCTCAAGGACATACTAGGAGTAAGAGAATCCAGATTCTAACATGGGTCTTCTGACCCCAATCATATTTTGTTTTTACTGCAACATAGCCATGTTTAGAGAAGAGAAAGAAGTTTTATTGAAAAAACATAATCTGCAATTGCACATCTACCTTTTCTATATTCATAACAAATCAAAATGATCTAAAAGTAAAAAATTTAGAGATATTACCTAAATCTCAAAGAACTTTAGTGAATTGACCACCAACCATTATCGCATAATTAATGAACCTCAAAGGGGATAATTTTATTTAATTTACTATTAAATCTCTGTTCTAAATAAAAATCTAAGAAATAAAAACATTTAGGACTGATAGAAATAGGAGAACAACATTCATTTGCATTATAAAGTCATTTTTTTCTGGAACTCATCCTCATTTGTCTCAGAAGTAAACATGAATATGGTAACAAGTAACATATTTTCTGTGTATTTAATACTTTTTCTCATAAAACTGTCATCCTAAAATGACCAGAAGATTGGTTTTTAATCTATTATATCTTAACAAAAAAAACCTTCTTTTATGGGTTCTCCAGTTAGGTCTTAATAACCTCTCTTTTCTGCCTCTACAGAATAACAAGAAATAATAAGGCAAATACATCCCTGCATTCACTCAAATAGCCTCTGAGAGGGTAAGAAAAGAAAAATACATGATTTCACCTTTGCATGAACTGTAGGCTGATTCCCATAGAAAATGTTCAGGCTTTGGGTATAATTTGGGAAAGCTATCTTTAGCCAACCAGATTAGTATCAGAATTATTTCCTCTTTTAAGTGACAATCCTGCCCAAATCTGGTTTGCAGTGGTTGATAGGGCCTAAGGGGAAAGTCTTCACTCTACTTTTCATCCCTCCCCCTCCTCTCATCCTTGAATTGCTATAGAAAATATCACTGAAAGACTCTTGGCCAAGTTAATAATCCCAAATTTGACTCATTCTTTTCTTACATCTGCTAGTAGGGGCAATGTCATTCTTGTTCATTTCTGCTTTAACACACACATACACATACACACCCTCCAATTCTCTTTCATAATATTTTATGTCAATACAAAAGACATGAAGAAAGAAGGAAGGAAGGAAGGAAGGAAGGAAGGGAGGGAGGGAGGAAGGAAGGAAGGAAGGAAGGGAAGGAAGGAAGGAAGGAAGGAAGGAGGGAGGGAGGGAGGGAGGAAAGGAAGGAGGGAGGGAGGAGGGAGGGAGGAGAGAGGAAGGAGGGAAGGAAGGAAGGAAGGGAGGAGGGAGGGAGGGAGGGAAGGAAGGAAGGAAGGAAGGAAGGAAGGAAGGAAGGAAGGAAGGAAGGAAGGAAGGAAAAAATTTAAGAAACAAACATTTCAGTTTTTAGTATCAAAGAGGCTTTCTATGTAGGTAAAAGCAATTAAAGGAAGCATTTAAATGAAGAACAAACTGTTAGCAGGGCTTAGAAAATAGAACATCAACAAGACAAAACTCAAAATTGTATGAGTTAGTTCATGTCAGGTGTGTACATGACATGAAGCCAATGCCAGATGTGAAGTCGGGTAGCAACCTTCCTAATAACAATAGATGAAAAACATCCTTTGAAGATGCAGAGCACATCAGGGAGCTATTTCTGCAAAAAAAATTCCAAACTTCAAGGAAACACAATCCTTGTCCTTTCTGACAACCACTAGAAGAAATAGTAGGAAATGATTATTAAAGCTCATGTCATCAACATTTTCTCATCTATGAAATGGGCATAAAAATAAAGTACTCTCAAAACTTGCTTCAAAAAAGAAACAAATAACATCAACATTTCTGCAAAGAACATTACAAATATTCAGTACTCAGATCTACTATAAAAAACAAATTTTATCAATTTTCATGTAGAAAATGTAAACTGTGAGGTGTGAGATCTCTTCTAAAAAGAAAATGAAACCTTGTTCAATAACCATCCTTGGGGCATTGAGCATGCTGTTGGCAATCCCTTCTCTATTGAATTATAAGGCACAGAAATCTGGGGAGAAAGTAACTGAATTGTTCAACTTAACTTCAAATTCCTTCATTGCGAATTGTATCCTAATCCCCAGAGCATTTCATAAGTAGGACCAGACTGCTAATTTCTTTCCACATTGATAAACATTAATTGTTCTTAACTGTATTTTTTAGAAATGGCCTCTTTTCCCCATTTTTTTTTGTGAATCTGTTCAAGAAAAACTCTTCCCTGAGGAAGAAACTTGAATAATTAATCAATAATTTGAAAAAAAAACACCAGAATGGGTAAAATAGACATCTGAATCAGAAATAAAATACATAAAATGTTCACTGCCTATGTTTGCTCTGCCAGCTCTGCCAATGAACTGGAAGTCAGGGGAATCGCAGAAAAGGGAATTTGGTCAGATATAAAATAGTTGGCACAGATTTTGAATAGAAAACCTAAATTCATCAATGAGGCCCATCCTCATTACAGAAGAGTATCATGTCCTCGAGAGAATACAGGAAACAAATGCTAGTCTAGGATAAAAGGTGAAAAACCTAAGCCAGAATGAAATGGAAGAACCAATCATAATGTCTAGCTGAAAATTTTGCTTCAAGAAAATCAATCAGTTGCTGAGTGAAGTAAGCAGAATCAGGAGAACACTGTACATAGCAACAGTGAGATTATGTGATAATCAACTAAGATATACTTTGCTCTTCTCAGCAATACAATGATCCAAGACAATTCTGTTAGACTTGGAATGGAAAATGCCATTCCCATCCAGAGAGAGAACTAAAGAGATTAAATAAGGATCAGAACATACTGTTTCCATCTTTTTTATTTGCTTTTTCCTTCTCATGGTTTTTCCCTTTTGTTCTGAGTTGTCTTTCACAATATGACTAAAATGTCTAAAATTACTGTATTTGTATAACCTACATCAGATTGCTTACTGTCTTGGAGAGGAAGGGAAAAAGGGAGAGAGGGAAGGAAGGAGGGAAGGAAGAAGGGAAAAAATCAGAACTGAAAATCTTATAAATAATGGATGTTGAAAACTATCTTTACTTTAATTAGAAAAACAAAATACTATTCAGTTTTAAAAAATCAATCAGTACAGAAAAAAATAAGTGATAGACAAAAAAGAATTTTCAGAATCTATAATTAGAAACATTGTCCAGAGAGTTGCAGTTGTCAAATGTCAATGCTAACGTGCCTAAAACACAGTGAAAAAATCTTTGGAAATAAGAAGGGGAAGGACTTTTTTGATAGTTGCTCAGAAACTAAGGATAACATTTCAAATGGGCCTACAAGTCTTGCATCTGAGAATAATGAAAACTGTTACACCTATAGACCAAGAAAGAAATTATTATAAAGACTGAGTTACAAGGTAATGAATGTCAAGAAAGGGGTATCAGGAAATCTTTCTTAGAAATCCTCAGTTTCCTCATCTATAAAATGATCTTGAAAAGAAAATGGCAGACCACTCCAGTATCTCTGCCAAGAAAACCCCAAACAGGCTCATTAAGAGTCAGATACAACTGAATAATAACAAAAATTATAATCTAGCTAATTTATGTTTGAAAATGGAGAAGAGGAAAATACTAATTCTCTCCTTCCCTCCTCCAGCCAGAAGAAAGTGGACCCTAATGAGTCAGGGAACTAGAAAGCATAGGAAGCTTTCTATTGTTAATGATCCAGGCTATCTTTGATTCAAACTAAATTGGATCCTTGAAAAAGAGAGATAGCTCCACTGACCCTCAGATCTAGAACAGAATTTAGAATACAAAAGGAAGGTAGAAGCCTTCAATATTTAAAAAGGGAGAGTAGTAGGTAGGCCATTTAATCTAACCAAAATAGAAGTTCTGAGGAGGAATTATTGACACAATTTTCTGATAGCTCTCTATACCTTCTCTTTTTCTAGTAGGCAGGTAAGAATTTTGTGGGGACTAAGTGATACTCTCTCCTTTCTGGATTATCTGTGGGTGCGCCTGCCTCTGTCTCTCCCTCTCTTATCTTCCTAGAAGTTTTAGTGTCTACATGTCAAAATAGGACTAGAGAGAAGTAATCTAATTCCTTTCAATTTATGGGAAAATTAGTGGTGTGCAATATCTTTAATGTTACTATTAGATTGGGGTCCAGCTATAGAAGTCACTTGAATATATCTGTGTATTTGGTCCTTGGAAGGAAAACTATAGCAAATCTGTCCAGCATACTAAAACGCAGAGACATCTCCCTGCGAACAAAAGTCCATTGAGTCAAAGATATCTATACTTTTTGTTGTAGCAATGTATGGCTATCAGAGTTGAACCATAAGGATCACAGAATCAACACTTTAAAATTGTGGAACTGGACATGATTTTTATAAATTCTGTGGAAAATAAGGTGGTCAGATGAGTCAACACTTAAAGAAACTAATTCAAGCTATTCGCTGTAAGGTCAGGAGCTGAACCTTAACTATTTTAACTACATAAGGGACTCATTGGAAAGAACCCAGATGTTGGAAAAGATTGATGATGAAGGATGAGGTGGAAGATGAGAGTGATTTCTAGCTCCAAGTTTTCCAACAGAGATTAGATGACTACTTATCAGATACATTTTAGAGGGAATTTTTGTTACTACATGGACAATTAGGCTTCTTCCAAATATGAAATTCCATAATTCAGGCAGGTATATGGTATAGAGGAAAGAGCACTGGTTCTAGTATCAAAGGACCTGGGTTCAAATCCTATCTCTGCCTCTTACAATACACATGACCTGGGATGAGTCACTTACTATTATTAAAATTCAATTCCCTCCTTTGTACAATTAGAAGATTGAACAAGATAGCATCCAAGTTCCCTTCTAGCTCTACTTCTGAGAACCTTTGATTGTGTTCTGGTAAAGAGCTCAAGAATAAATGAATAAAAACAACATTTATTAAGTACTTACTAGGTGCCAATCACTGTGCTTAGTGCTGGGTTTACAAATAAAAAAGGAAATACAGTCTCTGCCCTGAGGAAAGTATATTTTAATAGGGAAAGGCATCACTATGGGAAATCTAGGCTAAGAAGGCTTATTTTGGTTTGAAAAGTAATGATAATAATGAAGGGAGTTAGGGAATTATTTGACTCACCCTTTCCAGGGATGATGACAAAGTTCATTTGTTTAAGGAATGCTATGAGGGAAAAAAGCAACGGAAAAACGAAAATGAATGCGGGAGGAAAGGAGGGGATACACACACAAGTTACAAAAAATATGGACGGCAAAACTGGGGGACAAAAAGTAAAAAGACAGAAAATAGAAATGAAATTGCCCTAACTTCTGACTAAAGAGAATTTGACAGTAACAAAAAGAACAAAGGTGTTGAGCAGTGGTTGGGGGCAGGGAGAAAAATTCTTTTAAGTTAAAATGCTAATAAATTTATGTTCCTAAGCAATATTTAACCTCTTAGTCTAGCATCAATCAAATACCATTCGCAGGTGCAATATTTGGCAGGGAATAAAATATGAAAATTAAATATTTCTTGCAGTTTTAATATTAACAATGCCTCATATCTGTCTCTGACTCAGAATTGTAAAATTCCATGCAGAAGACGTGTGCTTTGCACTTCTAATCTCCCTAGGGTGCTACAGGAACACGTTGTCTCATAGATAATTCCCCTTATATTTTTACATTCTCTTGGAGGAAACTACCTGACTTTCTGACTTGAGTGAATGTCATAGCATGACCCACTTACGGTGCTATTGTTCATTTGAATCCTTATTTAGGGACCAGTTATCATCCTGGAAGCCATGACCAGATTCTAGAGCAAAATATGCAAACAAGAACATTGGGTCAGAAGTCAAAGAGCCTGGGTTCCAGTTCACAACTCTGATATTATCTGTGTGACCTCTTGATCTCAGCTTCTTGGGGCAGCTAGGAGGTACATTGGATGGAGTTCTGGTCTGAGATCAGAAAGACCCGAGTCTGGCCTCAGATATTTCCTAGCTGTATGATCTTACACAGGTCACTTAATTTATGTTGGCCAAAATTTCCTCATCTTAAAATGAAGAAAATAATAACACCTACATCCCTAAATTGTTGTGAGGATCAAATGAGATAATTGCAAAGTGTTCAGCACAGTACCAGGCACATTATAAATGCCATATAAGTGTTAGCTATTATTATTATTATTCCTCCTTTGTCAAATAAAGAAATTAGACTAAGGCTTCTTAAGTTTTACATGTGTGTCATAGCGGTCTGCTGAAACATATGGATCGCTTCTTCAATTTATATGTTTTAATGTATAAAATAAAATACACAGAATTTAAAAGGAAATCAAATCTATACAAAATTATATGGACCTACACACACACACACACACACACACACACACATATATGTTTAGTTATATATTTGGACCTATAAGGAGACAATCTTACCCCAGGTTAAGAATGCTTGGATTAGAATGAATGACCTCTAAGGTCCCAGATAGCTCCAAATCTACTGTTTTAATGAAAGAATTTCTTTTTCACCAAAGGCAAGAATTATCTGATGCCAGGAATAACAATGCAGGGAAACTCTATTGTCAGCAACAAGCATTATTAAGCGCTGACTACGTGCTAGGTATTGCGCTATGTACTGAGGATACAAATACAGATTAAAAATACTGCTTCTGATTCAAGGAACTCAAATTCTAACTGGAGAGGCAACATGTAAATACTAGGTACAGAAAAGATGCATAAAGTAGATGGAAGGTAACCAAAATACAAAAGAAAATCATAAGATTAAAAGCATTGTGCCTCATTTTTCTATAGGTCCTTAGTTCTGCTAAAAAATGTCCCTATAGACAGTGATATTGCAAATACTGCAATATTTCAACAGAACTACATAACTGTAACTATAAATAATTGCCACTTTGTTTAACCCACAGGTGCCAAAAGAGTAGACAACAATCCTATCTCCCAGGCTGAGTACAATTCTAAAGGATATAGCTGCATCAACAATAGGAGGAAGAGGAAGAAAATCCAAGAACTTTAAACAAATACATACACATAACAATTTACAGGGATGAAGGATCAACAGACTTCAGTTGAGAAGGATAGAATCAGACTCCATCGACCTAATTTCTATTTAGCTCAATTCAACAAGCATTTATAAAACTCCTACTACATGCAAGGTCCCATGCTAGGCGCTGAGGACACAAATAGAAAATAGGCTCTGTCTTCAATGTACTTACATTTTTGTACAGTAGAGTCAAACTCAAAAAGATGCAGGAGGGCCCACTAATCCTCCTCTAAGGATCCCTACTAGCTGCATATTGATTTTGTTTTAAAATGTAATGTTAGCTATGTTTTATTGTATTTTGTTACATATTTTATTTATTTACTTAATTTATAAAATATTTTATTTTATTTGAAATTTTCTAAGTACATTTTAATCTGCTTCTGGTATACAAAGGAGTGGGACCCATGTTTGACTCCTCTGTTTTTTGTAAGAAACATAACTTGTGTAGAGATTAAAAACAAAAACAAAAAACAATTTTAGGGGAGATAATATAGAGTTTGACATTAAAAACAGAGAAGAAAAGGGGATCTCTCAATGGATGGCCCCAATTTTCTCAATCCAGTAGAAAAGAAAATCTTTTGTAAAGAGACAAAGGAGGAAGATCAGTGTAGGTGTCTCGAGAAGGTATGAGATAACTGCCTTGAGAATTTCAAAAGGGAATTGATGATTTTTAACTTTGAAGGGTTGAAGCTACACAGAAGAGAAAGAGGTCGAGACAAAAGTTTCCACCAGGTTTGAGACTCCAATCATATTGAATCTTCAAGCACATATATAACTTTCTTGACTCTCTTTGGTGGCTTTGTAGCAAGATCCACTTCCCATTTATAATCTACTCAAGTCAACTATTTCATTAGAATTTTCTCTACTGGTATATGCATAGAGCTCCTAAGAGCTGATTGTTAAATCTGCAGAGTGAGCATTAACACCTAGGAAATCAGCAAATATTACAAATCAGAGTTTGAGTTATTGTTTTGCTAATTGCCTAGATTTAAGAAAGTGATGAAGAAAATGCTAATAATGCAAGTAAACTTAAAAGTATGTCATGGATGCATTTTTCCCCTCAGAGATCAAGCAGTTAAATATATAGCAGCAAAGTCAACATCCAGAGAAATAACTGATGGAGTCTGAATGCAGATCAAAGTATGTCATTTTCACTTTTTTTTAATTTTTCCTTTTGTTCTATTTTTTCTTTCAAAATATGACATATGGAAATATGTTTTATATGATTACACACACAAATATATATATAAAATCTATATCAAATTTTTTACTCTCTTAGGGATAGGAGAGGGGAAAAATATAGAACGTTTAGAACTCAAAATTTTATTTTAAAATGAATGTTAAAATTGTTTTTACCTGTAGTTGAAAAAATACCATTTAAAAGAAAAAACATTTACCAGCACACCCCTAATTTCATTCTGCCTTCCTCAGGGCTCCCAACTGCGGCCATCCATCCCTCTGTATGTCTTAGAGGAAGCAGGTAGCACTAGCTACACAAGATTCTCTGGCACACTAACCATCTCTAGAAGCTAGATCCAGAAGAAAGAGGCAACCCCAACAAGTCCTCTGCCAGATATCCCTACCATGTCTATATGAGGTATGATTAGGAGGTTTTTGCCTTCCCAGATTCAAGGTCAAATTCAATAGAAATGTTGGAGCAGGGAGGTTGGTGAGGTGAGGGGAAAGAGGTGGGAGTCATAAATTGATAGTTGATTTGAAGTAGCATGGGTCCACCATTAAAAATGGAATCACATTTAGTTATTATATTCCCTGTCTTCCCTTCAAAGAACCATTATATTACAAAATCCTCAAAATTGAGACAGAAATGGTTATCATATAAGCTACAAAATCTGTTGCCATGCTATAAAATGTTTGAGTCATTAAAAGATTATAAAAATACTACGGAGAAGCAGGTGTCCAAGGATCCTTTACCCAAGTCCAGCCAGCTGAAACATAACCAAGTCTCTTCTATGAAGGAGCTAAGGCTGTTGTTTTTCCCTTGTGTGTGTACAT
The DNA here is from genome assembly GCF_902635505.1 of Sarcophilus harrisii. Lineage (NCBI taxonomy): Eukaryota > Metazoa > Chordata > Mammalia > Dasyuromorphia > Dasyuridae > Sarcophilus > Sarcophilus harrisii. Next base: position 542,870,220 of record NC_045426.1, read on the forward strand.
ACACACACACACACACACACACACACACACATTAATCCCAGGCACAGCCCCCTTTCGTGGCTGAGTAGCACATAGACAAGTGGCCCTCACAATGGCAGTCACAGTGAATTGCCCTATTGTTGGCATCTTGTTGCAGGGGAAAAAAATCTGTCATTCTCTTAGTGGTGTGCTGCTTGGAGGGTGATCTTAATTAAACTGTAAAATGTCAAACAGTGGTAAGAAGGAGGATAGCCCTGTGGGGAGTGAGGATGAATCAAGTTTATTAGTCACTGAGCAGCAGGCTGGTGGCCCTTCCCTCCAAAAGGAAAGAATTCAGAAAGGAAGTTAATATTGAACTAAATATAAAGCTACTATAATTTCTCCACAGTTCACTCCTATCTTATGAAAAACATAAACCATTTTTTTTTCAAAAACAACATAATGAGCCACCAGCTCTAGAAAATCAAAAGCAAGCTAGCTTGTAGGAAAAGCAACACCATTAAGATTCTCCTTCAAAAAGCCTCTGACTTACACACTAATACATGAATCTAAGTGAGGAGAATATATATGATTTGAGGATTTTTTTACCCTGATTTTGGGATCAGAAGTCTATGTGTAAAGATAAATAATAAATGGCATATGCAGATTGCCTATGTATTTTAAATATTACTCTTCCTAGATCAGACTCTATCCATGGCATTGCTGCTTTTGAAATCTAAAGGGCAGGTGCTGATAATCCTATATCCAAAGCCAAAATTTGATGGTTTTTAAGGATGATAAAATAATGTAAACTGCCACAACAAGATACATGTGCCATGAATGAGGCTTTAAGTTTGTTGTTATTGTTGTCATTAATTAGCCATGTTCAAATCATCATGACCTCATTTGGGGTTTTCTTGGCAAAGAATACTGGAGTAGCTTGCCATTTCCTTCTCCGGATAATTTTACAGATGTGGAAACTGAGGCAAAGAGGATTAAGTGACTTGCCCAGAGTCACAAAGCTAGTAAGTGTCTGAGACTTCATTTGAATTCAAGAAAATGAGGCTTCCTGACTGCAAGCCCAGTGTGCTACCAACTTTACCATCTTGCTTTATGCTCACAATTTCACTTAATCCTAAATCACATTTCTAAACCTCTTCAAAGTTTATAAAGCACTTGGAATTCAATTCAATGAAATGAAAGTATTATATCTCTATTTTATTAATCCCTCAGAGGGATTAAATTGCATATCCAATTTGCATTGCTAATAAATGGTAAAGCTAGAACTTGGACCTTGGTCTTCTTCCCCTGATTCCAATGATTTCCTAGACTTAATCAATCAATCACTTGGATTCTAGGCCATTCTGACTTTGTTGATGATACACATAGAAGAAGGGAGAATGTAGATTTGGAACCAAAACTGAATTTCTAAGTTTTATACTTTCCTCTGCTCAATTTGACATCTCATTGCTTCAGATAGAGTTCACAAACTCTTCAAAGATCCAGCCAGTTGAAAACAACTTAATTACAGGCCCAAGAAGCCCAAAGGCTTCTCCTTTGCTGGAAGGCCATGGTACTTTGCTTAACTCAAAGCACTTCATCACCAGAAAGTTGGCCTTAAGGGATAAGGATTTTTTTATCAGAGGAACTGAAAAATAACATATTACAATATATAATGAACATATATATGTATGTATAAGTAAGTATATAGACATATGTAAACATTTTATGGGACAGCTAGGTGATGTGTGTATGTGTATATAAAGGAAGGAAAAAGAAGGGAAGGGATTTGGTGGGAAGCTTGGTCACATTTTACCCTTCTATATATGTGTGTGACATTCAGGAATACATGTATGCATGTATTTATACATATATATGCACACATACATAGATATATATAGTAATAAGGAGAGTATATATATACTTTGAAATGAAGAAACTGAGGCTTAAAGGTAAAGATTCTATATAATATCACCTATTTTAGAGGACTGATGTGAGAACCAAATGAAATAAAATGTGTAAAGCCCTTTATGAATCTTAACTATTATTATTACATACCACATATTTGCAAAGATCATTTCAACAACATCTCTATTGTTTATTTATTCAAACTTCATTCATTCAGCAAACATTTATCATGTTTCTACCATGTGCCAGGCACTGTTCTATGTGTTATGGAATGGGGAGAGCATTTCCAACCAGATATTCTATAAAAATTTTAAATTCAATATGTCAAAAAGAATTAATTGTCTTACTCAATCTCATTCTTCTTCTTAACTTCCTCCACATTACTCTCAAGGACAACATTATTCTTCTATTCACCCAGGTTTGCTAGCATCATCCTCACCCAGTCAGTTACCAAATTTGGTCATTTCTATCTCCACAACCTTTCTCAATTACATTCTCTTCTCTCTATTCACAAAGCCACCATTACCCTTGTTCAAACAGTCATTACCTCTCACCTGAACCATTAAAATGGTCTCTTAATTATTCTCCCTGACTGATGTCTTTCCCCCATTTCACTCTATCTTCTACATTGTCTCCCAGCTAAGAGCATGTCACCCCATCCCTACATTGTAAACTCTAGTGGCTCCTTATTAACCTCTGAGACTAAATATAATCTCTCTGTTGACATTAAAAACTTTTAATAAGTTCTCCTCTTCCTATCTTTTCTATCTTGTAACATATCACTATCCTCTATTCTCCATCTCCTACCTCCATGCTCTTTGCATATTCATGCTCTTTATTTGTGACTAAACTTTATCCCAAAGGCTACTTGTTATAGGAGGTCTTTTCTAAATTGTAGTGGCTTTTTTTTAAACTATAATTCCCTTGTAGAAACTCTGTGTGTGTGTGTGTGTGTGTGTGTGTGTGTATAAGAGAGACACAGTATACCTATATAAGCACATATTTTCTTCGCATTATGAAAGTAAGTTTCTTAGTGGCAAGAAATTTGGTTTCCTTTCATATTTATAGCAGTTGTCACATAATAAGCATTTAATAAATTCCAATTGATTGATTTCAGAGCACCCAAACCCTACCAGTAAGTAAATTATCTATTAATAATTAGTATCCATTTGTATAGTACTTTTATACATTGTATGCTTCTTTTATAATTTTCAAAACATATTCAAACACAAGCCCATTGATTTTTGCCCATGAGACAGATAGGGTGTTTTGCAGCTTAGAAACTGACAGAGAGGATTTATCACTTGAAGAAAGTAATAATAGTTAGTCATGACAGTTAGCTCATGATAGATTACAGAATAAAACATAGGCCTCTAATTCCTAGCAAAATAATGTCTTAGTGGTCCATGTCAATAAAGCACAAAACATTTATTGGAAATTTTGACAAACATTTAAAAAAATAGGAAAAATATGTATGTGGTCATTGTATTGTATATTTGAAAGAAATAGCAAGTTGTGAAAAGTAGAGTTGCAGTTTCCTATGCAATTATATTTTTAATGCATTATATTATAAAAATGTTTGTTTTATTCAATAAATCAAAAACATATTTTAATTTAGAAAAAAAGAAATTTAACAATGGAAATCATTATCTTCGTGAGCATGGCTTATTTTATTTACTTATTCTTCTATGGTATGATTCATAGAACTTTAAAATCATAGAATTTTGGAAATAAAAAATAACTTAGAAATTACCTAGCTAATTCTATCCATTTTACAGATGACAAAACTAAAGCCCAGATTAAGTAGCTTTTATAAGGTCACAGAGCTGGAAAGTGTTAAAGCCAAGCAAGACTAGACCTTAGGTCTCCTGATTCTTTATACAGTGTGCCTCTGATATGCTTCATTTCCTCTTCCTTGGCAAAAAGGCAAAACAGAATAATCCTTAATTTAGAACAATAACTTTAGGTAACATTGCATCTTTCATCTAGTATTTTTTTCCATGATCAAAGGAAATAAGGAGGGAAAGTAGGAAAAATGAATAAACTTTTTTCAATGGATAGAAATGTGCTTTTAAAAAAATTAAAGATAACAATAGTTATGAGTAATTTAAAGTTTACAAAGAACTTAGCATATGTTATCTCATTTACAACTCTCTTAGTTAAGTATTTATTATTATCTCTATTTTACTGATGAGGAAGCTTAGGATAAAAGAAATTGGAGTCAAATAGTTTTTCAGTGTCTGAAATCAAATTTGAATTCACATCTTCCTGACTCCGAGTACAGCATTCTATTAACTGTACCATTTAGCTTTGTTTTTTTCAACATAAAAATATAAATTTTTATGTTCATTTTTAAGAACTGATTCAACAGGAAACAAAGTAGGTCATTATTTGGTAAGGCTTGGGGAAGGGCTCTCAGAAGTCATTTAATCTAATTAGTACATGATCAAGAATCCTCTTTACAACTTACATGACTAATGGTCTTCCCAGCCTTTGTTTTCAGATCTCTATTAAAAGGGCAGGTCACACATCCCATTTTACTTTGGATAGCACCAATTGTTGGGAAGAATTTTCCTAATAACAAATCTAAATTTTCCCCCTGACAACTCCCAAACATTATTAATTCTTAGTTTTGCCCTCTGGCCTCAGGAAAAATCTATCAAATCTATATTCCAGGGAATGAGCATTCAGATTCTTTAAGACATCTCTTGTGTACCCCCCACATGTCTTTTCTTCTCAGGGATACACATCTTCATTTCCTTCAACCAATCCTCAGGAGGCATAACTTAGAGTCCTTTAGTCTCTGTTTTGTGGCTGCTCTTCCACTTATTAATGGCTTCCTAAAATATGGTTCTCCATACCAAATACAGGATTCCACGCGTGATCTGACTAGGACAGGGCAGAAAAGAACTAATACATCCCTAGACTTGGAAGTGGTGCTTCTGAACACAGCTGAAGACCACATTAGTTCTTTTGTGGAATAGGGCTAAGAACAACAGTGCATAGTGATGAATTGCTGCTAAGCAGAACTGTCAATGATATCTCACTTAACATACTGTCACAGTCTCTTCCCTCAGTGTCACAGTGGTCATTATTGTAACACTCCATAAGAAATAACGCCATCTGTTTAAAAAAAAAAAAAACACAAGGCAGGCAAACGCAGCTGCTATCATCATACAAAGATAGAATTAGCCAACACCAAGCAATTACTTTCCTTTTAAATTTCACAATTAAAATTTTAGTCTTGCTTTGTTGGTAGCACAAAAGTCACCACAACACTGTTGCTGTTGGGATAACAACACCCTGCTTTGACGAAAACATCAAGGAAAAGTAACTATGTTGGGAGTAATGATAATTGTTACTCTGTTGCCTTAGGGTAAATATTTTTAAACTTTCCCAGGGTGGTGTTAATTTTAAGCACTAGTAGTAATAAGAATAATGATTTCTCATAGTGTTTCCACTACGAGAAAACTCCAGGAGAGAAAAAAAGATGATATTTGCATCTTATAATGTAGAACAGTATTAAAATTCTAGTCCTTTTTTCCTCCTTGGTAGTAGAAACCTTGCAATCAATGGGAAAGGATAGGATAAGGCTCACTGGGAGAAAAGTTTCGTCTTTGATCAAGAATGTGGAATTCTGCTTCACTTTTGTTTCATTCATTGAGAGAGCAGATTGCTGGTTAAATAACAGAAGGGCAGGTCTATTCAGAGCTAGCCTAACTCCTCAAAGAACTGTAAGAGATCAACAACTGCCTTGGCCAAATTCCACTAGGAGGGTGTCAGCAAGCTGGTGTTTCTCTCCTCAATGTATTTTTTATCATGGAAAATATATATATATATATATATTCCATGAGGACAGAATTAACCAAATTCTATCTTATTTTATTTTCAGATAGGCTAAATTATTGATGAGGATAGAAAAAAAAAAGTGGTAACATCAGCATAAGTAAGACATCAAATTCTTCCTGGATTTTTATATAAAACCAAAAGTACCTTAAATCCATTGGCAATTTGATTTGAGAAAAACTTAATTGGTATATAGAATGATGCTCCAAATATATTTCTTTTAGAATTAAGACTGAAGTACTAAGTCCCCATACAACAAAATATTTGTAACAGCATCTCTTGGGATAGCAAAAAACTGGAACTAAAGTAAATGTCTATTAATTTGGGAATGAATACACAAATTATGATACATTTATGCAATGAAAAGTTATTGCTCTGTCAAAAAGAAAGAATATGAAGAATTCAGAAAAGTATGGACTTACATGAATTGATAAAGAGTACAGAAAACAAAAGACATAATGATTACAATAATGAGGAGGGGGGATGAGAATATAATTATAAGATGAGACTCATTGGAAAAAATCCTGATATTAGGAAAGATTAAAGGCAAAAGAAAAAAGGGACAGGAGATGGATAGATATTGTCATGGAAGCAATGAACATGAAGTTGGATAGACTTCAAGAGGTAATAGAGGATAGAATGACATTGTGTTCTATGCTTCATGGGTCACCAAGAGTTAGGCACAACTGAACAACTGAAGAACAACAACCAGAACATAAAAAAGTATACCCCATATGTAATGAAGTGTCTTTATATTTGGCAGATTTCCCAAGACCAAGCAGTTACCATACCTAGACTTGCTGACCAGACATATTTCCAAATAAAAATTAAGGTGGGAAAAGTGAGGGCAAGTCTAATCAAGCTCAGTTCTGAAATATCCTTGTTTAATATCCTTTCTATGATTTTAATAAATAAATCTTCCATTAATTGACAAATAACCTACAAGCATCTCATTTTGTTTCCAAGCAAATCTGAACTAACAAAGTATAAACCTAGATTAGATCCCTAACTAGAATAGCATTATGTCAACATTATGTAAGGATTTACTAATTACAAAACATTCCAAAGAAGAAAGTGTTAGCCAGTGGACAAAGGTTCAAAACTAGTTCTACTTTACTAGAGCTGTAAATCTATAAGTTTTTATGTATTTATTTGTTTGTTCATTTGTTTGTTTTGCTGAGGCAATTGGAGTTAAATGACTTGCCCAGGGTCACACAGCTAGGAAGTGTTAATCGTCTGAGGTCAAATTTGAATTCAGGTCTTCCGAGTTCAGGGCTGATGCTCTATCCACTGCACCACCCAGCAGCCCCAATTCATATGCTATTTAAACAGCCAATGGTACCATTCCATGCTAAAATATGAAACTAAATATTGGAAGTTCTAAGACTTTCTGGAAAGTAGAACATACAAGTATCTTAGTTGTAACTTTTACCACAGCAGGATATACATAAATCTCCAGGATGAGAAGGGTGGTATCCTCAGAGAGTAGTAGTCAGCACCACCTGGCGATTAAAGTAGGCATTTGTATTTATTAATGAGAGAATCAAATATTTTAAAGATAAAACACACCTTTTTGGAAGTTGTATGAGTTTAAGACATTAAAATGAAGCATTAAAATGCAAGATTTATAGAGTTAAGAGAAAGAATCCATCAAGAAAATGATTGTCAACCACAAAATCCTTCACTAACTAAATTCATCACTCTAACCAAAAGACTTTGCCCAGCTCAGCTCACCAAAAACTTGGCACGAGAGAGCCAGCAGTATAGTATAGCCACATTTGATTTGATCACAGACTGCAGAACTGGGGAGGTTCTCAAACACAAAGAGCCCCATTTAGAAAGATATTGCAATCTGTAAATATAATTCACAATCAAGGCTCTCAAAGTCACAAAATAGCCATGACTGCATCTCTGATTACTAATTTAATCAGGCACCATAAGCACTCCAAGGAAGAGGCCCAGACAGACAAAGGAAGCTCCTTGCAGCCATTTTCAGCATTTTACATTGTAGAGCAAATGAGAACAATGCCTTATGAAATGATATTAGTTCTGTAAAGGAGCACATTTCTTCAAAAAAGAAGCAGATTTTTTTTTTAAGATGGGACAGAACAGGTGGAGATTCTAGGACAGTCTTACAAAATACATCATTAATAATAAACATTTTGGAATCCTTTTCAACTAACCAGATGAACTGTCCAGAGGCTTCAGTTATGTAGGGTTTGTCCAAGATTACAGCCATCATGTTCAGGCAAGATGAATTCTTAATAAAGAAAGGGTTCCATTGTTAGAAAAGCTGGCAATGATGGAAGAAACTATTCTTTCCAAAGAAAAGCTCTGGAGAAATAAGCTGAATATGCTGAAGTAAGAATGCTAGAGGAGTAGAAGTAGAACGAAATATTTGTTGCTTTGTTTTTGTTGTTTAGTCATGTCTGACTCTTTGTGACCTTATTTGGGATTTTCTTGGCAAAGATACTGGAGGGGTCTGCCGTTTCCTTCTCCAGCCTTTTTTTTTTTTAACAGAAGAGAAGCTGGAGCAGAGTTAAGTTGACTCAACCAGAGTTACATAGCTACTAAGTGCCTGAGGCCAGATTTGAACTCAGGAAGATGATTCTTACTTTTTTCTTAGCCCCATGATCTACCCACTGTACCAACCAGCTGCCTAGAATGAGATGACTTTGAGTCATATGCTAGTTCTGACACTTGCTAGTTATATCATCATAGATAAGTTACTTTATTTTTCTAAGACTCAGTTTCCTTACATATTAAATGCAGGTGCTTGATTAGATTGTTTCTGAGGCCCCTTCCCACTCTAGATCTTTGATCCAATGATTCTAAGTCTGATTTTCCAATATGGAGCCCACTCAGTAATCCATCATTTCTTGTACCGTACTTTAAGAAAAGAACTAAAACCAGCTTTTGAAGATAACAGAAAAGACTGTATATCATAGATCTAGAAGAAACTAAAATGAAGGTAAAATTGGGGAATCTACCTTTTTCCCCAATGGTGCCACAGAACAGGAATTCTGACTAAGGAGGGAAAAAAAATGTATATAATCTAGCAGGTTCCCAATTTCTCACTTAATCTCCCTTACATTGAGATTTTTTCTTTCTTCTCTACATTTTTTACTCAATTCTCTCCTATCTTCTTTTTTGGTCCTATCATCTTACTGTATCTTCACTTCGGAATTCTAATTCTTTCATACCATTATCATCTCCATTTCATGCAGACCATGAAATGAGAAACAAGTCTTCCTACAAAGTTTTTTAGCTCCCTTGACCCAACCAAAACATGAATAGAAAATGGAATTATGAATAGTATGAAGTACAAATGGAAAATGTAATTGTGAATGGTATAAAGTACAAATAATAATCTGATTTTCCTCTGCTATAAATGTAGTCATTCACTTCTGGCCATTTTCTTCTAAGAATAGGAACTTATATTTAAATAATAGAAAAAGGAATAAAATGAAAGCAGTTTGTGGGGAATTGTGTTTGGAGTTTTGTTTTGTTCTGGTTTTATGTGCTTTGTGATTGTGAGGAAGAAAGCACTCTTACTAGTAGAAGACTTTGGCGCTAGGAATCCTCACCTATTCATACAAACTAGCACATACCAGATGGCTCCATGGGAGTCAGGAGGCTTGAAATGGAGCAATCATTCAGTCTGCAGATGGAATATACTGTGTGCTCCCAGTTAAATAAGGGGCTCATTTATTCAGATGGATTCTGCAAAGATGGATTAGGTCTCTAAGGATGTGCAATTTTTCTATCTCCAGATTTCTAACAAATTTCTAAGCTAGCACACACAGCCCTATGTGTGTGTATAAAATCACTTTTCTGTAAGAAAATTTAGCCAAAGTCCACTTGAATATGGATATTAAACTTTTTAATCTTTATTATTCTGGAAATATGGATTTTAAAGTCAAAATCATTTCTTTTACATCATTTCATTAACATCATCCCCACATATAAAATCTTATTTCCAGAACTATAGCAGCCAGTTTCTAAATTTTTCCAACAGGATTCTCAGAACTTCTATTCTTTTTTCTTTTGTTTTTACATTTTTATTTAAAGTTTTGAGTTCCAAATTTTATCCCTCCTTCCTCCCTGAGATAGTAAGCAATAAGATATAAGTTAAACATGTGCAATTATGTAAAACATTTCCATTTTAGTAATTTTGTACAAGATATCTTGAATAAAAGAAAAATGAAATAAAGTGAAAAAAAACTGTGTTTCAGACTGTATTGAGTCAATATCAATTCTTTCTCTGGAAGCTTCATCATTAGGTCGTGAGGATTTTTCTTAGATTATTGTATTGCTGAGAATAGCTAAGTCACTGACAATTCTTCATTGAACAATATTGCTTTTATTGTGTACAATGTCTTCCTGTTTCTGAAGAACTTCCATTTTTAAATCAATTGATTTATTGTCTTTTGTTTTGTTTTGTCATTTGAATTGTACCACTTCTATCTTACTTTTGAAATATTTGTGATTTCATTTTATACAAATTAAATGTTCATGAAAGCACACATATTCAAATTGTTTTTATTATTTATTAATATAGCTATTGAAAATACCCATCTATTTTAATCCCTTTAATCCCTTTGCTTTTGAGGTATCTAACAAGTCACAAAGCAAAGAAATAATTTGAACTTAATTGTTGTCCTAAAGAACTTAATTTCCCATATGCATCCCTTCCATAATAAAGGAAAAGATGAAGATAGGAGAAGGCTCTAATAATTCAGAGAAAGGATAAAGTCTTCCCCTGAAAATAGTAGTGGAAATGATGGAGGAAAGCAATTCCAAGGTCTCCTGGCCCCAGCAACATGTTATTCATTTAAGAGTATGTAAATGAATCAACAATAATACATTCAGAGTTCCTGGGGTAAATAATTTCCATTTCTGTCACTGTCTAGAAACCATCCTTAAGTGCCTCCTAAATATTCATGCCTAGGGAAAAAGGCAGTAGAATGAATTAAGGGGCCAGTCTCTCATCCAAGGATCTCTTCAGTATCAGAAAGAGAAAAGAAGAAAAGAAAGGGGTTATGAGAAGGAAGGAAGGAAGGAAGGAAGGAAGGAAGGAAGGAAGGAAGGAAGGAAGGAAGGAAGGAAGGAAGGAAGGAAGGAAGGAAGGAAGGAAGGAAGGAAGGAAGGAAGGACCTGACTAATTAGACTAAGACCAAAAACCAAAGACTTTCAGTTGAGAAAAATGATCAAGTTAATGATCATCACAGCTGTTTTCTCAGTTCTTTTAATGTGGAATTCGAGACTGGAGTGCTTTAGTGAAAAGAATGGGTATTGGTTGAATGTTTCAGCGGCATTCTATTCATGGGCAAGTCTGAAAGAGCTAGAAGGATATCAAATAGCCTAGTTACATGTTAGCCCTGGGTATCTCTTCCTAAAGAGTTAGAATACCTCCCAGAAGAAGAATGGAAACAACGAAACGCAGATGGCAGTGTTGGTAGCAACAGGAACACCTAATGGTGAAAAAAACAACAAAAGAACTCCTTGCAAATGGAAAATTGATTTGATCACCTGAAGGTATTTGTAGTAGAGTAAGGGAATACTTCAAGGAAGGACAAACTGATAATCAAACCACCAGTTAAGGAACTGAAGAACAATGAGGCACAGAACCAACCATGTTGAAGAACATACTCAAGTCAAAAGACTGACTTTTGCTGATAATGTGAATCTTGTGAACTGATCAGATCTGGGAAAAGGGCAAGGAGAAACAAATTCTCTAGCAACCTCATGTTCTTCACCCATTTAACAGTGGAAGGATTGAACCCCAACTGATAAATTGGGAGGACTGAAAAAATTTCTGTGGCACAGGAACCAAAGAGAAAACTTCATCAGTAAGGGAAGTTGAATGAGCTTATCTAAATGTTCATTTAATGTGAATTCTTTTGGCATTTTGGTTGCTTAAAATGTAACATCTGGAGAAGGAAATGGCCAACCACTCAGGTATCTTTGTCAAGAAAACTCCATGGACAAAATTCATAGAGTCACATAGAATCAGACATGACTGAATGATTAAACAATAACTATAGCAACAATGTCATGTTAGGACTAAATGACCTCTGAGATCCCTTTCCAAACCTACATGTATGATTTAATGCTCTTGTTTCTTAAAGTTTAACAGAACATGACTCATATTACACATGGCACACTTGGAGTCAGAGAATGTTCCAATCTAAAGTCTGACTCTACTATTTACTTTTTAGTTACTTTGATCAGATTACTTAATCTCTGTGTGCTTCATTCTCTTCATTTATAAAATGAAAGAGTTTCATCAAGCTAGAAAAGATAGGAAATGTCATTGCTAGGGTGGCTAGAGGAGAGCAGGAAGAATAGTTATCCTTCCCATATCAAAGAGCTTAGGGAAACAGTTCCCATTATCTGGAAAATTCATGTAAAACTGTTTAGCCATCTCTTCATACCAAAGAAGTCTGAATTATTATAGTATTAAAAGATAAAACATGCTGATATTATATAATACCATACATATATTTTATGCATTTTTTAATTTCTAAACTTTTGCTACGTCATCTTCTGGTCTTCACATGTTTTCTGTGGCTTCCACAAAATTCCCAAGAAATTCGCATTTAATTTCCTTTGCTGATCCATGACAAAATATGATGAAGATAGCCATGAGGTAGAAGGGATTCACTTACCTAATAAACTTTGCATTGATTTGTTGTTCTAAAAACAATTTAAAATTATTCCAGGAAGGTTACAGAATTGCTCAGACATTTTACTATTCCCCTGCTGTTGTCTTATTCTTGGACAAGTGACGTGAAGCCTATCACTAGACCTTATTTGAAGTCATTTCCATTGGGTAGAATTGGTCAGAGCATTCGCCTTCTTTGGCATAGGTTTCCTTACAACTATGAAGCATAGAAGATAGCATTGGTATAAGTGGTTTGTAAATAGTATAAGTAAACTGAATAAAAATCTGATTTCCACCAACCTGAATATACCATTAACCACTATTTCCATAATCCTACATTATAATCATAAAAAAATGCCTAATTATGGGTCTGGGTCACTTTAAGATCTTAAAGTGACTTTTGAATCATCAAAGATAAATTAAATTATGTTTGGTACAAGGTGAATATAGAGTATTTCAATGTATCCTAATTATATGCAAATTGCTAATCTGTGTATGGTACATATGGTAACTCTCTATAGCCCTAATATTTGATTAACCACAGTACCCCACTCCCTTGCAAAGCTGGATATCAGAGCTTATCATATTTCTCTATTTAAACATATTGTTGAATGTGGAGATACACATTCTTCATATGACTCACTAGGGGACCTACCAGATATTAAACCAGGTTTTTAAAGTGCGCCTTTAACCACATCCATCACTTTCATTACTAAAGTGCTCTAGGGGTGGGAGAATTATTTGAAGTTTAAATCATTCATTTAAAAGACTGAAATACTATGTAATTTTCTGTCTGTTGATGGACTTCTTTAAAAAATATAAATACAAATATTACGAAGGTTCATTTGAAAAGACAAATAAAGTGGCACCGACATAGATCAAGTGAATAAGACTATGTCCTGGACCAACAAGTCCCTAGGGAATTCTTGAGAGAGGAAATACCCTCTACCAATACAGGTCAGCAACTCCTTAGCAAATCATAAGGTTGTCCAGAGCAAAATTGTCAATTTTATCAACAAATTGTCAATTGTTGAGTTGCTGAGGTCAGCATTTCCTAGTGCAGCCAATCAGATTCAAAAATAATTGAGAAATATTGGTCAAAATTTAAAAAAAAAATTACAAAAGAGCATAGATAATGTGAATATGTGACTTTTCCAAGTCAATATGCTACTCACAAAAATCCCTGTGTACAGTTTAGTGGCCCCAGTTTTATCTGAATTTGACACCACTGACCTAGATCATTGACAGGTAAATGACTGATCTGGAATCACTTAGAAATATGTGTCAGAAGATGAATGAACCCAGGTTTTCCTAACTTCAGAGGTAACTTTTTCTACTCTCTACTATGCTGCCTCTCATTCCAAATATAGAGGATTAATAATGTATATGATATGATATGATATGAGAATAATGTATAATGAAAATGATGTATATAATAATTTCTTATCTGTACACTCCTTTAAAATACCAATATCACTTGCAGGGAATAGTAGAAGGATTCTAGTGTCAAAAGACCTAGATTTAAATCCCACTTTTAATGGGATGAGATACAACTTTTGTGATTTCAGTTGAGTCACTTATTGTCCTTGGTCAAGTCACTTAAGTCTCCATTTCCTCAACAATAGAGATGTTGAGCTAAATGACCTCTAAGGTCATTTCTAGCTCTATCTAGATATATAAACTTATAAAGTAAAGGATCCCAGAAGTCATTTAGTCCAAACCATTTGAGACCAGGAATAGTCTTGATAGGATCCCAAATTATTGATCATCTTTTTCATAACATCTCCAAAAGCAAAATAACTTTCATTTGAAGACCTCCACTAAGGGGAAAACCCACTGTCTCTCAAAGCATGCTATTTTACCTCTGGGTAACTCTAATCATTATAAAAACATTACCCTTATTTCAAGCTTAAATATACCTCTTTATAACTTCCATTCATCCCCTTATGTTTTACACTCAGAACCTAAGCAAAACAAGTCTCCCAGTAAGAGCCCTTCAAATATTTGAGAACAATGGTAATGTCATTTGTTCTGTGTAATTTTCTCTTCTCCAAAGTAAACCTGTCCTGGACCTTCAATTAATCCAAATAATGTGTAATCTTGAGGCTCTTCACCATCATGATATCAGTCTTCTTAATATTTTCCAGTTTACCAAAATCCTTCCTAAAATCTGTTTCCCATATTTGCAATTTTCATGTGAAATCTTTGTGAATTAGTTAAATGTATCAAGTATTTGTTTATTCAGTACCTACTATATTCCAATCACAATGTTGGGTGCTAGAGATACAACTAGGAATAAAGCAATCTGCACTCACAAGGAGTTTACATCTTAATGAAGAAGACAACAAATATATAGAGAGAAGTATACACAGAATAAAAATTGAAAAATACAAGATAGTTGAGGGAAAGGAGGAGGAAAAAATGCTAACAGCTAGGAGAGAATCAGGAAAGCTTCCATGAAGAAGATAATGGTTTCATGTGGAAATTATCTAAAAAGTAGAATAATTCAGTCCTTTTCACTCAAATTCAAAAGGCCATGGAATGAATGATCTCAGAAAAGGAAAAAAAACTGAGAATTAGTGAACAATTTTTCTGCAGAGGCATCTGTCTCACCTCAGAGCTAGAACTGGCTCCACTGCAGAGTAATATACGACATTCCTGACCCATAACCAAGGCAAGGATGCTGGAATATGCTGATAGGTAGATAGATATATGATATAAGAAAATTTACTGAGAAGCAACACACCATAATGGTTAGAGTCTAATTAGCCATGGACATGGATTCAAGTCCTTTCTTTGATGCATACGAGCCTCACAGGGACTTGTTCTCTCAGGGGGCATCTCCAATGGGATGTACCGTTCCTCTTTATTTTAAGGTCCATACTTATTGTGAGCACACGTTGACATCCTTTTCCCCACTTTTCATTTTAAGCTGACAGCTCAGAAAAGTTCTGGTTCATCTCTTCAAAGTTTCTAAGGGGACATAACTCTCTAGAAATGCCAGTGCTGAATCACACCAGGAGAACAGAACATGCAAGACGATGGGAGGCATCTCTATTAGTGACAGACAACACACACACACACACACACACACACACACACACACAGAGGAGTCTTTGAAACCTTCATGACAAAAAAATCAATTCCTCCATGAGCCAAGGACACTTACCTTTGCTCCTCAATAAGAATGTCAGGGTACCTGTGTCCTCCTTTGTTAGTTGATTTTGTAAATGGTTCCATGCAGGCTCACTTTCCAAGCACCCATGGGTAGAAATAGCAGGTGTTTGATTTAATAGGGCTTAGTATAATCCAATATCTGTTACTCCTTGCAACTAAAAGACCACTGGACCTGTAGATTTTTTTTTAGACAGGCAATAACTCTAAAGGCTGTTTTAACTTAAGATTGATAGATGGCGATCAGTTCTGAGGATCCATTTTCTGATCAATATTTGTAGGAGAATAGGGCGATATGAGTCTTTGAAAAATCTATTGATCATCTGAACAGCAACTGTTTGGAAAAGTGGACATAGGATCTTCCTCTATATAAAAATGGCAGCAGCAAGGCAATATGTAATAAGCTTTCCCCCCCTAAAGTTAGCCAAGATTAACCTGTCTCATACAATATCATTTATTATCAGTCTATGGAAAGAAATATAACTTTATATTGCCTTTTGAAGAAGAGATGAAAAACAAAAGCCACAGGAACAGCTGTCTATAGGTTTTGAGGTCATTTCTGGAAAATGTTTCATATTCTTCTGTAGCAAAATCATTATATATGGTCAATACAGTTTTAAAAACTATAGTTTTAAAAGCACAAGTACCCATAAAAGAGGTTGGATCAAAGAAAGGTAGAGAATGGAAGTAAATCAGAGCAGAATAGAAAAAAGATTAAAGAAAATAACATCTTTGTTTTAATAAAATATAGAAACAGAAAAAAAAAAGAATTATGAAAGGGTTAGAGGTTTTTTCTGCCCTTCAACTCTAACTTCTATCATTTTTTCCCAAGATAGGAATAAGTCAATTATATAACACAGCATCACCTAATACAATTCTGTTCTCTGGCTCATCTTTGAACATACTTCTCTGTAGGTTGTCTTGACAAGTTGCCCTGTACATCAGCAAAGAAAACTTTTGCTACCTGTAGATCTGGAGAACTCATTAAAAATACACCCTGTGAGAAGATGGAGAAGTCAATTTCTGTAAAATTCTCGGCTTTCTCCCTCTCTCATATTGTTTGGTAGCCATTTCTAAGCTTTTCTTTAGAAAAAGGGATTGCAAGGTCCACTGTTAATACATCACAGTTTTATCAGGCTGCTTGTCTTCATTTTCCACAAAGAGAAACAAATTCCGCAGACATACCACATCAAATCTAGGCTCAAAAAAAAATCTATTCACTGGTGAAACAAAGAAAATTGTAACGGCAATTAATAAACTAACATTTACTGCACTAATTAGCATCTCCTAGAGGGCCTGATTATGTGTTTACTCCCAGTTAAAGACTGCATGGTATGAGGAGAAAATACCCACATTTCATACATCAAAAAGCTTTTCTTTCTTATTTCCTCTTCCTCCCTTACTGTAGTTCAGCATGGAGGCAAGAGCATGAAGGAAGGTAGAATAATTCATTACCTTGTCTCCTACTGATTTGTATGTTCAACATTTTTTGAATAAATACAAAGTCATAAATTAGCTTGTAGCAAAATAGAATTAATTGAATGTCTTAAGTAGGATCATCAAACCAAGGTTTGAGTCAATTTATCTGCCTAAGATTTTGCTAATGTAGTTTCAGCTCATTAGGGCGAGAGTTGATACTGCAGTTGAGACATGCAAATACACACACACACACACACACACACACACACACACACTCACAAACTCACAAAGGAAAAAGACAAAATAACAGAAAAATGCAACTTCCCCTAGTTTGGGGAAGAAAATCTCTCCTGTATTAGCTGACATATTACAAATCTTAAAGCAAATCCTGTTCATACAGTCATGTTCCATGATTGAGGATATAGCAATGATTTCATGCCTTTGGAGGCATTTTCACATATATTGAGACTGAGAAGGGACTATCCTAGAATCAACATTCTTCCAAAAATTCTTTCTAGATATCATCATGTTTCTGAATAAAAGAGAAACTGAACTGTACAATAATAATAATTGATGATGATGATGATGATGATGATGACATGTCATTAGATTAATGCTTTCATTGGGAAATAGCATTCTCAAACATCAGAAGAAAGCAAAGAAAACTGCACAGGAATGAGCTGTAGCAAAGCATTTTTTGCTCCACTCTTGCTGCAAAAGATCAGTATTAAGCCATGGATATGCCCCAGTTCAGCAGGAGTGTTTTCCTGTAGAAAAACTTATGATACTGATTGTTCTGCTTGATGGATGCTGGGACATACTGTACAAACTGTACAAAGAGCTCTTTCTGATCAAGCCCTGAAATTTTTTACCTCAAGTTTTCATCTCATGGATGAGACAAGAAAATAGTAGATTCCATATAGAGCCATGTTCGACAAATAGCATAAAAGGAAAAGAAAGAGGAAAACAAAAGTAAGTGTATATTCAGGATGAAGGTGACACAAATAGTGTATGGTAAAACTAAATTTGAAAAGGGACTTATTTTATATGACTTTAATAGGTTTATTCCTCATAATCCCAGAAAAGAAAGGGGCCTTGATGTCTTGAAAATTCTATGGCAAATTAAATAAATAAAAATATTTTTAAAAAATAAATAAAATGTAAAATATTATGAATGTGTTGATCCAGATCAAGTGAAACAAACAGAAAACTGATGAACCCTGTTTTGCAATTTCATGAAATAACAATTCACATGGATTTTGCAGATAAAACCTATATTTAAGGATTGATGACCTGAAGATAGAATCTTGAATTCTCAAAATTGGAAAGAAACTAAAAGGAAATCTTCTTCAATTCAAACCTGAATAAGAATCCCTGCTGTAGCATTCTATCAAGTGGATCACCCAGTCTTTGCTTGAACATTGCTAATAAGGGACAACTCATTACTTCATGTAGCCACCTGCTCCACTTTTGGCTAGCTTTCATTGTTAAAAACAGTTTCCTTAAACTAATCCCACAGCTGCCTCTTTGCAACTTCTCACTACCTGGGGTCAAGGAGACTAATTTAATCCCCCTCACATAATATCCCAAAAGTCCTTCAAAATATATATGTAGACTCTTCAGTGACAAATAATTCTCTACCTCATGAACAGCTTGTTCCATTTTTGGACATCTCCAATTATCAGGAAGGGAAGGTAGATGGTTCAATGAATAGAGCACAGGGGCAGGAGAGAGGAAGACTTGAATCCAAATCTGGCCTCAAACTCTTAACTACCTGTGTGTTCCTATGCAAGTCATTTAACCCTGTTTACTTCAGTTTCCTCATCTGTAAAATATTTTTTAAAGTATTTTTACCAAGAAAACCCCAAATGGGGTCACAAAAAGTCAGACACAATTGAACAATAATTATTGGGAAATCATTTTCCATGTAATAGTTTGAGTAAACAT
Organism: Sarcophilus harrisii; assembly: GCF_902635505.1. Lineage (NCBI taxonomy): Eukaryota > Metazoa > Chordata > Mammalia > Dasyuromorphia > Dasyuridae > Sarcophilus > Sarcophilus harrisii. The sequence continues at coordinate 542,889,139 of NC_045426.1, forward strand.
GACTTTCTCTGCTTACTCCCTCATGAAACAAAATTTCTTCCTTTGTAATCTCTACCTATTTTTGCTAGTTCTTTCCTCTAAAGCAATATAAATAAGTCTAATTACTTTTCCAAGTGACAACCTTTAAACTATTTGAAGACAACTAGTTTATTAAAATTAATTCAAAGAACTTTGAATAAGTATAAGAGAGGAGCTTAAGTACTAAAAAAATAAAATAAAAAGTAGGGCATAGGATTTAGAGATAGAAGAAAATAGGATATTATAACACCTCATTTTTACAAATGAGAAAACTAAGATGAGGGCAACTTTAGATGGTTTGACTATGTCTTTAAACCCAAATTACTCTGGTTCTCACTGATTGGCCAATAATAAGTCTTAGTCCAAGCCTTACTTGCTCATTGTTTGGGTTTTGATGAGAGTGTATAAATAGCAATTGTTTCCATTCTGGCCAAGAACTCTAAGGATCTTACCCTCCTAGAATGATTCTTTTGTGAAGGCAAACTTGTGCAATTTTTACCTAAATTCTTGCCTGTCTATAATTTTTGAATGGTTATTGCCTCAGACAAAATGAGACCTAGCAAAGACCCCAGTTTATAAAGGCCAAGGTCTCTCACTGCATTCAGAATCATCTCCTGTCATCCTGACCTATGTCTTGCCAGTGGACTCGGATAACTTGGGAGGAGAGGGTAAACTAATGACTTTACTCAGCCGTGCCTCAAGTAAATCCAATCCACTTGCAAGTTAAGACATCACCCTCCTAATCTTAATGGTACTGTTGGAGAATGAAAAACAAACAACAAAGGTAGCAAGTAACATAGCCAAATGATATAAATCAAAGCTTTTTAACTCCCAATTCAATGTTCTTTTAACTCTGTCAAATTATCTTTCCAACTTCCTGCCATCAAGAAGCTTTTAATTTTATATGAGAGAATGTGATGTGTACATAAACAATTGCATCAAAATTCAGAAAATGATTCAGTGCTTATGAGAGATCAGTTAAGGCAGCATAAAAATTATATAAAGGACAAACTGCTTCTAGCTAGGAGAATAAAGTAAGCCATCAGAAAGGACATATCATCCTGAAAGGAAAATATTTCAGTGGGCAGATTCAGGGTGGAGAATCCATTCCACAAATACAAGTTGGTAGTAAAAGTCAGATGAAATCATAAAATATTAACTAGCAAAGTTTAGTTGGATTATAAAATAGGGTATAGTAGTCTTTGGTCAGCTACTAAACTATTGCAGCCAACTCCACTAAAACCTGATGAATATATATTCACCTAGAAAGACAAAGTATCCCAAGCAAAGTAGAATAATAAGAATCATGTGACAGCAAGAAAAATAGTCTTAAGGATAGGAGAATTGGAGGGGCAATCGGGAGGATGCGTTGGAATATAAGAAGGAAAAAGCCCAGAAAAACAAGATTTTCTAATAAAGAGGGGAAAATTCCAGGGATATATAGCCCAAGTCATATTAAACCAATTTTAACAATTGTCTCAGTGATCACCAGGCTAGAGCACTAACCAGCATTTAAAGATAAAAGAAATCTGAAAGATAGAAGGCATTAGGAGTGAGAGAAAGGGACATTATTGCTCCTTGAACATGTAATTGGGATGTAGGATGAGTTTCTAGTTTCAGAGAGAGAAGAAAGGAGAGCCATTCATCTGCAGCTATGATTGGATTTAATTCTCCATCACATAGCCTTGATTCCTAAATCCTTTGATGATTCTCAGTGAAGATATAATTAGCACTATTGTAGTGTGGAGTGTCCTCATTCTGAGTTGAATATGGAACCAAGACCCCTATGACTAATTCAGAGAACCAGAATTTGGGTGGTTGTATTGGGAGGACCAAACTACCAAATAAAGTGACAGTAGAATCAAAGGATTTAGAGACTGCTTAGATATGGACAATAAAGAAAAAAAAAGGAAGATTCATGGGTGAATCTGAGGTTTTAAGCATAGGTATTTGGGTGACAAAACTAAAAATATGGCTGTTTTGTTCTGTTTTGTTTTGGGAGAGTCAGGGGGGAATATGAAGACCCTTGAAAATGTAAAAAAACTAGATTAAAATTTTGTAAAAATAAAATTTCCATTAAAATAGTAAAAAGAATTCTATATCTTGACTTCAACCAAGAACAGCTTCATGGAGCAATCACATACTACTGAAATCCAATAGATTTTGAAACTCATGGATGTGATAACCCAAATATTTTTGGACAAACATTGTTTCCAGATTAGTTCTATGGGATGTTCTTCTAAGAAGAACAAAGACATAAAGAAGGTTCTCTTGAATTTATTTAGAGACTATAAGAGATTCTTCACACAAATGTAATTTTGAATATAAGAACCTACAGAAGTTTTATCTGAATTGAATATATATATATATATGTATACACACACATATATGTGCATAGATGCGTTTGTGTATGAACTTAAGCTTTTTAGACATCATGGCAGAGGACCAGCTTCAAAACTATGAAAGCTTGAATTCATGTCTTACCTCTGAGATCCACTGAAGTCACAATCTCTCAGTGCCCCTGGAACTCTAAAACTATAAATTGCAGAGAAGGTGCCAATCTGTATTGATGGAGGACATTGCCTCTCCTTGTAGTTCCCTATAGCAATAAAATTACAGTTTCTCTTATCTATATATCTTCATTTAACTGATAGTAGCAAACATTTATATAATAGTTTAATGTTTGCAAAACATTTAACATATTTCATTTTATTTGATCATGAGTATATAAGCAAATAAGATAGAATGTGTACTATATAGGAGATGGTAAATAGCCCCTAAGGCCAGAACACTATATCTGATCATTGCCTTCTGCTGGAAAGCATTAAATCCTCAAAATTATATACAATACTATATCCAATGGAAATGACACTATTCTGGCAGTATTCATTATTTTAAGGATATAGGTATTTGTCAAAATTACAGATAACCTTCCCCAAATGAAAATAAATATCATACATATTTTGCAACTGTTCATTTTGGGTGAATTTACACTTGTGACCCAATAAATGTTTCTTTAGTGACTCCCTGCCTCTGCCCCACCTCTCAGGCCTATGTGTGGGCAACTCTGCTTAACTGCTATACCACTCACAACCAGACAGAGCTGCAATAACAGCAAATGGTCCTTGGAAATCACAGCCACATTAGGCTCCTGTTCAAATAGCTTTTAGGGCTGTGATAATAGGAGGCATTCCTAATAACTGGTGACTCTGTGAGACCCTGCACAGAAGGCCTCCAAATGGCAGTATACCATTTAGATTTTAATCTAGCAACAGTGGAGATGATGAGATTCCAGCTGGGGACCTTCTGGTTCGAAGGCCAGTGCTCAGCCTTTCAATCAGAGACCCCCAAAGCTTCACTAGATTGATGAGTGGATGCCCCTGTTCTGTTTACTCATTCCTCTTTCATTTTGGGTCTGTACCATATCCCACTTGATTCTTTTCAACCTTATGAAATTCCATCTCTTTGCTTCTACCAAGAATACCTTTGTGGAACAATCATAAACTACTGGAAGCCAACATGATAAAATATATTTTGAAACTTGTGGAGGTGATAGCCCAAATACATCTTGACAAACAGGATGTTTCCAGATTACTACTTCTTTGGGATGTCCTGGGCTTTGGGACTCCCTCTGTTCCATTTCAAATCTTCATTGAAAGCTGGCAGATGCATGCTACAGGCAGGGGGGAAAGTACTTTTCCTCCTACAATAAGCAATAACCCTGTGTATGATAACTCAACACAAGCTAAATAGCTGAAGGGCCCATTAGAGTAACCCTACCCGATGGAAAGGAACAGCTTGCCTTGCTGGTGATAAGTACATGCGATTACTTGGGGACTCCATTCCCACTTCTGTCACAAGCTTGGATATCCTGAGTGAGGGGCCAAGAATACACAATAGAGATGTGAGTGTACACCAGGTCACACATCAGTGATCAAAAGCATGAAATCACTGCCTCCTCTGCTGGGGAAGGTGACAAGTTCTGCTTTCCAGAATCATGGGGAGGAAGAAGTTTTCAGCATTCAAAATTAAGTTAGAACACATGTTGATCATTCTACTAATTACTCTCTCTTTGATCCCTGCCTGAGTTTTAAAAGGAAAAGAAACCCTTTTACAGATATCCTTTTAGAAACCTTGTCTTCTCAGCTTCACATCAGTGATTGCCAAAACTGGTGAGTATTGGAATTTTTAGGGCAGCGAAATGGATTGAAAGTACAACAGACAAGCAGACATGCATGGGTGCCTGTAATTTTGTACTTACAGAACTCCCTCCAAACTATTGGTTGCAGACACTGAATTTAGAACACAGCTCAACTTTAGATTTAAAAAGTTAAAATACATAAATACATACATACACACACAAATAAAGAAAAGAAAATTTGCTGCAAGGTGGAAGTGGGAATAAAAACCAGTCTTTTGGAATTTTTTTCTTTTGCAGATAGTCATCAAATAAGGTACAATATTTGCTAACAGAGGGTAATTTGAATTATCCACGGATAGTTCAAAAACACAAAGAGTTCATTACCCAGATATCTCTATTTAAAATAGATTTTGCTTTTGTTCATCAGTGAATTGCACATGGCTGGGAAATGGCACAGTGCCAGAAGGAAACTGCTCCTAATTTTCAGAGGAGGCCACCAGCTAATTACCCAGACTGCAGGTGTGAAGAGAGAAGCTCAAAGTAATCAATAGTAGTAATTAATCTGCTAGACTGGAGCTAAAGAGCTAACAGCTGGACATCAGGAATGGACACATGCAACAAGATCAGCAATAATTACCTCTTTAAATATTGAATTTCCATAGCAACAATTAGGCATATAAATAAAGGCTGGAAACCAAGGCTGCTAGGCATGACACTGCATGGAAAACACAACATTCCCCAAATCAACCCTTTTAATAAAACAGCAACAATATGCTTGAGCTGAATGGACCGGTTTCCAGGGCTGGTCATATTTAGGTTTCTGCCATCTCTACATTCTTGGCAGCCCTTCCTTGGCTGCCTTTGAAGAGAAATGGGTGGGACAAGAGGGAGGCAAGGTGTGTAGGTAGCCACCTTGAACACAGCTATAACAAGGATGAGTGGGGGGAAAGCCCACAGAAAAATTTGCAATATGTTTTACAAATACATGTGTTTTTGAAGAAGAAAACTCCTCAGGGTAGGAGCAGGTAAGCATTTGTCTTTGGCCAAATCCAGTTGCATGTATCACAATGAAGCTACAAAGTCTCTAAAAGACAGTTAGCAATACACAGGAATTTTATTATTCAAACCTTTCTTGTACTGTACAAATGCTCTGATCCAACTCTACCTAAAAATCCTGAGAACTACTTTCTTAACAAGCACGTTTTAAATCCTGAAGGCATACAGGAAAATACATTTTTCCCTTAGCTTGTGCTTCATTTTCCTTTTATTACCTGGAAAGTGGAAACTCAAATACTGACTGGGTGCCTATAGCCAGTGATTAAGGTAGCAATCAGTCAAGACATCCTAACAGGACCTATGGGTCAGCTACAGCAAAGTAAAAGCTCCAGAAATCAAAATTTCCTTTCTTTTTCCTCTTTGTAAGTGAGATTGATATCTGCTATGATCAGAAAAAGACTGATCAAAAGTTTAGAGGATGCATTCTACACCCATTTGGTAAGCATCCACTAAGTGCAAATCTTACATCCTTTCTATATTCATGTATGTGCCAGGATACATACAAAGATGCATACAAAGATGCATAAGACATGGGCCCTTTCCAGAGTTTACAATCTATCAGAGAGTATTTATAATTAGCAAACCTTTTAACTAAGTGCCCAGAAAATCCTTAGTGCATCACATATTGCTGGCATTTAAAAAAAATTAATCATAAGTTTTGATATCATCATTAGAGAAATAGAACAAATTATCTGTTGTAAAGCTTACCAAGTCTTTTTAGTCAATCATAGCTTTTTCCCCTTTTTAACTGATTGCATTTTAATTTCAGGAGTATTAATGTCATGACTCTGCTCTATGTCAAATTCTCATTAATTCTATTGAAGTGTTTTCCACAATAGGGAGCTTACAATCATTTGTAAATTAGGGAGATAAAAATAATAAGAAAAATATTGAATGAATTAGAAAATGAATTAACAAAGGAGTAAATGAGAGTAATGCAATACATAACCCATAGCCTTTATTAGCTTGCATAAACGCTTTTTAAAAAAAAATCAACTTATGGTTTCCTATTCTGAAATTTTTCTACCAGTACTAAACATAACAAAGATAGGGAGAATTCTGTCTGTTAGTAAGGAGTAATTCTGTAATTTCAGGAATGAATCATTGAAGTTTAGAGTAAGAAGGGATCATAGAGAGTAACTTCTCTTTATTTTATACTTGAGAAAAAATGAAGCTCAGGCCTACTGTCTTGCCTAAGAGCCACAGTCATTTAGTGACAACCAAGAATGGAAACTCAGTTTCCTGACTCCCAGTCGAGTTCCATGGCACCATGCTTCCTCTTGTCTCTTTCTCCACTAGGTACCATCAATTTTTTTGCAGATAGTTCATATGTGCAGAGCAACTTTCATCAGTCATGGTCTGAATATGGCTACTTAAATTGATAGTCAATCATTATCCAGTCAACAAACATAATTAATAAGTCACTGTGCTAGCTGAAGGATATACACATGAAGACATGGTTCTTATTCTCTTTTTTTTAAAAAAAATTTATTATAGCTTTTTAGATATATGCATGGGTAATTTTTCAGCAATGATAATTGCAAAACCTTTTGTTCCAATTTTTCCCCTCCTCCCCACTCCCTCCCCCAGATGGCAGGTTGACCAATACATGTAAAATATGTTAAAGTATAAGTTAAATACAAAATAAGTATGCATGTCCAAACCATTATTTTGCTGTACAAAAAAAAAATCAGACTTTAAAATAGTGTACAATTAGCCTGTGAAGGAAATCAAAAATGCAGGTGGACAAAAATAGAGGGATTGGGAATTCTATGTGATAGTTCATAGTCATCTCCCAGAGTTCTTTCTCTGGATGTAGCTGATTGGGTTCATTACTGTTCTATTGGAACTGATTTGGTTCATCTCATTGTTGAAGATGGCCACGTCCATCAGAATTGACCATCATATAGTATTGTTGTTGAAGTGTATCTCCTGGTCCTGCTCATTTCACTCAGCATCAGTTCATGCAAGTCTCTCCAGTCCTCTCTGAAATCATCCTGTTGGTCATTTCTTACAGAACAATAATATTCCATAATATTCATATACATGATTCTTATTCTCAAGAAGCTTATAAGCAAGTAGGAGGGAGAAGAAATTCATTTGGGATAGATGATCTATAGAACTTATTCATCGACATATATATATATATATATATATAAAGAAATAGTACTACATCTAGATTAAATCCTATCTCCAATGCTTCATGATAATAGCTAGAAGCTAACTGACCATGAGAAAATCACTAACCTTTCTGAGACTCTGCTTTGTCATCCATGAAATAGAGAGGATAACTAGTACCCAAATCATAGAGTCATGTGAAGATCAACTGAGATAATGTATGTCCAGGTCTTTGCAAATCTTCATGCACCATTTCAGTTTTATTGTGGTGGTATTAGTAGTAGTTGCTGTGCTGCTGGTAGTTATGATTATAATTGTGGGGGTTGTTATGTTATTATTCTCATTAAGCATCACAATTCTTATTTTCTTTAAAAGTTTTCAAAGAATTAGTGTCACACATTTTAGGAACAATTTGTGCTACCCCATTAATAACACTATAGTTACAATTCTGTTCTACGTCACATAAATTTAACATTTAGCAATAGTTGGGTGGGTAGGTAAAAGTGGGCAAAGTTAAACAAATTGATAATTGAAGAGGCTATCATCCGCAGAGGAGTTTGGTTTGTGTTCCGCCTCTCTAAAATCTATTAAACTTTATAGACAGATCTTACATGCAGAGGCTCCTCCTTGTCCTGGAAGTATTTTAAAATAAAAGGAACTATTACCCCACTTTTAGGCAGCTGGGATGTCATTTGATCTAAAGAAAGGAGTTGACCTAGAAATGGCCTCTAGAGAATTATTACCAACTAGTTCTAGGGCCATAAATTTGAGTTTAATACATTTCAACAAGTATTTATTAAGCCTATTGCAGACTCAACACTTCAAGTTTCTCAGTGGGGGATGCTAAGATTACAGAAGTAAATTAAGTCTGAGGTTAAACAGGCCATGAATTGTCTCTGCTACAGTTTGGGAACTTACATAATATTTCTTCACATGGAAGGTATTTTCTCAAATTCCTTGCTATTTACTCATACAATCAATAAACTGAATTTCTAAGTCCCTGTTGTCTATTTCATCTCTTTAATACTGCATCTTAAAATTTTGGGGCTACTAATTCCTATTGTGTTTTTCTATCTATACCATTTTGGTTTACCCTTCCTTTTCTATCTTAATATAGATTTTGAGAGTCTTCTATCTCTAAGAAAGGAGTGTGCTTTAGTCAATATCAGCTCTGGTGTGAAGCTCAAGTTCTGGAACCAACTCAATCCTTCTCTCCCCTTTTAAATGCCCCTTCATAGTCTTTTGTGGTGAATGCTCAGAAAGCAATTAGACATCATTTCATGAGCTAAATTCTACCAGAGTCCATTTGCTCTTCCTCCTAAATATTACATTGATATTACAAGTCATCTCCCATTATGGCCAGTGCCAGTACAATGAAAATCTTTTTCTAACAGAGATGTCTAAGCTCCAGACAAGACTCCACTTACTTCAGACAATGTTGAATGGCTTTTCCATTCACATGGCCATCATCCCATAACCTCTTGCCACTGCCTCTTTACTGTTCTGCTTGCCTCCAGTTTGTCTCCGTTTGACAACCCTTCCTTCTAACAGCTACCAAAATAATCTTCCTAGCACACAAATCCCATTATGTGATTCCCCTGGTTCAAAACTTATAGTGGCTACCTGTTCTCTCTAGACTGAAATATATTTCACAATATATCGTGAATCTGACTGACCTTTTCAGCCTCATTTCACAATAATCTGCTTTCCACACAATCCATTCCAATCAAACTGGAATTCTTTGACCTCTTCTTGCCATTTCCTATTTCTGTGTATTTACTTAAGCAGTACCCCATGCCTGAAATGCACTCTCTTCTTATCTCCACCTTAAAGAATCTTGTCCTTCTGTCAAGATTTATTTCATCTATTTCCTCCTCCAGGAAGCCTCTCTCCTCAAATTGTCTGGTTCAGCATATCAGTATTTTCATGATATTCTCAATTGGATGCTCCTCATAGACTGCTATGCTTTTGTCTTCCTCCCAAGATTTTACACAGTGCCTTGCACAGTACATAATAAGTATTTAACAAATGAATTAAATTGAGTGTTCAATATGATGTTTTTAAAAAGCAAAGAATTTTCATGGTCTTTGAATTTCTTAAGGAGACTTGTCCTATGGTCATTTTTGTGCTAAAATCTTAGTAACAGGATAGAAAACTCATGATTTTGCTCTAATAATTATGAAGAAAGTCTAAATTTGGTTAAGTCTGTGCTATATTTGTGGAAAAGCATTAGACACTAGATTTCATTGACCCATCTGCCAGTGGTGACTCCAATGCTTCTTTGTTGTATGACTATGGGCACACTTTACCTTTCTAAGAAGTTTCCTTATAGGAATACTGATGTTTTTATGATAGCTTTACAGGGCTGTCATAAAGAACATACTAATCATATCCCTTACTGGAACAATAACACTCGAATTTTGTTCCAAAGCACCATTAAGTAGTTCATCCAGCAAGTCTTCTGCTAGACTATGCACTCCTAGGGTCTATTTGTCATAGAACTCCTCACCCACCTCTCCTCCACTCACACAGACTTCTGGCCAGACTTTGTAGAGGATAATCTATGTCTTTGTCTTGCATGACTATACTCACAGAAGGGGTATCCTTTGTACCCTCTCCCTGTCTCTCATTAATAGAATTTGCTCAAATGCAAGAGTTCTTATTTATACTTTTGATGGACACCAAAGGATTTGATACTTTGATCTTATGGTTTTCCAATAAGATGCCTTATTCGTTAAGTCAGAAATTCTTAACCTGGAGCTCATGACATTTTAAATATATATTTACATATATTCATATATTTCACTAATAGTACTTAAATAAAATTGGTTTCCTTGTATATTTTGTCTTATGCATTTATAAACGTGATTCAGAGAAGTAGACCATAGATTTTGCCATGGAGCCAAAGGGTTAACACCCACAAAAAAAGTTAAGAATCCCTCCATAGACCCTGATGACTTTGTATAACAAGGATGCCCTGGAAACCTTAAAAAAAAAATAGTAAAAAATCACAGCAACTATTCTTAATGTCGAATGAAATTTTAGAGGTTCTGAGAAATCATGTTAAGTAATAGAGATGCATATGTCCTCCCTGGAACTGACATCATTGTACAAGAACCATCTCCTTCAAAATATACAATTGCTAAAGTCCAAAAGATTCACTTCCAATTCAGAGTGGCCATAATCTGGACATTTATCTCCTTGCAGTTATCTCCCTGGCCATGAGCCTCTGTGGATTTAACTAGGCTAGTCTTTGGACAATAGACCCATAGTTTGGCATTGGACCCATATTTCCTTTCCTTCCAGCTTGGTAAAAGCTGCCAAAGGTTGGCCTCTGCTGATCTATTCTTCAAAGACCCAGGCTCTTCTTCATGCCAAGATGAGACATGAGAGGACCACTTGACATTTATCCCCATTAAATTTCATTCCATTAAATTCTGCTCATTCCATCCTCCCAAGTAGAACAATAGTAAAGGAGCAATGTAGATGTGAGAGCTGTGATCGATGAATACAGTTAAATAAGGAAATCCTATGGAAAACAGACAGCTACAGATGTCTTAACTTGGAATTCCTCCCTCACAATGATAGATCCTTCTGACTAGTGGTCTCTGTCTCATCCTGGGCCTCATATCTAGGGTCTTATCTCACAAAAGTTTTACTTTAGAATTTGAACATCGATGAACTTTTGCATCTTGCAGGGAACAAATTTTTCTCAGGAATCAAAACTACTCAGCTAGCCTTAGATGCCTATCTGAAAGAGATTTTATTTTTTAAATAGTGGATTATGGTAGATAGGCAACATAGCACAATGGATAAAGAGGTAGTATAGGGTTCAAGACTACATCTTCCCTCATAGATAATCCTCCATACCTGGGAGTTTGTGGGTATCTCTTTTTTCTTCTATTAATTTAATCCTAAATAAGCCATTTCTTTTATATATCAGCAGTGCAGGGACTAGCACCCCAGTTCTGTTTAATCATTTAACATCAGATAAACTGAGTATCCCTCTTGCAAAAGGATATTTAATTCAAAGATATAGCAAGGACAGTTGTAAAAACATTTCCCTCATTGTGCCATGGGCATAACCCTTTGTGCCCAATTCCATCTCAGTATCTGATAGAGATTAGTCTCAAAATTTAACTTGGTTCCTGCATAACCTTGGTCCCACCAACTTAATATCCAAAAATGGACTTACTGCCCAATCAGTCTTTCAACTGAATTGAAAAGATTACTTCCAAAATTGATCATTTCTCTATGGGGCATCAATGCTGCACTGACTACAAAACCTATCCTGGAGTCAGGCTCTAAGCTTCCTGTAGTAAGCTCCACTGGCCTTTGAAATTCCCAAGGTTGGACAATCCACCTCACTCTAAGATCAAAATGCAAATGAAAAGGCTATAGAGATCCCATTTCTCAGGAACTACATGGCCTCAGAAAAGAGATAAGAGCCAAAAGGCTTTTCTTAAAACATGATTCACTGAACAACATGAATGCAGAAATTAGCCATAACTTAACTTGGACCATTTTGAAGATACTGATGATAATATCTGTAAAAGTTACTTCTAATCACAACCAGTTAAAAAAATATTCACACAGGATTCAACCTTTCCAAGGAATTTCCCTCATATGTCATCACAATTCTCTCAGAATAGGTTCCTAGCATGTTTCACAAGGAGATCCCAGAGTAGCAAGCAGAGATTCTAATTCCATTAGAAGCTTTCAATATTTAGCATAGAAACATAAAGTTAATTGATTAACAAAGATTACCAATCATAAACAAAGATTAACCTTCCATTCCCAAGCCCTCCCCCCACCAAAAAAAGAATTAAATTGACACACTCTCTTTTATCCCTTTATCTCTTACAGGATTTGGATAGATGATGAAATAATACCTAATTAATGCAATATCCATAAAAGACACTTGGAAATGGAATTTCATGGAAAACATGACACCTTAGTGCTGTGTCCAGATTCCTTCTGGGTATATACAGTGTACATGCTTTATTTATGACAGCTCTGGTCCTGGAAAAAAGCAGAGAAGGAAACACCATCTAGGACTAGTCACTAGAGGAATAGCTGGGATTGTCCAGTTCCTTCCTTGACCAATCAGTGAACTTCACTTGCACATATATTTGAAAAATTCATAGTTGTTTTATGAAGTCTTTTAATCAGATTCAAAAATACCTGAAGGGAGTGCTTCTGCCACTAATTCAAGAGAAAAGAGATGTGAGCAAAAATGTGTAATCTCGAATGAAGGGAGAGAGGGAAAATCACTGCCCTTGAATCTCTACCTCCTTGTCTTGTCATTTATTGATGTTTCCATCAGCATCTATTTGTTAAGCATGTGTTATATATAAAACACAGTGCTAAGGAATCTATAGAACTTTAGAAGGCCAAGGGTTTCATGGTATAACTGAAATAATAATTACCATGTGTGGTTTATGACTTCCTATACAGACCCAAACAAGCCATATGTCCTATAGATGCCAGTCTGCAGGATTTGGGAGCAGTTTCACACAAAAAGAATTATGATTACCTGAAACCAATTGCATTCATAAGCAAAGATTTTATTGACAGTGAGACTATCTCCTATATACAAACAGGAGTTTTGGGCTTTGAAGATGTTTGTTACTAAAAAAAAAAAAATGACAACTATGTTCATGGAAGAAAGTTGCAAATATGGAGTTCACAATTCAGAGGAAGTATATACTCTTGGTCTTTGGTAGGTCAAGCATAAGAAGGCAAGGCAGACTCTGTTGGAGAGAAGCTACTCTTCTAGATAAGATAGGTCTTAAGAAAGGGGACAATGCAGCTCACAGACAGCCCAGGAAGGAAAATAATAGTCAATCAACCACTTTTCACTCAAGAAGAGAGAATACTTCAAGGATTTCTTTAGAACTCTCAAATTTGAGGAAAAATTCACTGAACATTATACTGTAGGGAGAGGTGTCTCGGTTCCTGGACAGCTCAGAGACAAGTCAAGGACTTGCTGGCAAAGAGATGACACCTCAGGTCTCCGAGTCATCAGAAACAAGATCTGGACTATTTCTGTAAGTAAAAAATACTTCTTTAAACAAAATATTCTAAAAGAAAAAGGACAGTCAGGATCCCAGGCTCTCAGGAGAGAGATGACAGCTACTATCTCCAACCAATGCAGGAAGTACCAGTGTCAGATATTTATTTATATATATATATATATATATATAAACATTCAAAGTCCCAAACAAGGTTTTATGGAACTTTAAGATCATCAAGTTGTTGAGGGATCTTTCCTGACCAACTCCATATATCAGAATAAAAGGAGACTCTTTTTTAACCTAAAAAAGAGGTCCTCAAAAATAAATCCTTTCCTCCTAGTTTAATAAAGCATTGTCTGATCTCTGATGCTCAGCTACCCTTCCTGATAACCCTAGACTACATCTATTGCTTGCTATCCTTGATGGTAGCCAATATAACCTAAATAAGAGCTTAAACAAGAACCCCATCCAATCAAGCTTCACTGTCGATCCTAGACTTCTCTGTCCCAAACATAGCAACAGGGGACCAAAAACACCGGTGCAACATTAAGCCACATTAATAAAACTATTAAGGGAAATAAATAGTTCAGGTGTTTAGAACAACTCAGTATAGTGATCAATTCTGGATATCACATTTTGAAAGGTAATCAAATTATCTGGAATGCTTCTGACAAAAGGTAACTAGAATTGTAAATGGTCTGTCAGACAGAAGGGCTGACCCCTTCACTGTAGTAACTACTGCTATAGATATAGGAGTCAAGGCAATAAGCATTTATTAAACACCTACCATATATATCAGGTTCTGTGCTAAAAACTGAGAATTCAAAGATAGGCCAAAAAAAAAAAACAAAAAAAAAAACAGTCCTTCTCCTCAAGGGGTTATTAGGAGAAAAAACTTGTTTACATGTTGTAAACTATGTACCAACTATGTACCAACAAAATGTATACAAGGATAAATTGAAAATAATCTCAGAGGGAGGTACTAAAATTAGGGAGTACTGGGAAAAGTTTCCTGCCAAAAATTAAACTTTAGCTGAGATTTAAAGGAATCCAGGAAAGCCAGAAGGGAGAGATGAGGAGGGAGAAAGTTTCAGAAACGGTAGAGAACACCTTGATATAAATGCTTCAACTACCAGAAAAAAGGACAACTCTCTTTTAATCATTAGAGTTCACACATACACACACACACACACACACACACACACACACATTTTCACACACAATAACATTATCCAGGTCTCCCCTCCACTGCTCCTTAAGCTTCAAGCAGACATGACTAATGGAACTCCTAGAATTTACACTCCCTCAGGGATCACAAAGCAGGATACACAATCTGAGTGCTTGACCAAGCTGACTGAGCCCCTAAGGAGCAACATAAATTTACACAATAGAGTTGGGTACTGGAACTCCTAGATACCAGCCAGCATAAGCTAAGTCCTGCTCCCCATTGTCAGGTGCACACCAACTGATTAGGCCTGTTTTCTGCTTGGGGGAAAAAATCTCCTTTTATAGACCCTTCAAGTAATTCTCACCCCTCCTGTCATAACGTCCTGAACATGGACATTTTGCTGGCTGTCAAGATTCACCATGGATACTTGCTATTCTACATTAGAGGTGGGGGAAATCTTTAAATCATTCATTTGAACCCTCTTTTTTACAGAGGAAAAATCTGAAAGTTAAAGTATTTGCCCCAGGTTATAATGACAATAAATAGAAGAGTATGGATACTATTCTACCTCCTCTGGCTCCACACGGAATTCTTTCTGTGATACCATTCTTGATCTTATGTTGGAGTGTGCTTGCTTGCTCTTCAGCATAGCTGACAGGCTCTGAAAATGTTATATAAATTCTTGAAAAACCTTAGAAAATGTTTCAACTGAGGAAGAGGAGAGTGACAGCTGTGTTCAAGTACTGAAAGGCTTGTCACAGAAGAAAAAAAAAATTACTTGGCTTATTTCAGAAAGTTCCAGAGGATAGAACTAAGAATAATGAGTGGAAATTAGGAAAAGATACATTTCAGGTGAACAGAGGGAAGAAATTCCAAACAATTAGGGCTATTCAATAATGAAATAGGTTCTCTTGTAAGGTGATGAGCTCCCCATGATAGGAGGGATTTTTTCAGAATCCTCAAACAGAAACTGGAATAACATGGTTTCCATAGCTCTGTTCATGGCCTCATAATTTAATCACTACAGCTCAAAGCAGTTGTATATATCTTTAATTCTTCACTCACTTGTTCTCCCACATCCTATCATTCTCCATGTCTGCCATAGTAAGTAATATCTCTCCTTTCTTTTCCTTTTATTCCATTCCTGCCCATCTGAATCTGTCTCCATACCTTAGATTGAATTTTTACACTAGTCCCTCATTTTCCCCTGCCTTTATTTTAGACTTACCCCAATTCCAATCCCTCACCTAAGCTACAATTAGCCCTGAACTCTTGCCTGAGCTCCAGACCCAACCTGTACCTAAAAGCAACATACCCAAAAGAGAGTTTGCAATCTCTTCTAAAATTCTCTTTTAGCCTTGTTGCTATTCCTTCCATAGATTCATTATTTCTCATCACTGGCATGACTATTTATTCAATTTACATTTTCAGAACCTTTATGTACTCTCTAACCCTTCTCTTTATTACATCTGACATAGTCAATTATTTGTGAAGTCCAACTTTTTTTTTCTCCATATTTCTTATATTTGTTCCTTCCTATCACTACATTACTAAAGGCTCTAATTTTCTCCTATCTGAATTATTTCAATAACCTCTACCTTTATCACTGGACACTACTTCTGCCTGTTCAAATCTATTTTTTCACAATGCTGGAAGATTAACTCTCACTATGCATAGATTTATAGCTACTCTGCTAATAATCCTCACATGGCTCCTTGGTGAATACTGAATAAAAACCATTCTTCTTAGCCTGTCATTGAAATCCTTCTGTAATCCATGTTCTCTTTGCATGTCCCATGTATTTCTGCCTTCACCTTTGGTGATATGTTATACAATGGCCATTTTTCTTTTGTCTATTGAATTATGCATCCTTTTTGAATTTTTAAATCATTTTTATTTCCCCAATTACATGGAAATATTTTTATCACACATGTACATTCATTTTTAACATATTTCCATATGTATCATGTTGGGAAAGAAAAATCAGAACAAAAGTGAAAAACTAGAAGAGGAAAAAAAATAAAAACAGTATATGTTGATCTACATTGTCTCCATAGTTTTCTCTCTGGATGCAGATGGCAGTTTCTATCCAAAGTTTATTGGAATTGCCTTGAATCACTGAATTGCTGAGAAGAACTAAGTCTATCATAGTTAAACATCACATACTCCTGATGTTGCTGTGAACAATGTTTTCCTGGTTCTGTTTGCTTCACTCAGCATCAGTTCATGGAAATCTTTCTAAGCCTTTCTAAAATCAGTCTGGTCATCATTTTTACAGAACAATAATATTATTTTTACTTTCATATGGATTTAATTTCATATAAATTATTTAGCCATTCACCAACAAATGTACATCTACTTATTTTCCAATTCCTTGCCACTACAAAAAGAGCTGCTACAAACATTTTTGCACATGTGGGTCTTTTTCCCTCTTATGGATTCTTTAAAGCCCAAATCAATATTACTTTTTCCATGACATTTTCCCATATTCTCTAATGACAATTCCCTTTTTGGGTTTAATACACAAATTTAATTGTAGCTCTTAAATGTATTTATTGATATTCCAGATAAATATTTTATGCTCCCTACTCAATTATAAGCTCCATGAAAGGAGATACAGTATTATGTATGAATAGTGCATCTCCTCCCACACCTAGCACAAGGTTCTACATCTAGTAGATACTTGATAAATGTTTACTGAATTTGAGTTTTTGATCTGAGGAATCATTTTTAACTGTTAAAATTATGTCTAAAATAAGAGTAAAAAGGCAAAAATCTGTTCCAATGCTTGGGTTTTGTGATACTTATTTTGGCTGCTCAGAAGTCTTTTCTCCTTACTTTCAGGTTCTCAGGTGTGATCCAGATAAATGAGGTCACCAGGCATCTGAATGTTGGATAAATATATTGTTATTGTATATTGTGCAAAATGGGTCCTACCTCAAGAAAACTTGCTCATAGTATTTCCTTGGTATGCCACAAGCTACAAACTGTATATTTAAAAATTTACATTAATACTATTTAGAACTATTTGGAGGCTGTTGTGTATAATCTAAGTTCTTATACTGTTACATTCTGAATAAAATCTATTTTAATCAGTGTTGCTTTCAATGGGTTCATGAATTGATTTATTCCATGAACTTAAATATACTGTGTGTACACTTAAATTCTTACTGCCTTTTTCTTCCTAAATTCTGTAAAAAATAGCTAGTGAGATAAAAGGAATATTGTATGCAATTGTATTGAGTGACTTTGTTCTTTGAAGCAGAAATTTACTCCTCCTTTTTCCTTCTAAGCTAATTGTGCTTTGATACTGCCTTACTAGCTCATTAAATTTTACTTCCTGGGCTTTGTCTTCTGTATTTATGAGCCCCACCTTATGATACCAATAAATGCCATAGAAAGGATCAGACATTGACTATGAAAGACTCTCAACTCTATATAAACACCACCTCTAGTACAGTGTCATCTCTAGAGCCCTGATTTTCAAGTTGCCAAACCACTGTGGTCAAACTGGATAAGTTTCTATGAAATAATGAATATTGTGGGGATCAGAAAACACAAAACAGTTTTGGAGTTAATGAAGGGAATGATGGAGTGTTGGAAATTATGTTGAAAGGAAGGATCAAATGGAATTTACATTTCTCCAGTTTCTTCAATTCCCTTACATCTCCTCCAACTCACATTTTATTGGGCCACAGACAATGGAAGCTAGATTTCTTTTGTTAGATTCAGAGCCAATTGAACATTCAGCAAATTGGAATGACTTGAAAGTCAGACTGTCTATGCTTAAAATGGTTGAACTTTGGAAAGACAGTTTCCTTCTTTTAGGGAAAATAAGAAAAAAAATTTTTTTTCAATTTTACATGTATTTTTTTAAATGTATGACAATGTGTACAAGCATAAATCTACTACAGTAAGGGTTCTTCTGTTATAGATCTTTTTGGCAGTCTGGTGATGTCCAAGAACCCCCTCTCAACATAATTATAAATGCATAAAAGATATAATTACCAAAAAAAAAAAGGAAGGAAACCAATTATACTGAAATAAGGATATAAGATTTTTTATATTAAAAAAAACAAGTTATAAACTCCAAGTTAAGATTTTTCTGCCTTAGAATAATAGGGGCAAGTTCAGATTTCCAGATTATGACTGTTGAGCAGGTTCTCCAGTAAGAGGAAATCAGGAAGCAGCTTTCAGGATGGGATTCACAGAACTAGATAAGAACCATATGACAGTTCTGGTAAGAATGGCATGCATAAATTAGAAAACATCCAGAGAAACACAACTAGGATAATGAAAGGCTTTATATCACATCTTCATTAACTTATTCTAATTAGTTACTAGGTTGTTGTTTAGATTCCCCTGAAGTGTCCCTAGTTCCTCAGTGGTTAAAACCATTCACCTACACACACACACACACACACACACACACACACACACACACACATACACACACGCAGGAAGAAGTCAAAGTAAGATGTGGAAGTCTTAAGAAAAGCCTGAGATTCTCTGCCTACCAATTCTCATCTTCATTACTGAGCTCCATTCTCTTCCTTTAGCCTTTTAATTTCAGTGGGATTCCACAGCTTCTGCAATGAAACCTGGTCAGAAACTATATTTCCCTACTGGCTATTAGTTCTGCCCCTATCAACTCAGCATTACCATTTTCAACTATCCTGTTTAGAACAACCTTGAAGGGAATAAATCATTTTAACTATTTTAAATACTCAAATTACTACAAAGGAAGAAGCTATCTGCATCTAGAGAACTGATGGATAAAAGCATGTATAGAATGATTTTATACACACATATATACCCATACATACATACATACACACATATTTGTATCTACTGGTAACTATATCTAGGGTGGTGAGAAGGGAAGAAAAACAGGAAAAAGAAATTTACATGATAATTTTATTATATATTTAAAAGCAATAATAAGTTATACCTAATAGATTTGAAGTTTTATGTGCAATCATCTTTTTTTTAATTTTACTATGTTATAGAAACGCTTGTTTTAGTCCCTTTACTAAAAATGAATAAAAATTAAAAAATAAAGAAACTCAAGAGATGAATATCCCATTTGATTCTCATCCTGCCTTACAAAAATGTCCTCCTAACCTAGTCTTTAAAGACATAGATCTCTAAAAGTACAGGCTTCAGGGTCATAAAGACCCATGGAGAGAATAATCATTGAATTGTTCACTTTAATTCTTCTAAGGTTATAGTCCTTTTTGGAACTCAGGTGAAAATGGCAGACTTGTGAATAACTCAGTAAAATGGAGGCCATAAAAATAGCCAAGTAAAGAATATATATCCTCTAGAATCTTAAGAATTCAGTAATCTTATGTGCTTCTTTTTCAGACTCTTAGGAATGAATTATCAGGAGTGGATAGCTAATCTCATTGTTCTCATGGCTGAAAGAGGTTAAAGGTGATGAGAATAAAAGGAACCTCCAGTGATAAGATTTCCAGTATGCTACTCGCTCTTTTATGTGTATATGGAAAACCTTCTCAATGGATTAAGGAGAAGGCTCCACTAATGATGTAGGATGAAACAATTAGATGATGGACACACTAGAGTGGTGGAGAAATTAAAGAAGACCCAAATATGAATTTTGATGCAGATACCTACTTACTATGATTCTAGGCAAGTCAGTTTACATCTTTGGTTTCAATTTGTGCATCAATAAAATGGAAATAATAAAAGCATCTACTTCACAATGTTATGTAAAATAATATTTGCTTTACAAATCTTAAAGCACTATATAAATACTAGTTCTTATCTTTTCCTCCTCTTCCTCCTCCTCCTCCTTATTCTTGTTTTTGTATTTTTCTTCCTCCTTCTTCTCCTCTTCCTTCTTGCCCCCCCTCCTCATTTTCTTCCTCTTCCTCTTCTTCTACAAGACATCAAGCTCAAGAGGTCCAAAAGGCAGTTCGAGATATAAGACTAGAGATCAGCAGAGAGGTTAAAATTAGATAAGTAAATTTATGAATAATCAGCATAGATCAGGGCTTCTTAAACTTTTTCAATTCTTGACACCTTTTCATCTGAAAAAATTTTATATGACCCTGGTTATATGGGTATATAAAATGAGTATATAGATTAAAAATTTGTTGATAATAAATCATAATTTCTTGACTCCTACATACAGTTAGAAGATCCCATATGTGCTTGTGAGTCACATGAACTGATACTGAGTAAAGTGAACAGAGTCAGGAGAACATTGTACACATTAACAGCAAGATTATGTGATGATTAATTATGATAGACTTAGCTCTTTTCAGCAATACAGAATAGGACCCGAGAGCAAGATGTGAGGTACATCCCTGAGAATATAGAGCATATAATTTCTATGAAGATCCAGCAAAGGAAACTGAAAAAAAAAATTATTAGATAGGTAGAACAAAAAAAAAAATTATACCACTAAAACTTAGATGCTGAAAGCAATTTTTCCATGGATTCTCTTTTTTAGAAAAAGAAAATATTAGAAGCAACATTACCAATAAATTTACAGAAATTATTGTATGGATGCTCATGAAACCACTACTAAACAATGTTACATTGTAACCTATGAAAATTATTTTATATCATTTCTTTCCTTCATATTTACAAAACAAAGATGAAGCATAGTTAGGACTGTTCATCAAAGAACTTGCAGACATAATGATAATACAGAGGTCAAAAATCTACAGAAAAGTCAACAGTGACCCTGATTTCATGCCGGTGTACAAGATACATATCTGCAACTTTTATAAGTACCTTCTATTCAGATATTTATTTATTCCAGTAGAGGACTAACTGAAGCAAAAACCAAATACTTTTTTGTTACAACAAGAATAAGAAGCAAATGGTGTTGACCAATTGGCAAGGTGTTATTCTGTAAAAAGTGTCCTGTGCATATTTTCTATAATGTTCTAAATATAGTCCTCATCAAAAGCTGGATAATATATTTAAAAGTTTGTAATTCAAACATTGTCAATCAGAGATACATCCCAAAGGTCAGTGAGGAATCTAATAGAGACTGCCCAAGTAACAAATCAGAAATTATAACAATCATTGAAGACATGAATACTCCTCCATCTAAAATGAGCTGTATAGGTGACAAAACAAAGTGATGGAACAGGACCTTAGCTATACACTTCAGTTGAAAAAAATATTTGCATCAAATGCATGACAAAAATTATGCAAAATGAAATTTCTAGATAAATGATTACAAGGAAATATGCTTGATAGTAAACATTTTCTCTCCATGCAAATGAGCTTTAAATAAAAATAATTAAATCCATTATAATTTTACTATGAAATAAAATTTTTCACCCTACTATCTCTATTTTTCTTTGTCTTGTGGAAAAAAGTGCAGTATCAATTGGTACAGCTTGGTCCTCTGAGGTATTTTAATTTCTAGTCCTTTTGCTACAAAGTGTTTCTTGATTGGAATAGATTGAATTGGACTGGGAATGTCTTTGATTGACATGTAATCAGTCAGAATGGGAAGATATCATATATTCAAGGTGGAGCAGAAGTGTGGAAAAATATTCCATTTCAAAATAAGAATCTGATGAAAATTGATGTTCCCAGCACAGGGATTTGAAGAGGAAAAATGTCATGGTCAAAGTGCATGCAGGAATTTTGGAAATACTTCAAGGAAGTATGATTTCATCAGTTATGGGTATTCCCTCTTCTGAGACAGGTTAAAATGTGAACGCCTTCCATGTCTTACTTAATAAACAATCTTTCATGATTTTCTATGGTCAAAATAATTCATTAGCTAGTGACCAAGTTTCAAGGGATGGCTCAGACTTGAAATCTTTCCAGCTTAGTAGAAACTACAAAACTCATATTCCAATGACATATCTTTAAATGCCTAAGAATATGGGCTATGCTAGGATAAAACTTAAGAGGTATTCTTGGATGATGAGAATGGAGCAGGACAGAGATACTAAAGATGAGTTAATGAAGACTATTTAAGTCATATATAATAAATTATTTTTCATTCATTTATATGAACTGTTTGAAGGATTGACATCAAGAAAAACTTCACATAGAGAATGATACCTGAATCAAATCTTAAAGAAATGGAGGTTGCTAAGAGACAGAGGTGAGTAAATAATTAATTCCACGTTTTTTAGGAGATCTAATGCAAAAGATGGTCAGTTATTATTATTCATTCTCAAAGAAGACTAAATTAATATTACTATGTTGGGATAAGGTACATTGTGGCTGAGCAAACAAATATGAGTTCAGAAGGCTCTACCACAAATAAGGCACAAACATACAAACATTTGGAGTAGAAATGGCTCTATATTTGTACATCTCACACTTGTTTTGAGGTATTGTAATTCTACCTTGCTCATAAAGCACAGTACCTTCTTGGATGCAAGAACATTATGCTGGATGGCTCTGTGCCAATGTGTCCCATGTTTTACAATTGATTCTAAAATTCTTCAGAGTACTTCCCTTGCGTGAGTTCTCTGTAAAATAGTTTTTTAGGCAAATGCACTTTGGGCATTCCAACAACATGACCAGTGCATCAGAATTGTACTCTCTGGAATAGAGTTTGAATACTCTTCAGTTCAGTTCAAGAAAATACCTCAGTGTCTGCTACTTTATCTTGCCAAGTAATCTTCAGAATCTTTCTAAAACAATTCAAATGGTAGTGATTCAGCTTCCTAGGTTTCCTCACAATAATGAGATTAGCACTGTGCCTCTGTAGATTTTCACTTTGGTAGACAAGCTAATATCTTTTCTCTCCCACACTTTCCTTCAGAATTCTCCCAAACACTGAACTAGCTCTGGCAATGCATGCATCAACCTCATCATCTATGTATACATCCCTGGAAAGTATATTGCCAAAGTAAGAAAACACATCCACAGCACTCAAAATTTCTCCATTTGCTGTAACTGGTGGCTTTATATATGTTTGCTGTGGTGCTAGCTAGTGGAGAGGTTCTGTTTTCTTGATTTTAATTTTTAGGACAAAATTATCACAAATATCAGAGATTCAACCCATATTTTGTGGTATCTCAGCCTCAGAGGCTGCATTGAGTGCACAATCATCTGCAAACAAAAAGTCACACATTCTCTTCCTCCAACTTTAGTTTTGACTTGTATTCTTTTCAAGTTAAATAATTTAACATCAATGAGGGAATTGACTTTGATGCTATTTTTATCCTTGTTGAATGTGAAGATCGTGTATTTTTAAATCAGCAGGAGTCAGGAATTCAGGTTAGGGGAAAATCGTCAGTCTTTATTCTCAGTGAAGAAGGATCGAAGGTGGAAGAGAATCGGCGATAGCAATGTGTGCAGCTGAGTCAAGAAGCTAGCTCGACCCGCAGCCACACAACCAGCAGCTCGGAGTCTCGAACCCAGGCCCAATCTCTCCCAGCTTCTCTTCCTGTCTCCCTCTCTGCCTCCACCCACCAAAATCGTCATTTCCTATACAACACATCAGGACTTGCACGGAGAGTGGGCAGGGACCATTCTTTATCCAATCATGTATATTAATAGAGTATAGCCCAATTACTATTTAGCCTCACATACTTGGGACCTCAGTGCATCAACTCAAACCTCAGCCCATTACAGTTGAAGGCATTTGACAATATTGCTAAAACATCATGCTAAATATCATGGAAGCAAGCACACACAAACTTGGTTCCCTCCATTGGCAACTGGAAAAGCATGAGAGCATCAATCATTGTCTAGAACATGTGCAAGTATATAATACTGATAAACTTCTCTGAGCTTTCAATTTTTGCCATAATTCCCCACAAACTCTCAAAAATTACAGCATCAAAGCCCTTGGTTAGATTGATGAACATTGTGTACAGACCTCTGTTCTGCTCCTGGCATTTCTCCTGTAGTTCTCCTGTAAAGAGAAGATAGAATGTAATACTGAGAATAACACAAATTCAAATTTGACAGTACAAGGAGTATAGAAAGAAAAAATAATATCTAATAAGGCTAGAAAAGTAGGCTGGGAACAGATTGTAAAGTTATTTAAATGCCAAACAGAGATGTTTTTTATTTTATTTAATTACTCAAAATCATACGTATGTAAGTAGAAATACTATTCTATATAAACAGAAGATTCCAAATATGTTATACAAGTATCTATTTGTTAAGATTTGGAACCTTTTTTAAAATAAAACTCAGCTTTTATGATTACTTATACTGAAAGTAGTTATTGTTACCAGTTTTTGTTTCTCATATCTATTGTATTATGTGTATAGGAGAAAAAGGGTTCCTGACTCTGTTTTGTGTACATAAAATCAAGTAGCAAATAAAACACATTTCTTGAACAGCTACTTTTAGAATTATAGGGTGAAGAGAATGCTAGATGTAGAGTCAAGAAGATGTGGACTTAAAGCCCTCTGACTACTTGTGTGACTCAGGGCATTCACTTTACACATCTTGGATGAAGAACTTGGATTCAATGAACTTTAGGTTTCCTAAATCCTATGAGCTTTCTTCCATATCCAAATCTTTAATGTTTGAGGCTGCATCCAAAATATGGCATTTTCCTTGCTGGGCAAGGGGGAAAAGGGTTAATGACAATGATAAAATACGTGATATTTTAAAATAAAATAAAATATTTTATATTAAAAAATGGTTCTGGTACAAATGGGTAGAATAAGAATAGAAAACTTTAAAGAAAACAAATTATAAAAAATAATACATTGTGTTTGAAATTGCCAGAGAAAAGGCATTGTTTGAATCCAAGCATAGTAAAACAGAATAATGGAATGAGAGTACAGAGATTTGGGTTCTAATGATAGTTCACCTTGATTTAATACTTTACAACTTACAAAGCACTTTCCCCCCAACAGCCCTGTGAGTTGGCTAGTTTTTTTTTTTTTTTGTTTTGTTTTTTAACTATTATTGTCCTCATGTTACATGGAAAACTGGAGATCAGTGACATTAAATGTTTTTTACCCTTGTCACATAAGTCTTAAGTATCAAAGCTGACACTGGAATCCAAGTCCTCTCATTCCAAATCCAGTGTTATTGGGGGGGAGGGGGAAGAGGGAGGGATTACATAATAAATTTATTATGTAATTTTTAAATTGATCATAATTGAGATTTGTGCTTTCATATGATATTATTCTTATTCCCTTTTTAATGTGGAAATTATAATATACATATATTATGATTACATAATAATATAATATACATATAACTATTATAAATGTAATTATATATATTTTATAGCTAATAGCTATTATTAGCTAATAGCTAATAGATACATATATTCAGAGCAAAAGGGGAAAGTCATAGAAGAGATTTAAAAAAAAACAGAAAAAAAGAAGTGAATATAGCATGTGTTGATTTACATTCAGTCCCTTTAGTTCTTTTTCTGGATGGAGATAGCATTTTCTGTCCAAAGTCTATTGGAATTGCTTTGGATCAATGAATCACCAAGAAGAACCAAGTCTTTCATAGTTGATCATTGCACATTCTTGCTGCTATTGTATACAGTGTATTCCTTATACTGCTTGTTTTGCTTAGCATGAATTCATGTAAATCTTTCCAGGCCTTTCTAAAATCAGCTTGCTCATCATTTTTTATAGAATAATATAATATTCCATTACCTTGTTATACCACAACTTGTTCAGCCATTCCCCAATTGATAGGCATCTACTCAAATTCCAATTCTTTACTACCACAAAAAGAGGGTACTACAAATGTTTTTGCACATGTGGGTCTTTTTCCCTCCTTTTTGATTTCCTTGGGATACAGATCCAGTAATGGCACTGCCAGGTCAAAGGGTATACACAATTTTATTATCCTGTGGATTTAAAGGTAAAAAGTAAAAAGCAGATAAACATCCACTAATGTACATGGGAGACAGCTTAAGATTAACTTTTTCTGAGCTGTACTTAACAATTTTTAAAAATTGCAATGACATCTCTCAGGGCTGTGCTAGAGGCAACTCTAATTGGCTTATGTAAACTGATTATTAAATTTTTACTGAAAGCATTTGTACCTTAGAAATTGACAGTCAATACAAACCAGTGATTGATTTATTGTTTTGTTATCTAGATTTTAGAAAATTTGCAATATTTACCAGTACACTTTTGATTTGCTCTGTAAACACTGCTTCATCTCAACAGTTATGTGGTAGAAGATTGGGAGAATGAAGTGATCATCAGACTAAAGGTCTGATGAAAAAAGGTTAAAAACAATGATGATGATGATGATGATGATGAAGGCATTTATATACCTCCTTAGGGTTTGCAAAGTTCTTTGCATCCATTATCTCACTGGAGCTTCACAATACCCCTGTCTCTTCTCATACACAATATTGTGGAATATACCTGAAGACTGAGAACACCTGGCTTTGAGGTCAGGCTCCCTCACTCTCACTTTGTGACTTTTATCAAGGTTCATCTTCTTAGAGCTTCATTTTGCATATTTATACCACATTTGTACTACCTCCCTCCCTCCCTATTATTGTGATGATCAATTGAGATAATAGATGTAAAATACCATAGAAAAATCATAAGATTTAAAATTGGAAAGAGCCTTAAAGATGAACCAGTCTACTTCTCATTTTTAAATGAGGATACTGAGGCCCAGAGGAATTAAATGTAGATAAGGGGACAATTAGGTGGCATAGTGAATAATGTGCCCACCCTGAAATCAAGAAGATTCATCTTCCCGAGTTCAAATCTAATCTCAGCCACTTATTAGCTGTGTGACCCTCAGTTTCCTCATCTATAAATGAGCTGGAGAAGGAAATAAAAAAAACTACTCTAGTATTTCTGGAGGAGTTTTTATTGGGGTTTTTGGGAGTGGAGTTTTTTGGGTGAGGCAATTGGGGTTGAGTGACTTGCCTAGGGCCTTGCTGCTAGTAAGTGTTAAATGTCTGAAGCCAGATCAGAAATCAGATTCTCCTGACTTCAGGATCAGTGCTCTATCCACTATACCATCTAGCTGCTCCTACTCCAGAATTTTTGACAAGAAAACCCCAAATGGAGTCATGAAAAGCCAGGCAGGACTGAAATAACTCAAAAATAACATATAGGTAATAAGAAATAGAATTTGAATTTAAACCCAAATCCTCTGATTTGAAATCCAATGCAATATATGTTAGCTATTATTATTTGTAACACTGATTCTTCTTTACCCAAAGTAACCCAGACTTGAGGATTACTTTCAAAATATATCAATATTACAATTGTATATCCTAAAAGGGTCCTTAAACACTCCTTATATTTAACTTCTATCAATTCATCCCTTGATCAAAGATTATGACTTGTCAATAATTTGTCTTACTGTGTTTGCTAGAGGCTCAAAGAAATTAAGATGGGCCCAGGGTGTTTTATCTACTAGGTATCAGAGTTGGGGATTTTTATGGTTTCATTCCTCTACCAGTGAAGAGTATAGTGTCTTAAAGAGTCGTGTGAAATCAGAAGGGTTATGTAATAGAATCATTGTTGTACATCAAGTATCAAAGTTCAGATGTGAATACAGGTATTTCTAGTCAGCAACTCATCTACTGAGCTCCTGCTACCTCTCTACTGCACTGATCTCATAAATATTATGACAGTCAAAGAGCACATTTTCCCATGTTCTTATGAGTTCAAAGATACCAAGAGGAAAAGTATTTCTTCCTTTTCATTTAGACCTTCAAAATATTCCAGGGGGAAATTCCTTACCAATGGAACATTGTTATAATCAGGGATTCTAAACCTTTTTAGGGATCCTGGATTCCTTGGGCAATCTAGGAAAACCTATGTACTCTCTCACATGATCACATTTTAAAAATACATTCTAGGATAGCACAAGAGACCAATTATATTGAAATAGTCATCAAAAAAATTACATGTTCATGGATCCCATGTTAAAAATTCTTTTTCTAATAGAAAGAAGGAGTAGTGTAGGGACTTCTTCAGAATTTTGATCAAGATATTTTGAGACATTGACTTAAAACTAATGAATCTTTGCCATAATGAATTCCCAGATAATGTCACTTCCCTGAAAACCTACGTAAAAAGGACAAGATAAGTCCCAGTGGACTGAATTGTCCGTGCTACAGACTTACTTACAGCCAGACTTACTTAACTTAAATTTACTCACAGTACATAAATTAATTCAGCCACCATGCAGAATAATTTTGCATCATTTGGATCAAAATTAATGAAGTTGCTCACAAAACCATGTGTATATTTTCCTTGAAAATATTCTGTAATTATTCCATTGTATGGGTTAGCATTTCAGCTGTGCATTAATGTATTTTGAATGAGAAATATATGATGCTTTTGTGGTCTCCTTCCATAACACCCTAGTGAAAAATGTCCCCCAGTTAAGAAATGCTCGAATAAATTATTAAGCACAAAGGAAGGAAGGAAGCAAAAAAATCAGGGGGAAAGAAATAGGATAGGGAGTATGAGACTCCCAGGAACTCATTCCCCCATATAATGCCATTTCCAGATTGCTTCATTAACTAAGTAATGTATAATAGATCTTTTTTTTTCCTTTCATGCTTAAGTGAGAGGTTTTGCAGGGAGGAAACTATGGGCATTTGAGCATATGTATGAAATGGGGAAAGGAAAAGGTTCCTTTGAGCACCGGGCACTTCCATCTGCAGTCAGTCATGAGTTATGGCTCTAAGTATCAGCTTGAGAATATGAATTATTTCTGTTCAGGCCATACAGTTCATCAAACCCTACTCAGTGAACATAACACCCTTAGCACATGCAATTATACTTCTTCAGGATTAATCCCAAACAAGACAATGATTTGGAAAATAGACATTCTATTTTTGAAGAGCTTTTAGTCATAAAAAAGTCATTTCTTTGCTTGCTGCCCCCCCCGACCTCCCCCTCTTTTGCTACTCCATTAAAAGGTAGAAAACAGTGCCTCCACCTGCTAGCACTCACAGACCAATAACTTTAATTTTTGGCACTTATTTATAGACTGAATAGATCCATCCACACCTGCTTTCCCCTTAATTAGTTGGCTATCTAAAGGCTGCAGATTGGCTCCTGGCAGCTTCCTGTACTAATAGGAAGATCATTTAGGAGCTGATGTAAGAGGATGGGAGGGATGGGGTGGGGGGGGAGAGGAAAGGAGGGAGCACCTTCTTTCAGGAAAAACTACAGAGAAAAACAGGAGCACAAAAGGAATCATTAGCAATGACAAAGGGGCAAAGATGAGTTAGGCCTCTGTCTCTTAAAGCCAGAGAAACCCAGTTTTTTAAAATGACACTAGCTTAGTCATTATTTCCTAAGAACTCTTGGAATCTTCTGCTGGGTCTATTTTCCCTTCCTATTCTTCTTCCAGTATCCTCTTAGGAGAAAGATTATTTATTATGGTGAAAGAAGTGTGATCTACTCTCTCATATTAAGATCTATAATTAGGTGACATCCAGTAGAGAAAACAAAGGTGATCTTTTACTTTTCCTTGTATCTCCAAGGCTCAGTCCACAGTAGACACTTTAATTTTTATTGATTGACTGAGAAGATAAAGTTGTGGGAGGGAGGGAAGTTAAGGAGAGGAGAATGTCATATTGTTCCATGAAATAAAGACTCCTTATGTGAGTAGTCTGCTTGAAAAATAGAGTACAAATATACTCGTTACAAATATAATTGTAAAGCTTGTGAGCACCTATGAAGAAATTGATATATTTTGTTGTTGTATCATCTGCATTTTTTATTATGTGATTATTCTATTACCAAGTGATGAGCTATCATCCAAAAAACAGGAAAAGAAAAAAGGGTAAAAAGGAGTTTAGTAAAACTAGTAAAGACATCAGCAAAATCTCATGATATATGCAACATTTCACACCCAAAGTACCATATCTCCACAAAGGAAAAGGGGAGGTACAATTTACTAGTTTTTCTCAGGGACCTAGCTGCATTGTTATACGTCATTGTTTTGGGTTTTGTTGTTAACAGAATCATGGATTTTTGAGTTGAATTCATCTTAAAAGTCTTTAAGTCAGAACCTTGCCCAACATCACACAGCTGAGTCTGAGGCAGGATTTAAACTCAAGTCTTTCTCACTTCAAACTTAGCAATCTACCTACTATACTACTCAAATGCCTATTTTTCTAATTGACATTATTTTAGTAATGATTCTGCTTTCATCACTCTTCATTAGTTCATATAAGCACTTCATTGTAAAGAAGAGAAAGCTAATGACTAAGTATTTGAAATGATAAGATTTACAAAATGATAGTTGGATTGTGACATAATCCAATTGTTGCAATTTATAAGAGTTGACCAAAGATTTAAATGTAAAGAATTTGAAGGCAAGTGGTTGCTACTTTTTGTGTTTTATATGTAAGGTTAGGATCAAAACCATCCCTTCCCATACCATACTTTAGCCTACATCTCTACAACTTGGTCTTTATCTTAACTAGGTAAAAGTAGTCTTAATTAATTAATCTACCAAAGCAATTAAAGTAATTGTGAAAAGTCTTTGAAAGCTATTGGAGGAAGTGAAATGACATCAGAGAGGAACTCTGCTCCAACTGAATAAGAGATTTTTGTAATGCCCTCTGAATAAATGGGTTCTGTATAAAGCACAAGTTAGCCGGAAATGCAAAGTTTCAGCAAGTGGCAATCCAGCAAACCCCTGAGGTTGAATTACCTAAGGATGAGAGGGAAGGGAGAAACAGAAATGAAAGACCTCGTTTTTGTTCTCCCTCTAAAGCTCTTTTCCTTCCCAAGCTTTGCCCAGAAGATCTTGCTCACTTCAAAGGATGAGGAAGGATATTGGCTTTTCTATCCTCCCATTAGTGTCCCAGTCCCTGGATCAGCTAACTGAAATATCAGCGTTGGCAATAAAGGACAAACTTCCTATAGATTCATGACTCTGCAAGGATCCCAACAAAGAACTACATCATGCTTAAGGGGGATTTCTTAAGCACCTCATAAATGGGAGAAGAGGATTTATAACAGAGAGAAACTAGGAATAATAATTTTGCTATATGTACTCTGTAAGATTGAGCCCACTTTCTCTTTGATTCTCTGTATAGTAGTGGGAGTGTGTCAGATTTTTTGAGAGAAAATGTTTTGTGCTAGCTCTTCTTAACTCTGATACCTTAGTAAACAAGTCTTTCTAAAAAATAATTAAGACTAGATAATTAATGATTCTCCACTGATATTCTGGGGGAAAGTACACTGGTAGGGGCTCAAGCCCCAGTATTATGGAATCACCCTCTGACTCTTCAGAGATACCCTAGAACACTGAGAAGATAGATATAGCCACATTCAGGTACAACTCATAGAAGAGTGAGTTGAGATAGGGATTTTGAGTGATGAGAGATGTGATCCTGGCATGTGAGGATTCATTCAGGATTAATATTATTCTCTTTTCATTTGGAGAGATCTAGTAGAAAAATTATCTGCCAAAGACTCTCATTTTGGAATATATACCTATATCTACTACAAAAAGATGACAACTTTATTTCTTAGTCTTATTTTAAATTTCTATTATATACCAATTTTTCTGACATGTTTCCATAAAAGTGAGACCACTTCTCTTGGAGATGATTTTTTAAGGTTTTTTTCATTTGTTGATTTGTTAAATGTAATTTAAGTACTGGTACTTGGATCTTCTATTTTGCTTCTGAGGTTAATGTAAGGAGTATGGAGTTTATATCCCTAAAATACTGGTTTCTAGCATTTTCCCTACAGGATAGTAGGATAGCTCATAATTTTTTAACTTTTAAAAAGATCTAGAATATTTTAAATTTGTGATATTAATCTAAGTAGCTTTTTTGAGATCATTTGGACTGCAGGTCCAAAACTAAATAAGTTTTGCCTGATAAACTAAAAAAACCTAAGGACTTATTCATTTTCCTGGAAGCCTCACCCTCGTTCAGGCTATATTGATCATATTTTCTTTAGTCTCTGAGAGAATCTACTTGTCTTATATTGAGTGAATTTGGACTTGCAATAAAAGTGCCCTTGTAGTAGTAGTGGTAAGGCAAATTCAAGGTGCCTTTTGGAAGAGGAATCCAGAGGCAATTTGTCTATAGTACTGTGTGACCCCTTCAGAAATTTTGGAATACTTTTTGTAAAAGGGGAACTCAGAAAATTTTGTCCATACCCTAGCTAGATTGCCTTATGTGATTAGGGAATGAATAATGGAAAGCTTTTTCAGTAATAACAATTTGCTTTATTACCTGAGAGTGAGGTGACTTTCAATCACCCTCAGATCCCCACTCCTATGGGAAAGTCTCATATGGTTTGGGAAGCCCTATAAAAATAATACTTCCCTTTGGGATAGGAAGCTTACATTTCTTTTTTCAAGATAATCAGTGATTAACTCACTTGTGTCTATGGGTCCAACACAACTGTGTCCCTTTAAAAGGAAAGGGAAAGGAAGAAGTACCTAGAATCTTTAGGAGATGTGCTAGTTTTGTGACAGTACTTGGTGCCCAGTTGAGTCCAGAATAAAAAGATCCCTCCATGTTAGGGGAAAAGGGAGAAAAATAGAACCCCAACTCTTTGGAAACATTGGACCAGTGTTGCTGATCAAACCTTTTCAATGTATTACCTCAGGAAAAAGGAGCTAACTTCCAGTTCATGCAAATTCTCTGACCTCTAATCCCACATATTCAGAAAGTTTTGTAAAGAACAAGGTTTTTCCTCTGAGAAAGAAGGCATGATTTTCTTTCCCTTTTCTTCTTTTCATTTATTGTTTTTCAGTTGAGTCTTTATTTTTCAAGAAACAAAACAAGTATTAATGTGTTAGAAGTTTTAGAAAACACTTCTTTCTGTAATGCCTCAGTTTCCCTGAATTGTTCTGTCTCAGTTTCCCTAGTGGCAACCCCTCTTTCCTGGCCATTACGACTGAGATAATTAGGACTGTGGAGCTCTGGCTACTCTGGCATTCTAAAGACTCATAAAACTCCAGATAGCTTATCTCAAATACCTAGATAGCACTCTATCTTCCTGGCCCAAACTTCCTGTCTCCTGCTTTCCAACCACAAACTGTCAGAATAAGAAAGTTATGGTCCTTCTTGGAATTTCAACTCACCCAATGCTCTGCCCTTCCCCCCCCCCTTGCCTTTGTTTCCCTGATTGCTGGAGCCCTATAAAAGTCTCTGCAATTACTTGCTCATTGCTGGATGCTTTGAGCCAAGCTGGCTGGCTAGTATGGCTTCGCCTATCCAACTTCACTATTAAAATATTAAAAACCTCTCATCTCTGTCTTGCCTCAGTTTCTCTGGCATTACATTTCTAAAAACTACTTAAAGCTGGCTAAGTTATTTTTAACTGATAATCTGGAGGAAATCACAGTGAGGGAGATTCAAACCAATGGCATCAGAAAATCACTCTTGAATCCTGAAGGATACCCTTAGAACACTGGGGAAAGAAGTATCTTTTTGCTTTGAGACCCAAAACTCATGTTAGAATAGGCGATGAGAGAAGAATCCTCAGACCTTATACAGACTACATATATTCATTGAGCAGTAATTTTTTGGCACAGTGAATTAAGTGCCAGGCCTGAAGTCAGGAAAATTCATCTTCTGGAAGTCAAATCTCTCCCCAGATATGAGCTGTGTGACCCTGGGCAAGTCACTTAATCCTGTTTGCATCATTTCCTCATCTGTAAAATGAAATGGAGTAGGAAAGAGCAAACCACTGCAGTATCTTTGCTAAGAAAATTCCAAATGGGGTCCTGAAGAGTTGGACATGACTAAACATTATACTAAGGATACAAAGAAAGGTAAAAGATAGCCCTTGCCTCGAAGGAATTAACATTCTAAAGAATGAGATAACATGCAAACAATTGTGTACATATTCGATATATACAAGATAAACTGGACTTAATCTCTGAGAGAGAGAAAGCTCTGAGATTAAGGTAGTCTAAGAAATGATTCTAGCAAGTGGTAAGAACTTGAAGAAAGCCAGGGAAGCTAGAGGCAGAGACAAAGATGCAGAGATTTCTACAAATGGGAAACAAACAGTAAAGGAGAATACTCAGAGATGAGAAATGTGGTGTTTTGTAAGAGGAACAGCAAAGAAGCCAGAGTCATTAGAACACAGAATATGTGAAAAAGCAATAAGCTGTAAAAAAAAAATGAGAAAGGAAGGAAGGGGGTCAAATTACAAAGGACTTTAAAAGCCAAACAAGAGTATTTTACATTTTATCCTACAGTTAATGGAGAGTCACTGGAGATTATTGAAAGGCATGGAAAGGGCAGGAGAGTGATACATAAAATTTATACTTTAGAAAGATTAATTCAACAGATGACTGAAGAGACTGGAGTGTGGAGGCAGGGTTACCAATCAGAAAGCTATTACAGTAGTCCAAGAGTGAAATTATGAGAACCAACACCAGGCTGCTTTGAGTTCCGGTAAAAAGAACGGGGTATATAAAAGAGATGTTACAAAGGTGGAAATGGAAAAAAAAAAAAAAGAAAAGAAAGAAAGAAAGCATATTAGATATAGAGAATGAGAAAGAATAAGGACCTGGAGGTAACAGGTAGATTGTAAGCCTACATAACTATGAGAAAAGGGCAATTAGGAAAAGGGGAAGGATTAGATAAAGATGTATTCCACTTTTGACACATTAAATTTAAGATGTTTATAATTCAACCAGATTGAAATACTGAATAGGCAATTGGAGATATGACAGTGGAGGCCAGGAAGGGATTAAAGCTGGAAAAATCTGATAATCATCTGCATAGAAGTAGTTATTGAACCCACAGAATGAGATCAACAAGCAAACATTATAGAAATGAAGAATAGTGTCCAGACTATGCCCAAAGAGCTATAAAACTGTGCATACTCTTTGATTCAGCAGGGCCAGTACTGGATCTGTATTACAGAGATCATAAAAGAACAAAAAGGACCCACATGTGCAAAAATGTTTGTAGCAGCCTTTTTGTAGTGGCAAAGAACTGGAAACTGAAGGGATGCTCATCAGTTGGAGAATGGCTGAATAAATTATGGGATATGAAGTATAAGAAAGATAAACAGGCTAATTTCAGAAAGCCTGGAAAGACTTATATGAACTGATGCTGATTGAAGTGAATAGAACTAGGAGAACATTGTATACAGCAACAGCAAGAATAATTAATTAATCAATCAACTAATTAACTAATTGGTGATCCACTACGATCCAAGACAATTCCAATAGACTTGTGATGGAAAATGCCATCCACATCCAAAGAAAGAACTATGGAGACTAAATGTAGATAAAAATATATTATTTTCACTTTTTTTGTTCTTTTCTTTCTCAATCTTTTTCCTTTTTGTTCTGATTTTTCTTTCAAAATATTACTAATTGGGGCAGCTAGGTGGCACAGTGGATAGAAGACCAGCCCTGAAGTCAGGAGGATCTGAGTTCAAAAATGGCCTCAGGCACTTAACACTCCCTAGATGTGTGACCCTTGGCAAATCACTTAATCCCAAATGCCTTTGCAAAAAAAAAAAAAAAAAAAGGCTAATACAGAAATATGTTTAGAATGATTATATGTGTGTATAACCTATGCCAGATTGCTTTTTAGTTTGGGAAAGAGGGAGAGAAAGGAGAGAGGAGGGAAAATCTGGAATTCAAAATCTCACAAAAATGATGTTAAAAACTATATTTACATGTTATTGGAAAAATAAAATAATATTAAGTGAAAAAAACAAAAAGAAAAGAGTATCCAGGTCAAACAACTAGGGGACTACACAGTTAGCAGGAGTGATCTGGATGAAGATCTATCAAAGGACACTAATAGAATTAGATAGACAAATAGGGGAACCAGGATTCAGGTTGTGAAAACCCAAGGAGAAACCATTATCAAGAAGAGGTTAATTGATAAGTGTCAGGCTACAGAAAAGTTGAGAATAATAAAGACTAAGTTGTGACCCAAAAATTCTTTAAGATTTGCCCTTTCACTGAATAAATGTATGCCTCACATGAATATCATGACCTTCAATTATGTGAAAAATAAGAACTTGATTGCAATTTAATAATACCATAAAAATGTTATGAAGTGGGATGTTTATTGATCTTTTTAAAGTTTGAATATAATTATTAAAAAACAAAAAGAGTAAAATGTATTTTCCCTTCTAAGATGCCTTACAACTTACTCATTGCCATGATGTTAACAGCTCTCTATCCTGAATTCTCTAATTCTGTTTATGTACTTAGCCTTAACATAAAAACTCAGATTTATCTTGGACTTATCACTCTTCTTCCCACCCTCTCCAACCAAATCTATCTAATCAGCCATCAAGTCTATCAATTATCAAATCATTCTCAAACTTCCTTTGCCATTCCAACTACCTTTACCCTGTATTAAACATTTGACACCCCATTCTTAAACTATTGCAAGATTTATAGAGAACTTTTTAACATGTTTTCCTCAATGTTTTAAGATGTCTTCAACAAAAATGAAAAGAGCATTAAGAGCTCTAACAAATCCCCTTGTCTAGGCAGGTATCTCCCCACTTGTAATGGGAAGAGTTACCAAGAGGGAGCCAATTTTCAGAGCATATGTGATATTCTTTTTCTAGCATCAATCCACATTATGGTTGTTCGTGCTTCATTCTTGATGAGCAGCAATAACATCCCAAGAGTTATATTTTGACTTGCTCATAAATTGAGTTTAAATGAGACAGAGCTAAAAAAAAAAGTTGTTAGCCTTGTTCTCTGCTCCAGAGTTTTTAAAAATTCAGTAGCAAGACAAAAATCAAGATGATTGACAATGGTCCAGGATGCAGTGGGTGATCTTGACCTTTCCAAATTAAGGTGTTTTTGGACTTCCGGCCAAGATGGTGGAGAGGACATACACACATCTAGCTAAGCTCTTCCTTGCCCCCAGATTACTTTTTTCATGATATGGCCTCAAAATTAGGGCTTGATTGAAAAAAACCACAAATACATTATCAATAAAAGATATCCTCAAAATTCACCAGAAAAGGTCTGTTTTTGCTCACAGGCAGGGATGGTTAGACCAGGCATAGCATCTAAATTCTAAAAAGAGAAATTAAGAGAGCTGCAAGAAAAAATAGACAGCAAAACTTTAATAGTGGGAGATCTCAACCTTGAACTCTCAGAATTAGATAAATCAAACCACAAAATAAGAAAGAAGTCAAAGAGGTAAATAGAACACTAGAAAAGTTAGGTATGATAGATCTTTGGAGAAAACTAAATGGAGACAGAAAGGAGTACACTTTCTTCTCAGCAATTCATGGAACTTATATAAAAATTGACCATATATTAGGGCATAAAGACCTCAAATTCAAATGCAGAAAGGCAAAAATAGTAAATGCAATCTTTTCAAATCACTATGCAATGAAAATTACATTCAATAAAAACCCAGGGGAAAATAGACAAAAAATAATTGGAAACTAAATAATCTCATCCTAAAGAATGATTGGGTGAAACAGCAAATCAGACATAATTAATCATTTCACCCAAGAGAATGACAATAATGAGACTACATACTAAAATGTGTGGGATGCAGGCAAAGTGTAATAAGGGGAAATTTTATATCACTAGAGGCCTACTTGCATAAAATAGAGAAAGAGAAGGTCAACGAATTGGGCTTGCAACTAAAAATGCTAGAAAAGGAACAAATTAAAACCCCCCAGTCAAACACTAAACTTGACAATTTTCAATGATGAAATTGAAACTATTTCTACTCATATGAAAGGGTGTTCAAAATCACTATTGATCAGAGAAATGCAAATTAAGACAGTTCTGAGATACCACTACATACCTGTCAGATTGGCTAACATGGCAGGAAAAGATGATGGAGGGGATGCGGGAAAACTGGGACATTGATGCATTGTTGGTGGAGTTGTGAATGGATCCAGCCATTCTGGAGAGCAATTTGAAACTATGCTCAAAAAGTCATCAAACTGTGCATACCCAGCAGTATTACTACTGGGCTAATATCCCAAAGAGATCTTAAAGGAGGGAAAGGGACCCACATGTGCCAAAATGTTTGTAGCAGCCCTTTTTGTAGTGGCTAGAAACTGAAAATTGAATGGATGTCCATCAGTTGAAGAATGGCTGAATAAATTGTGGTATATGAATATTATAGAATATTATTGTTCTGTAAGAAATGACCAGCAGGATGAATACAGAGAGGTTTGGAGAGACTTCCATGAAATGATGCTAAGTGAAATGAGCAGAACCAGGAGATCATTAGACACTTCAACAACAATACTGTATGAGGATTAATTCTGATGGAAGTAGATTTCTTTGATAAAGACAAGATCTAATTCAGTTCCAATTGATCAATGATGGACAGAATCAGCTACACCCAGAGAAGGAACACTGGGAAATGAATGTGGACTACTTGCATTTCTGGTTTTTTTTCCCCCCAGGTTATTTTTACCTTCTGAATCCGATTGTTATTGTGCAATAAGAGAACTGTACAGGTCTGCACACATATATTGTATCTAAGATATACTTTAACATGTTTAACATGTATGAAACTTCCTGCCATCTAGGGGAAGGGGTGGAGGGAGGGAAGGGAAAAGTTGGAACAGAAATGAGTGCAAGGGACAATGTTGAAAAATTATCCATGCATATGTTCTGTCAATAAAAAAGCTATAATTAAAAATAAAATAAACAAATTAAGGTGTTTTCAATGTCTATTTGTCTGGGGCAATGCCAGTCAATGACTAAAGGGTAGGTAAGAACTGAGACAAAAGATGGCCTAGTTTATCATCATAACTTTATCAATGTGGGAGGGAAGATCCTCAGAGGTTCTGGTTGGAAGAGAAAACAATTGCTATTTACACTCAATGTAAACCACCAAAACCTAAAAAATGAATAATAGAGACTTTGACTGAAATTATTGGCCATTCAGTGAAAATCAGAATGGTTTAGGTTTAAAGGAGTAGTCAAGTAGCTCCATTTGAATCAAAATGAGTTTTTAAAGCCTGTATTTTCAGAGTTAAATTTCCAGAAATCAAAAAAAAAAAAATACACAGGGTACAACGTAAAATTTCCCAGCTTTTTTAAAACAAAAAAAATTAAATTGAATGAATGAACTCATATAGAGTGAACCTCATTCTTGGAATAACTGATTAAGAACCTATTATGTCTCCACTTTAGAAAATGATTGAATATTGTTGGACAGTTTCCTGTTTACTTACTCCTTGGGAATGAAATTATTCTTAATGAAGCTATCCTGGCTCTTTGTGATCACTTTTAAAATGGCCCTCAAGATGCCCATTATTTGGGGGATGGGTGAACAAACTGTGTTATCTGAATGTGATGGAATACTATCCTTCTATAAGAAATAACAAGCAGGGAGATTTCAGAAAAACTTGAAAAGACATATGAACTGAAACTGAGTGAAGTAAGCAGAAACAAAAGAACATTAAGCAAATGATTAAATTTGATAGACTTTTCTCTTCTTGGCAATACAACGATCTAAGACAATTCTAAAAGACTCATGATGGAAAATATTATCCATATCCAGAGAAAGAACTATGAAGTCTGAATGCTAGTTGAAACATATTATTTTTGTTTTTTTGTTGTTTTTCTTAACTATGATTTTCCTTTTTGTTTTTCTTTCACAAAATGACCAATGTAGAAATACTTATTTTTTGGTTCTCAAGAGTTGCAATGTTCAAAAATTCATCATCTTGCAAAAAATATATTGAGCCTCTTTCGATTTAGCAATAGTGGTATTCAGATGCATATGTGCAGTCTACAACTATACCCACGCTTGAAGCATTTCCACTTTGGTAGACATTTTAGATTTTATCCTCTACTAGCATAGAATTCAAGAATCCCATGGTAACCTCTGTGTCATGATGAAACCCATAAGTAGTCTTTAATGAAGGTGAATATTTTTTCTTAGTAGATTTCATCTTCCACAATTTAGTTCATCATTCAAGCCTGGTCTAGATGTGGTCAGATCAGGACTAAGTGTGATTAGACTATTCCCTTCCTAGACCTGCCCTCTATGCTGAACTTTTTAAACTGCCATTTCATTATGAGACTACTGTGTCATATTGAGCTTGCAATCCAGTAATGTTCCCAAATATTTTCTAGATGAATTGCTATATTTCCATACTTCTATTTTGTAATCATGAAGTTGAATTTTTTAGCCAAAGTATAAGACTTTACATTTATTAAAATTCACATTATATTTAACCCAAAGTTTTAGAATAGATTAATAAATATCTTTTTAGTTCTGATTCTTTCAACAAAAATGTTATCCATTCCCCCCCCCCAATTTTATCTCATCTATAAACTTGATAAGGCTGACATCAATACTTTATCCAAGTCATATAAAAATGATGAAATTTAGGCCAATTGCATTCATATAACAATTTAATAGAGATTTCTTTCTATGTTAAAACTATTATCAGTATACTCTGAATATGATTATTCAAGTAATTATAAATCCTCTAAGTAATATTAATGGTACTACTTACCAAAGTCAAAATTAATCTACTTCAAAATTGTAGAGGTGGTTCTACTCAAAGTACCAAATCATCAATACTCCAGACCATATTTGCTATAATTCTCCTTCAAAATTTTCCATTCTAGACAAACTGGATTTTCCTCATACTCTACATCCTATATCTAATCTTTGTGGTTTGTACAGATTATACTCTAAGGCTAAAATGCTCTTTCTCCACATTCCTGCCATAGGTTTATGTGTTACATTCTCTATGAGGCATTTCTTAATCTTCCCAGTCCTTAATTTTCTCTTACTTTTTTCATTATTGACTTTCAAAGCAAAGTCTCTAGTTTGTTGCCAATAACCATTTGCCCCTTGACATTTCTTAACTGCTTTTTTTTAGTCTTAATAATGCACATAGTAGATTTCACAATGTGTAGAGCATGGGGCCTGAAATCAGGAAAATCTAAGTTCCAAATCCAGTTTCAGACACTTGCTAGCTATTTAACCTGGGGTAAATCATTTAGCCCTGTCCGGTTCAATGTCTGCATCTGTATAAAATGAGATGGAGAAGGAAATCACAAACCATTCTAATCTTTGCCAAAAACAACAACAACAACAACTACCAAATGGCATCAAGAAGAGTCAGACATGATTGAAATGACTGAACAACAGCAACAACATTGCTAGAAAACAAAACTTTGAGTAGATGTATAGAATTTAATTTTTTTAATTAGATAAACCTTAGCTTATCATTTTATATTGTTTCCTACCTCCATTCTTCAAAAAAAAAAAAAAAAAACCTAAAAATAATGGAATGACATTGACCAAAGCAAAGAGAAAAGAGAAATTCTCTTTTGATTAAAGTTTAAATGAAAAGATAAAAGAAGATGATTTCCATTCTTACTCAAATATCAATATACACCAAGACCTATGACCGTGTTAATTTCTTTTTGCTGGGTTTTGATACTTCAGAGTCCATATTAGACATACATAATCCACTAGCTTCAGTATTTACTGAAGCAGAGACTATAGGCATTAACCATCACATAACTGGATCTATCTTCTGTTCTGAAAAAGAGAATTGACCTTACCAGTTTCTATTCTGTTCCCTTCTTTTATTACATTAGAAGCTAGACATTTAATCAACCACACCCTATTATAATAAATTAATTTGTTCTTATCTTAGGAGCAACATAATGGCCCTCAATCTTATGTTATTCTTTTTTCTGCCATTTTATACAGTTTATATCGAACAAAAGATTATTATTGGTATCATCCAAGTATCTCAAAGTCTCCAGTTAGAACAATTCCTATTAGATACAGGTTTTCCAGTCTGCCTTAATTTAAATTTTGTATGTTTCCAGCTAATCTTTGGGTTTGGAGTTTGTTTATTGTTTTGTTTTTGTGAAATCGGAATATAGAAGACTCCCTGGTAAAAGAGATAAACGGTATATTATATCGTGTATTGTTGTAAAGGCATGGGGTTAAGAATGTGAAAAAACATCCAAAAATCCCTAAAAAAGTGATTATAACTTCTGTTATTATAACTCCTATCTGAGTTATTTCAAGACGCCTACAGGAGCCCAACAGCCTACCTTGCACCCTGTACCTTAGAAAAATTATCCTTTCAGTATGATGCTATTGATTCTTTGAATATTGGTTAACTTTCTAGCATGAAAAGGGGTAGAAATTCTGTCTCTCCAATCCTGCTGCTACTCAGTTCCCACAGTAATCTGCATTCGTTGCTTTCAGTCTGCTCTTTTATAGACTAATTCTTTCTTAAAACTTTTAAGTGCTCATCTTCAGACTTCCTATTCAAAGAACTCAATATCCCAAAATTACTTTATACATCAAAAAAATTAATAGAATAAAATCAAGCAAAATCCCAGGTGCTTTACCAGAGATTTTCAGGTTTATGTACCAAAAACATCAGAGAGATCCAAAGGGCTTCCTTGATTGGTAATAGGTGATCCATAACTGAAAAATCTTCAGTCAGAGTCTGAATAATTATTTATTGGAGATATTGTAGAGAGATTCCTGTATAGGCATGAAAATAGGGTTCTTTAATTTTTCAACTTTTTCACTGCACTGTACAATTCCTGTCACTTAATATATTTTTAATAATGTTTGTTGATTGATGAATGAGATTGCCCAATACCATGAGGAAAATGATACCTTGGGAATCAAGAGAAACCTAGATTCAAATCCTGTCTCTAACACTTAATAGCTATATGATTCTAGGCAAATCAGTTATCATATCTGAGACCCAATAAGTTCTGGAATCTGGAAGACCTGAGTTCAAATGATAATATGAGTGTTTATAATAATATAAATGTAACATATATATTATATTGTATGTTTATTATTATATATAATATGTATTATATTATATGGCCCTAGGAAAATCAGTTAACATCTCTGAAACCCAATCACTTCTGATTTATAATAGTATAAATGTAATATGAGTGTTAATTGTAGCACCTACTTATTGGAGCTAATATTGGAATCAAATACAATAATACATGTATTAAATTTTGAACCACTTAAGTGCTATAAAAATGTAAACTGTTATTATTATTGCTACATCTTCTTTTAACTCCATGACTCTGTGACTTGTTTGTTCTCGGATATAGATATTTACTGTGGTGTATGTATGCCCTAAAACACTGGTTTGACTTTTCCTGAAGCCATTACACATAAGAACGAGGGGGGAAGGGAAAGATATAACTCAGTCTTCATCCTTTTAGTGATGTAATCTATTGGACTATCATTAGCTTCTTGTTGGGTTTTTTAATTCACATAATTTCTTTGTCCTGGAAAAATCAACAACTGAACAATTATTTAGATTTATAATATTATTCAATCAATCAATTGTAGTGGGAATTCAGAGTAAAGATTATTTCATATTAATTCACACAGCCCTTCTCTAATTGAGACCTTTAAGTTTTACACAGAAACACTTTTATATATCTCCATTATGGATTTGTGAACTAGGATTACAGATACCAAATTTCCAGAAATTTTGAGCCCATGGGTAAAAAGCTATTTTTCTAGTTTGATTTTTTTCTTAGGGGCAGAGGATGGATGATGTGTGATAGGAAAGGAAGAGGAAACCAGCAGAGAAAATGGAAGTTTAGGGAGAAATTATAAATGTATGCAATATTTGGGTTGTTTTTTAAAGCACAATTTCACAGTTTTAAAATCACTTTGCTAAATGAGGAACATAAAAATTATTATGTACAATTCGGTTTGTTCATAAAATTGTCTCACTTGGCATAATATATTTAAAATTAAATTTTAATTTGTTCAACAATTTCACAAACATTTATTAAGAACCTACTATGTGTAAAGCATTATGAAAAGCATTTGATAGCACAAATCCTATTCTCAAGGACATTGAAAGGGTCCAATGACAGGTATAAAAATAAGTATGATTCAAAGAAAAGAGCAATAAAATCAAAGTATAAGCAATGTGTCAAAGCTTATTCTGAGGTTGTAAACTCAAGTGACTAAAAAATTGG
Source organism: Sarcophilus harrisii (assembly GCF_902635505.1). Taxonomy (NCBI): domain Eukaryota; kingdom Metazoa; phylum Chordata; class Mammalia; order Dasyuromorphia; family Dasyuridae; genus Sarcophilus; species Sarcophilus harrisii. The sequence continues at coordinate 542,933,516 of NC_045426.1, forward strand.
CAAGGCCATTAATAGAAAGATGGTAATTGGGAATGGGGGAGGGTATTATTATGAGTTCAATTTTGAACATGTTAAGTTGAAGTGTCTCTGAAGAATGCAAATAATATCCAGTGTTCTGTTGGAAAAAGGTACTAGAAGACTGAAGAAATTTAGAAAATCTACAAAGGAAATGTAAATTTTGAAGAAATCTGAATAGAAGTAATATTTGAAGTCCTGGAAGTCAAAATATAAAGAGAGAAAGCAAAAAGAGGAAAAAGAAGAAAATCAAGGACAGAGCCATGAGGGATAAATGAGATACAGGAAGATTAGAGGTCAGCAAAAGAGCCAGAGAGAAAAAAAGGAGGGTAAAGAGAGGAAGAGCACAGTGTCATGGAAGACTAAAGGATAATTTATCAAGAAGGAAGAAATATAATATGAAAATGTTTTACATAATTGCATGAGTATAACTTACATCAGATTGCTTACCATCTCAGGGAGGGAGGTAAATCAGGGAGAAAGGAAGGGACAGAATTTAAAATTCAGAACTATTTTTTAAATGTCAAAATTTTTAATATATAATTGGGGGGAAATAAAGTATTATTTTAAAAAGGAAGGAGTATAATGGTATCAAATATTATAGCGACATCAAGGAGAATAAGTACAAGAAAAAGTTAATTTTTTTTTATTTTATTTGAATATTTCTAAATGAAACTCAATTTCTTCCACTTGTTTAGAAGTTGGAGGAATTTGAAATGGAAGAAACAAGAAGAGTCACAGTTTACATCATGCAAAAGCACTTGACACCATGTTGCCAGACAGATATACTTGGTGGAAATCCAGACTACATACCCACATCTATCATTTAAAGATGTTCCATAACCTGTTAATGTTTCCTTCACTCAGCCAATGAATTAATTTATTTTATAACTTAATTTAATATACGGCTACCATGTGCCAGATATTATGCCAGATAAAAACAAAGATTAAATAAAGCTTAACCTCAAGAAGTTTACATTCTGAAAGGGAAGACAATATGCACAACATATGCAGATAAAATATGTAAAATAAAGACAGATCAATATAGGAGGATAGCAATAGAACTGATAGGAATAAGACATATCTCATATAAGAGATGTTATATGAGCTGACCTTTGGGGGAAACAAAAGACTCCACCATACAGAGATGAGGAAGGAATACATACCAAGAGAGCAAAGGCAGGAAAACAAAAGTTGGAGTGAATTTGTTGGGAATGGGAAGAAAACCAGTTTGGCTGGATCAAAAAATATGTGAAGGTAAACAATGTATAATAAAGACAACATGGTAGATTAGAGACAAGCTATAAAGTGCTTTACACGTATTTATTTTAAAAACTTATTTAGTCCTAGGGATAATAGGAATCCATGTAGGTTATTGAGCAGAAGAATGATAGAATCTAATTTGCACTTGAAGGATATCAGTTTAACAATTGAATGGGGAAAAGATGAAAGAAGGTAGTGACTTGAGGCAAATAATCCAATTGGAAGGCTGTTATAATAATCCAGGAGAAGTATTTAAGGGCTGAAGTAGAGTAGTATGCATGTGAGTAAAAAAAAGGAGGGGGGGCAACAAATGTGAGAAGTAATGTGGAGGTAGAATCAACAATAATTGAAGATTAAATGGCTGTTGAGAGCAAGGGAGAATAAGGAGGTGAGAGTGCCTTCTAGTACTCTTATAGGAAAGTTCAGAAGAAGTATGTAAAAGGGAATCAGGGGGAATATAATGAATTCTCTTTTGGAAATGAGCTTGAGATTTCTAGAGGTTCAAAAAAAGGATCTCAATAGAGAGATTCTGGCTGGATATATAGATTTGGAAGTCATCTAGTTAGAAATGATCATTTAACTCTTAGAAACTGATGAAGTCATCAAAAGAAAGAATGTAGAGAGAAAAGAGGGCCCAGGATAGTTTGGGGGCATAACAACAATTAGGGGCACCATTTGAATGATAATTCAGCAAAAGAAATTGAGGAGTAATCAAACAGAAAGGAAACCAAAAGAGAACAGTATCACCATAACCCATCATGGAAAGAATATTTAAGAAGAGCAGATGTGCAATGTCAAGTGCTTCAGAGAGGTCAAGAAAAATAGAGGGAAAAAACATAAAAAACCATCAACATTTATTGATTAAGAAAACTTTAGTAAATTTGAGAGGGCAGTTTTAGTTGAGTGATAGGGTCAGAAACTAGATTGAAAGCAGTTAGTTGAGAAGTAAGGGAAAGAAAATCAGTGCAAATAACTTTTTTCTAGGAGTTGGGCTGTGAAAGAGCTAGGAAAGGCTTATATCAACTAATAAAGAGTGAGATGAGCAGAAACAAAATAATTTATATAATGTAACAATATTGTAAGAACAAATAACTTCTAAAAGATTTACTAATTTCCAGGAAAATAACCAACCAAAATATCAGAGGGTTCATACATGCAATTCATCTGCTAAAAGACAAATGAAAGACTCAGAGTGAAGAATGAGAATTCTTGTTTGTTTTTTAACATGGTCCATGTGTGAATTTATTTTGCTTGACTTTACTCATTTGTAACAGGTTCTTTTTTTTTCTCAGTGGGATGAAGAGATACTGGAGGGAGGGAAAGAAGGCAATTGAAAAAAATTAATTTAAAAAATGTATATATTTGGAGACTAGTGAAAAAAAATATTTTTTTGCATTTTATCCACACAGTAGCATAATCCCAGGTATTCAGTCAATGTGCATTTTAAGCATATATTATGTACTTGACATTGTGCTAAACACTAAGAATAAAAAGAAAGGCAACTGATAGTTCCTACTCTCAAAGAGCTCATAGACAAGTATAGGAGACAACATGAAAACAACTATTTACAAACAAAATACATACAGGAAAAAATAAAGATAATTAACAGAAGGAAGGCTTTAGTTTCTTACAGAAGGTGAAATTGTAACTGGAACTTAAAAGAAGCCAAGAGGTAAAGATGAAAAAGAAAGAGTTCCAGGCATGAGAAATACCTAGTGAAAATCCCAAGTTGGGAGATGGAGTATCTTGTGTGAGTAACAGCAAGGCTAGTGTCAACAAATTGAAGCACACATAGCATCAAAGAGGTGCAACAGTAAGACCAGAAAGAGGAAGAAGTCAAGTTATGAAGGGCTTTGAAAGTCAAATGGAGAATTCTCTGTTTAATCCTCAGAGTGATAGGAAGTCACTAAAATCTATTAAATGACATGCTTTAAGAACTTTAAGTGACACCTGGAAGTGAAGGATGGACCAGAGTAGGGAGAAATGAGACAGAAAAACTAATCATCAGACTATTGCTACAGTACGGACATAGAGTAAATACTTAATATATGTTTGTTGATCAATATATTATTTTCTGGGTATAGCTTGGACCATATAATTTTAGCAATCTTTTCTAATTTGGGGATTCTGGAATTCTGGGATTCTGCAACCATGTGTAATTTGTATTATTATCCCTAAGATACTTTCAATGACCTTACAAAAGATGGTTGCATAGCTAAATAGTAAGCTAAGTATTAAAGGTGAGATTTGAACCTACTCTTTGCTGATTCCAAGTCTAACAAACTGTCTACTACACTATGCTGGTTCTCAAGCTAATGTGACATTTTGCTAATTAAAGAGACATATAATATACAGAATTGGAAAGGGAGGTAATAGGACTACTTCCAGCATTTCCTCCTCTAACCACATCTGCCTGTTATCAGTGAGCATACTGTAGAAAAGAATATGTAGTGAACAAATAAAATAAACTGGACTTCCTGGGTCAGTATTATCTGCCTTGTAATGGTGGTGCTTTGGTCTCTGATTCTCTCAGTTCTATAACCCATCTCTGCTCCAAAGCTTAGTTCTATTCTATTGCCTTAGATAGATTCCCCCACACTTTTCATTTCTGCTAGGGAATTGGTCTAATTATAGTGACTGCTTTGGAGAGAGCAATAGTTTCAAAACATTGCCTGAGGGATACAAAAGTTGTTTTATTTCATAATTAGGTGTTTCTGTCCCGGGGGCATTTTATAGCCGTGCCTTGAAATAACAGCCATTATTTTATTACAATTTTCTATTTTTTGCACATAAAAATATTTAGAACATGTTTTTAGCTGAGCTTTATTACCCATAACACCAGGAGCTTCCTGGTGTTAGGGATGATGGAATGATCTTTGAGGGCTTCCCTTTACTGTTATTTCTTTCTTATAGTGTATGTTTTCTCAGTATATGGTACTATAGAAGAGATTTACAGTAGAAAACATCTATCCTATATGTGGGGAGTAACCCCACATGTTGGAAAAATGACATACAAAGGGAGAATGAATGGATTCTGTTCCCACAATTCTTAACTGTCCTTTGTCTCTGGCCAATAGGAAATTATCCATAACTAATGGACTTAGGTTTGGTCAATTCTCTATAGGCAGTAACATTCCAATAACTGCTAGAAATAACTAGACAGTGAAAGATAGACTTTTTCTTTCTATTGGATTGCATTTCATACTTTGTCCTTTTTATAAACATTAAGCTATTCTGGTATGCACAGTGATACTTTTGCTTATTTGTCATCCATTCTGGAAGATTATGCAATCCTTCATGAAAATGAAACCTCATTCTCAGTCATGCCATAATTTCTATCTATTCCCAGGTTAGATTCACAATATGCAGCCATGATATTTTGTAGGTACCATGTCTGCATACGCACATCCAATCTTCCACATAGGGGATAGATGAAATCAATGTGATTTAAAGGATCCCAGAAAAGCACCCTTTCTTCTGAAATATCTATTACAATGAGCCTTCTGTATAGTCTATAATTCATTCTTCTGAGTGATGAAAATAATTACCCCAAAGGAGAAAAATATTCAATTCTATCAAGCAGCATAGTATTCTAGGAAGAGCACTTGTTCCCATTTTCTCCTCAAGCTATTTTCTTATAACCTCCCTCTCTTAACAGTTAGACTTCTTAGGGGGGTGGGATCTGCCATATTCATTGCCTTTGCTTTATCACTTTCTATTCATTTCTTGACTCATCATAATTGAACTTCCATCCCATCGCTTGATTGGAACTGCTCTAGCCAAAGTCATTATGTTATTTAGTGCCATGACCACTTTTTCAATCATCTCCCTTTCTTCCTTTGAATTCTTTCTCCTCTTTTTTTTATCATACTGCTCTCTTTCTACCTTTTAGACCAGTGATTCTCAAACTTTTGTTTTCAGTATCTTTATCCTATTAAAAATTATTGCGGATCCCTCCAAAGTGTCTTTGTTTATCTGGGTTATATTTATAGACATTTACCATATTGGAAATAAAAACTATTTTTGAATTTGTAGACCCTCTAAAAGAGTTTCAGAGATCCCCAGGATTCTCTAGACCATACTTTGAGAACCACTGTTTTAGTTGCCTTCTCTGTTGCCCTCACACATCCATATCTTGCCCATTAGTTGCCATAGATTCAACTCTCATGTCTATATAAATAATTCTCAGATTTATATATCTAGCCTTCATCTTTCTCCTGATATTTAAGACCACATCTCTAATTTCTTCCTTACTTTCTCCACCTAGATGCCCTTAAGTTTCTCAAACTCAATTCATCTAAAACATAATTCATTTCTGCCTTCCCCACCTTCAAACCTTATTAATTTCACTATTCCTCTTGAGAGAATCATCATCAGTTTTACAAACATCTCTCATGTTTCTCTTCTTCTCTCTATTCTCCCTTCTGCCATCTTAGTTCAGGCTCTCAGCACCTCTGGTCTAGACTATTGCAACAGGCTCCCAACTGCCCTCCCTGCCACAAATATCACTCTACTCCAATCTAGTCTCCATATAGCTGCCAAAGTGATATTACTAAAGCACATCTTACAATGTTACTAGACTGATCAAGAAGCTCCAGTAATTTCTTCTGGATAAAATACCAACTGTTAAGAACAATACCTAAGTGTGAAGGAGCAGGTCAGTTCTCCAAAAGCCCCCACAGAGCTCAAGAGCAGTGTATGACTATGCTATTGGGGGAATATTAAAACAAAAAAAAGGGGGAATTGTTAAGGACCATACCTAAGTGTTAAGGGCCAGATTGGTTCTCCAAAAGCCTCCACAGCTGTGAATCATAACATAACACCCCTGAAGGATTGCAAATCAGCCTTTACTGACACAGACATTGCTTGTGGATTGGGAATGAAATAATTTAGAGGCAAGAGGGAAGAGGAAAGAGGTCAGAGAATGCAACTGCCTCTCAGTCTCCTTGTATTGTTATCATCCTCTCACATGAAAGGATCCATTCTGTTGGTCTGAGTTGGATCCCCAGCAGTCACTGGAAGGTGGCTCCCATAATATCCAACAGCCACTAACTAGCAGGTTGCTCCCGTAACAAATGGCGCCCAAACAGGAACATAAGAAATACAAGAAACAAAGAAGCAGCAGTGTTCGAGAGCTGTCCGTGAGTAGGATCCTTTCAAGAGAGTTCCTTCAGTAATCCGTAAGGAAGGAAAGGGAGAAGAGATCTGGTAAGACTTTTTCAGTCAGGATAATTAAATGGGCTAACACTTCAAAGGGCTGAGTAGGAGACTGATGAGAGACTTATGAAAAATACTGTTCTGACTACAGTCCTCTTTTCTGTCAGAAAATTTGCCTGCATTATATCTCAAAAGATTCCACACTTGCTATACTATCTCACCCTACAACTATCCAGAGGTGATAGTGTTGTTTGCATTCCTCAGCATGTGGACTCACATAAAAGCTATTTCACAATATTGGACAAACTTAATGACTATGCTGTTGGGGGAATATTAATTGTGTTCCCATAAAACAAAAAAGGGGGAATTTTTAAGGACCATGCCTAAGTGTGAAGGGACAGATTGGTTCTCCAAAAGCCCCCACAGCAATGAATCATAACATAACATTCCTGAAGGAATTGCAAATAAGTCTTTACTGACACAGACATTGCTTGTGGATTGGGAATAAAATAAATTGGAGGCAAGAGGGAAGAGGAGAGAGGTCAGGGAACGTAACTGCCTCTGTGTCCTTGTATTGTTATCTTCTTCTCACATGAAGGGATCCATTCTGCTGGTCTGAGTTGGATCCCCAGCAGCCACTGGCAGGTGGCTCCCATAACATTCAGCAGCTACTAGCAGGTTGCTCGCGTAACAACCAACTCCTCTGGCCTTTAAGCTTATCAAAGTCTATTGTAATAGTCCAGATGTAAAGTGATAAGGCCACAGACTGAAGTAGCTGTGATATGTGTTATGTGTTCCTTTGGAGAAGATACCATATCATCTTTTGACATTTTTGTATTCCCAGAACTTAGAATAGTGTCTTGTACATAGAAGGGGCTTAATAAATGTTTATTTATTGATCGTTTTAAGTATGAATGATACGGGTGAAGCAAAAAGCAATGGAGAGAACCATGGTGACCACAGATTGGCTATAATATATGTCCATTCATTACCATGGTAGAAGGAATGACATCCAGGAAATGTGTGATCAATAAGGAGGTGCATACATCATTCATCAATCAATCAATAAGCATTTATCAAGTACCAATTGTGGGCTAGACACAATGTTAGCCACTAAATTTACAAGCTTAAAGAATAAAACAATCACTATTCACAAAGATTTTACATTATCCATTGAATGATTGAAATAGCATTAATTAGTGCTTACTATGTTCCAGTCACTATATTAAGCAATGCAAGTACAAATGCAGAGAAAGAGAGAGAGAGACAGTCCTTGTTCTATAGGAGACAATCATCTCCTAATATAGAGAAAGGAGAAACAACTAGTCTGCATAGTCAGAAGAATGATGACTTTGTATAAATCTATAAATGGACAGTATAGAATAGTTCTGTACCTGATTTTTTTAAACCTAGAAGATCTTTGGTTCCTTGGAGAGAACTTCTATAAAAACATCTAAGGGACAACATAAACAAGAATCAAAATTATTGATTGAATTCCTTTTATTTTGCTTCATTATAATATGAATGTCAAGATTGACATGATTGAATTACTCTAGTAATATGTCCACTTATATTTAGTCATTGAACAGAGATCTCATTTAAAATACATTCATCTAAGTTAATGTTTCCAGATGATCTAAAAGCTACATGATTTTTTGGTCTCATTAGTTCACTTTTCTGCAAATGCAGAAGAGGACTTCCTGCACATCACTAGAGATTACTCTACTCTCTTTGTTTCCAAGATTATCCTAGCCAAAGAAATCCTCACCAAGGGACCACCATATTGGTGGTCTGTCTATTCTTACTTAAGCTAGCCCTTTGAAAAAGAATATAGTCTTTGGGCCAAGGTTGTATTCAAAGTCCAAGAATTCTGGATTTCCCTTTGCTTCACTGAGACTTTGAAGTAGGCCTTTATGAATGGTTCATACAATATGTACATTATATGGATGTATATTGACATTTGCAGATAGCATATTTCCCTTCACCAAATTGCTTCTTGGTAATTTCATAATTTGAAAATTATTTTTCAGGAGCACCTTGGCTTTATGTATTTAATGATGTTAGCCTACTTGGCATAAAAATTAGGTTTACTTTTCTGTATTTAAGACCTGTTACTCAAACTGAATACGCTAAAATGGTACATTGCACATACATGACACACAGACACACACAAAGAGACACACACACATTCAGAAAGGCAAAGAATTAAAATCTAAAAGCTTTTAAAGTTAAGTAAAAATCTTAAGACCAGGATCTGTACAGAAAAGTAAATGGTTAGAATGAACCTGAAGAATAAAAATAAACTATAAAGTTTAGCTAATATTTGAGCTTGCTTTATATTTTATAAAATGTTGAAAAAACATTTTCAACTAAACAAAATCTTGTATTAAATGTAAATGAATAGTCATAATCAATTTGGCACCAAGAAAGTTTAGAGTAGTTTCTATCAGATCTTATTTTTGTTATTAATTTGATAGAAAAATTCCTGAATCTATCTGCTACTTTTTTGGAAAATAAAAAACAAGTACAACAAAACACAGAGAGCCACAGAATCTCAAAGTTGACTAGAAACCCAGAAGTCTACTAACCAGCTCATTCCAGTAGACAAGAATCCTCTCTATAATATCCCCATCAAGCTTGTCAAGTACTAATTTGGAGACCTTCAATGATGGGGAACTCACTATTAATTACATGGGGAAACTGAGTTCACAGCTTCGGAAGAGTATGAGGAATTTTTCTCTTTAAATTAAGTTGAATATTCTAAGTGACTGTATAGAAACTCTGCTAAATTCTTGGATGGTTCTATTGTTTATATCAAGTCTTCTGTATGATATACTGTAATTGCCATGAATCTAGAATATCAGAGCTAAAAATTACACTAGACATTATCTAAGCAATCACTTTCATTTTACTGATGATGAAACCTAGATCTTGAGAGGAGTAAGTAAATTTTCAAAGTTCCCATAGCTTTCATGTATTATTAGATCTGGGTCTTCTGATTTCCATTCTAGTGGTATTTTCCACTAGAATATATTTCCATCCAACTCCAAAAACCACTTATCTCAACAAATTCATGCTCAGCAATGGCAACTTCATTATTTGAAAGAAGAGAGATGACTGACAGAATTAAGACTGAATTCTTTTTTGCCAAGGGAAAAAGTTCTTCTGTACAATAAAAATTCAATTTACTAAACAGATATTAAATGCTTACTAAGAGGATGATTGAATGAACATATGTTTATTAAACTCGTACGAAATGCCAAGCACGCTGTTAAACACTAGGGTTTCAGATCGAAAAGTCAAACAGTCTCTGCTCTCAAGGAGCTCACATTCTAAATTCTCTAACTGTAAAAGAAATCATCATGATAATTATAACTAAAATTTAAAGGATGTTCAATTGCAGGGCCAATGGAAAGTCCAAACGGTCCTAAGGATTCAATAGCAAGGTTAAAGAGTCACAAGCTTTCTTATGTAGCCCAGATGGTGGTGCTAGAAAACTGTAGGATGTAGAGGCAAAACAGATTAAAAAGATCTGGAAAATCTGACCAGAGAGCAGCAAAGCAAATAGTAAGGCTCAGTGATTATCTACAACACTGGGAAAAATTAAATTGTTGATCCTCATCTCAAATAAGTCTGCTGGGCAGTCAAGTAACAAGGGTAAAGAAGACCTTCTTCTCAGTTCTATCTCCTGCCACACCTGTCCTTTGAGATAAGGTTGCTAGGGACCACTTCTATCTGTACCAGCATCTACCTACTTGATCTCACTTAATCAACTACTTGTAGAGAGTTAAGTGTAAAGAGGAGCAACTCACCCCTAGAGAGAAAAGGAAAGTTAATGGAGAATAAGATCTTCATCTTCTGCTACAGAACAAAAAAGAGAAGTGGTAAAACGGCACCTCCTATGTAACTCATGCTGCATTTGTTTCTTGCCTGATCAACAGCCTCCTCCATCTCACTGGTTGAGGTAGGAAAATTGGCATACTTCTTATTCCTCATTGCTATTTCCAGGTAGCAATGGAGCTACCTTTCTTTCTCTTTCTACCTCCACATATCAGAACCTTCTCATACTTTGAAGTCAATGCTATTAATATCATTCAGTCAAAATCCTAATAGCTATTTCTACAGATTTTTCAACTAGTTCAATTGATAATTTTTCTCTTTTCCTTAACTTTTGCCTTCATATTAGGGGACTTTAACAAACATTTTGATTTTCTCTCATACACCCTAATCACTCAGTTCTTCAACATACTCACTTCCTATAATCTACTCTACCCCACCTCAGCCACACACAGATTGCCATATCCTTGATCTCACCATCACTCACAAATGTGCAACTTCTTTCATGGAGAATTCCAAAATCACTTTTCGTGGCCATAATTTATTACTTTTCTATCCCTTCCTCTGCCTTCCTTTACTACATCCTACTCTGTCTAAACCATGATCTCCAGTGCCTCTTAGTTCTTTCCCAGGTTATCTCTGTTGCATTCTCTCCTGTTTCCTTAATCTTAACTCCTTGGTGAACCAGTTTAACTCTGCACTATACTCTCCCCTTGAGTCACTAGTCCCCTTATTATAGCACCAATAGTTCCCTACCAAGGCTCTGCCATCTTCATTCTTATTCGCATGCTGGGGAATGTAAACAGAGAAACTCACACAACTATTCTGACTCACTGGATCCACTAAATTTATTTTTCACAATGTCAACTGGACCCTTCACTTGTTTTGGGTGGTGTTCAGTCACTTCTGCCATGTCTGACTTTGTGACCCTATTTGGGGTTTTCTTGGCAAAGATTCTAGACTGGTTTGCCATTTCCTTCTGCAGCTCTTTTTATATTTGAGGAACTGAGTCAAACAGCATTAAATGAATTGTGCAGGGTCACAAAACCAGCAAGTGTTTTAGTTCAGATTTGAATTCATGAAGATAAGTCTTCCTGATTCCCGGACTGACTCTCTATGTACTATGGCACCATTTAGTTGCCATTGATAGTGAGTAATCCTCTCATCTTTCTTATTAATTCACTATTCCCTCTCTACACTGGCTCTTCCATACATATTCATCTTTTTTCAAACCCCTCATAACTTTCTCTCTCACTGTCTTCTCAGTTGAGAACTTTACCTTATATTTTATTTTTTAAATGAAACCATTCTCCATGAGTCTTCTTTTCTTTTCTCTTCTGCACTTTTGTTCATTTTCTATCATTCAGATGTTTTCTGCCACCATCTTCTCCTTCACTCCTATCTCACTGAAACAAGTAACCTTATTTTTTATCTCTAGTTGCACAAGTGATCCCATGCCACCCCATCTATTCCAATAAATTGCCTCTTTCTGTCATACTGCTGTCACTTATCTTCAATCTCTCCCTGTCTAATGGCTCATTCTTCACTGCCTATGAACATGACCATGTCTCTCCCATTGTTAAAAAAAAAAAAACAAAGCCTTACTTGATCCTTCAACTCACACTATTATTTTCCATTTCTTCAGCCCTTTGTGGCCACATTTCTCAAAAAGATTTTCTTTATTAGGTGTTTTCACTTCCTCTGCTCTCATTCACTTAACTTCTTTACAATCTGATCTCATCATTCCACCAAAACCATTCTCTCCAAAGTTGCCAGTGCAGCCTTTGGAACTGCTGTTCAACTTCATTTCCTTGATATTCTTTTCTCTCTAGCTTTTTCAGAACACTAATCTCTCCTGGTTCTTCTGTCTGTCAATCAAACCACTCCTCTATTTTCTTTGCTGAATTCTTATCTAAGTCATATCCATTTACCATGAGTATTTCACAAGGCTTTATTTTAGGTCCTTTTTTTATGCCTCTATTCCACTAATTCACTTGGTGATTTCATCATCTCTAATGAATTTAATCATCATTTCTATGCTGATGATCCTCAATTTTTTTTTTTTTTGTGGAACTCCAGTATTTTTTTTAATTTAATAGCCTTTTATTTACAGGACATATGCATGGGTAACTTTACAGCATTAACAATTGCCAAACCTCTTGTTCCAATTTTTCACCTCTTACCCCCCCTCCCCCTCCCCTAGATGGCAGGATGACCAGTAGATGTTAAATATATTAAAATATAAATTAGATACACAATAAGTATACATGACCAAAACGTTATTTTGCTGTACAAAAAGAATCAGACTCTGAAATATTGTACAATTAGCTTGTGAAGGAAATCAAAAATGCAGGTGGGCATAAATATAGGGATTGGGAATTCAATGTAATGGTTTTTAGTCATCTCCCAGAGTTCTTTTTCTGGGCATAGCTGGTTCAGTTCATTACTGCTCCACTGGAAATGATTTGGTTGATCTCGTTGCTGAGGATGGCCTGGTCCATCAGAACTGGTCATCATATAGTATTGTTGTTGAAGTATATAATGATCTCCTGGTCCTGCTCATTTCACTCAGCATCAGTTCGTGTAAGTCTCTCCAGGCCTTTCTGAAATCATCGTTGGTCATTTCTTACAGAACAGTAATATTCCATAATATTCATATACCACAATTTATTCAGCCATTCTCCAACTGATGGACATCCATTCAGTTTCCAGTTTTTAGCTACTACAAAAAGGGCTGCCACAAACATTCGTGCACATACAGGTCCCTTTCCCTTCTTTATAATCTCTTTGGGATATAATCCCAGTAGTAACACTGCTGGATCAAAGGGTATGCACAGTTTGATAACTTTTTGAGCATAGTTCCAAACTACTCTCCAAAATGGTTGGATTCGTTCACAACTCCACCAACAATGCATCAATGTCCCAGTTTTCCCGCATCCCCTCCAACAATCATCATTATTTCTTCCTGTCATCTTAGCCAATCTGACAGGTGTGTAGTGGTATCTTAGAGTTGTCTTAATTTGCATTTCTCTAATTAATAATGACTTGGAGCATCTTTTCATATGACTAGAAATAGTTTCAATTTCTTCATCTGAGAATTGTGTGTTCATATCCTTTGACCATTTTTCAATTGGAGAATGGCTGATGATGATCCTCAATTTACCTGCCCTACTCTAACCTCTCTGCTGACTTCCAATCTAACATATCCTACTTCCTTTCAGATATCTCAAGCTGGATGTAAAGTAAAACATCTTAAATTAAATATGTCCAAAATAGAACTCATTATGTTTCCTTCTAAATCCTCCCCACTCCTAACTTCCCTATTGCTGTAAGGGTTTGCTATAGAGGACAACACTATCCTCCCAGTCTCTCAAGTTTGCAACCAAGGTGTAAACTTCTACTCCTACTCTTATCACACATATCCAGTCTGTTGCCAAGGACTATTGATTTCACCTCTGCAACATCTCTCAAATATACTCCCTTCCCTTCCTAATACACTATGATTCAGGCCCTCATTATCTTACACTTAGACTATTGCTGTATTTTGCTGATCTGCTTGCCTCGAGTCTCTTTCCCACTCAGTAATGAAATTGCTTTTCCTAAAGTCCAGGTTTAACTATAACACACACACACACACACACACACACACACTCAATAAACTCCAATGGCTCCCTCTCAACTCCAAAATCAAATGCAAAATCTATTTGCCATTGAAAGCTCTTCATAAACCTAATCTCTTCCTACCCTTCCAGACTTTTTGTGGTAGTAGGAATCAATCAATCATAGATTGTAGAGACAGAGAAATGAAGAGGACACAACCTCAAGGAATAAGATGAGGAACAAGCAAAGGAGACAGAGAAGAAACCATTAGAAAAGTAGAATTAGAACACATGTGTGAAAGGAAAGCTAAAATGGAGGGAATATTCAAATGAGGTGTGGATGATTAACAATATCAAATGATGCAGGGAATTAAAGGAAGATGAAGATTTGGTGATTAGTAGATAATTAATGACCTCAGAGAGAAACATCTTAAGAGTGGTGGGTAGGGAATCCAGATTGCAAGAGATAGGAGAAGATAAATGGATGGAAAGGAAACAAATATAGCCAATGAAAATCATTCCTAGAAATTTCACAATGATCGCTTTAAAAAAAAAAAAGGAGTGTCATATAGTATAAAGATAACTAGATTAAAGAAATATTTCTAAGATTTTTGAGTCTTGGGTAATTTTATAGGACTGAGGAGAGGTAGAAGTTTGAAAATATATTCAAGAGAAGAGAGGATTGATGATGGACCAAGGTTCTACAGAAGTTTAGAAAGATTAGAATCAAGGAACAATTAGTAAAGAATTTAAGCTTAAAAATAAATGAGTTGGTTAATTAACATTTATTAAATGTCTATGATGTATCAGGCTCTATGCTGAGATCTGAGAATATAAAGAAAAGCAAAAGGTGATCCCTGTTTTTAAGGGACTCACAAACAATGTGCAAATAACTATGATTAAATAAGACATTTGTTTTTCAGTCATATCACTCGTGTTCATATCTTTGTGAACCCATTTGGGGTTTTCTTGGCAAAGGTACTGGGGTAGTTTGCCATTTCCTTCTCTAGCTCGTTTTACAAATAAGGAAACAGGGTTAAGGTTTGCCATGAGCCACCCATATAGTATGTGCCTGAGATCTGAACTCAGGAAGATATCTTCCTGACTTCTAGCCTCATACTCTTTCCACCACACCACCTTGCTTCCCCAAATAAGATATATGAAAGACAAGTTAAAAATAATCAATAGAAAGGCCATAGAATTCAGGAGAATTTGAAAGGGCTTCCTGTAGAAACTGAGGAAGCTAGGAGGTGAGAATAAAGATGGGTAGTTTAAAGGAGTGAAAGAGGGAAGTGGAAGCAGCCCACTGATGATGCTCTCAGTTTTTTCAGTAAAGTATTAGGAAAGAGATATGATGGGAGGAGCTGGGACTTGGAGGAGAAATAAGTCTATCTCTCGTAGGATTTTTTTTTTCAGTGTAACTTAGCCCCTATGTGTAGGAGCAGAGATTAGAATTTGTGGCAAGGACAGCATAGGCTTGCCAGAATAATTAGACAACCCAATTCAAAGCTTTAAAAAAATAGTCCTTTTTATTTAAAATGTTTAAGGAAAGGTTGAATCACTTAACTACAAATAGTAAAGGCAATAGAAAGCAAAATGAACATTCACACTTAGGCCAAGCCAAAGATTTTTTAAATGGGACTGAGAAAATGGAGAAAAGAGATAAGAAGGAAACCTTGGGCATGATGGTATTTGAGCCACAGAAGGAAAAAAGACCCTGTGATGGTCTAGGATTCCTGGGCACATGCTTCAGAGAACTCGGGTCACTCTAGAGTTAGGACAGGTCAGATTAGGAGTCTTGAACACTTAAAATCCAAGCAGCTCATATTTCACAGGGAGGGTTTTTCACCCACGATGTCATGAACAAAAAGACCAATCATATAGGAATTTGGAAGTTTCTAATCATCTATACTAGTTTAAAGAAAAGAAATCCCCAGATATGAAGAAAAGAGTTATACAGAGAAGGGTCAGGAAAGAAACAGGAGGAGAATGGGGATATGAGTAAGGAATAGACAACTTCTTGTATAAAATACAAAGGAGGCCAAAGAAAACAGAGGATTTGGGGAGATTACAACAATATCTTAAAAGGAACCCAATTCAAGCTTCCTCATATGCCCTTAACTTATGACTAATACTATTGCATTCCTCCTCCTCTTCTACAACTACTACCACCACCACTACTACCATTACTACTACTACTACTATATTACTACTACTGTATGACTACCACTATTATTACTATCACTATACTACTACCACTATTACTACTACTACTATACTACTGCTATACCACTACTATACTACTATTACTACTATTTTACTATTACTATACTACTACTGCTACTATACTACTATTACTACACTACAACTATACTACTACTACTATACTACTACCACTATTACTACTATTACTATACTACTACTACTACTACTATACTACTATTACTACCACTACTACCGCTATTATTATTACTACTACTACTACCACTACTAGCACTACTACTATTACTACTGCTACCATTACTACTACTATACTACTATTACTACCACTACTACCACTATTATTATTACTACTACTACTACCACTACTAGCACTACTACTATTACTACTGCTACCATTACTACTACTATACTACTATTACTACTACTATTATACTATTACTACTACCACTACTATACTACTATTACTATTACTACTATACTACTATTACTACCACTACTACTACTACTACAATGATGATGACAATGACCACTACTATTACTACTACTACTACTACTATTACTGCTGCTGCTGCTGCTACTACTATATTACTATTACTACCACTACCATTATAGTACTACTACTACTACTACTATTATTACCACTACTACTACTCTACAAGTGTTATCACCACTACTACTACTGTCACTACCAATACCACTATTACCAGTCATTCTCCTTATAAGTCCAGGCAAATTTGTCTAGGTTCCTAAACAAAGGTATTCAAAATTTCTTCAATTGCCAAATTAAAAAATGTTCACCATCATACAGTAAGCTGATAGAAAACAGAATAACTGTGCAGTCTCTGAAGCGAAGAAAGGGTCCATGCCTCATATATTTCCCAACATAGATTCATCCAGCCTTCTTGTGGATCAGAATTAAGCAGACATTGTGCATGTTCTAAGCACTGCTGACCTTATTGACCTGTTCTAACACATCAGTGTCCCTATATACTCAAGCATTAATATATTAACAAAGAAGCTTTGAACAAAAGGCAGAATCATGTAGATTTTTTTGTAGAAATGGATTGATGGTGTAAACTCTGGAGATCATCATCTCCAAAGATCGTAGAAGAATTATCCTTAAGGCCCCAGATTTACTTTTAAATGCAGATTGTCATTGGCATTTGTGACAATCTGCATTTATGCAAATCAAATAAAAACTATACAAAATAGGAAGGAAGAGGAGAAAAATAAAAAGGATGAGGAGGAAAACAAAATTAAGCAGGAATTAAGGAGGAAGGAGAAAAAAGGGGAAGAGAAGGAACATAAAAAGAAGGAAGAAAAGGAAGAGGAGCAGGAGGAGGAGAAGAAGGAGGAGCAGTAGAGTAAGGAGAAGGGACAGGAGCAGTAGGAGAGAAAGAAGGGGGATGCGGAGGGGGAGGAGCTAATATTCTACATGGGGAGCTCACTATTTTTCATAAACTGAGAGACAACAAATCCCTGTACAACAAAATCACCTTGAGAATTTGAGGAATAAACTTCAATAAAATGAGAGTTTTATTTTAAGCAAAACTATTGCCCCAAATAAACTTTTATTCATAAAAATTAAAGATCAATATTTTTTAAAGTAACTTATTGATGTTTTTTGCTTTTTAAATTATCATAACTCCCACTAATATCCTTTCCTCTCCTACTTCTCAGAAACTTATCCCAAATAACAAAAGCATTTTTAGAGACAAAAAAGGAGGAAAAAAATAAACATAATTAGCCAATACATTGAAAATACATGCAATGTACAACATGTTAAAAGATTCTGCCATCTAAAATATTCATAATCTCCAGGATACTTGAAAAAATGCTTTCAAAATATAGAAATATAGTGAAAGAATCAAAACCACATGGGAGCAGAATGAAGTATTTATTTCCTTGATATACCATCTGCTCCTGGAGTTGTCCTGAAGCTGTTTTCAGTGAGTCTGCAAAAAAGGAGCATACATCCCAATATTTGCATTTGATTACAAAAAAAGCACTTATTTTAGCAACATATGCAATTATTCACACATTAAACATAGCATTAAATATAATATCAGGAAAGAGACTAAGAGACTTGTCTGTCATTTCTATTTGATCTCTGTCAAAAAAAAGATGAGAATTATTAACAATAATAATACACTTATGTATGGTACACACATACTATATATATATATAGTTATATATGTTACATATATAGTATGCAACTATAGTTACAAAGCACTTTTCTATACATTTTATTTTTTAGAATTATGGAATTAAAACTTTGGAATTAACCTCAAATGTCATTTAGTTCAACACTTATCTAAAGCATGAAGAGCTGCCTCCCTCTCACCCCCTTAAAGTCTTGCTCCTTTTGGAGGCATTTAGAGAAAAAAAATTAACCACATTCAAAGTCATTGATTCCACTTTGGGGCAATTCTAATCATTAGGAAATTTTTCCTTATTATGAGCCAAAATATTCCCTCTTTTTTTTTTAATTATAGTAACTTTTTATTGACAGAATCCATGCCTGGGTAATTTTTTTTTACAACATTATCCCTTGCACTCACTTCTGTTCCGATTTTTCCCTCCCACCCTCCACCCCCCTCCCCTAGATGGCAAGCAGTCCTATATATGTTGAATATGTCCTAGTATATCCTAGATACAATGTGTGTGTGCAGATCCAAACAGTTTTCTTGTTGCACAGGGAGAATTGGATCCAGAAGGTAGAAATAACCTGGGAAGAAAAACAAAAATGCAAACAGTTTACATTCATTTCCCAGTGTTTTTTTTTCTTTGGGTGTAGCTGCTTCTGTCCATCATTGATCAATTGAAACTGAATTAGGTCTCTTTGTCAAAGAAATCCACTTCCATCAGATTACATCTTCATACAGTATCGTTGTTGACGTATATAATGATCTCTTGGTTCTGCTCATTTCACTTAGCATCAGTTCATGTAATTCTCTCCAAGCTTCTCTGTATTCCTCTTGCTGGTCATTTCTTACAGAACAATAATATTCCATAACATTCATATACCACAATTTACCCAACCATTCTCCAATTGATGGGCATCCGCTCAGTTTCCAACTTCTAGCCACTACAAACAGGGCTGCCACAAACATTTTGGCACATACTGGTCCCTTTCCCTTCTTTAGTATCTCCTTGGGGTATAAGCCCAGTAGAAACACTGCTGGATCAAAGGGTATGCACAGTTTGATAACTTTTTGGGCATAATTCCAGATTGCTCTCCAGAATGGTTGGATTTGTTCACAGCTCCACCAACAATGTATCAGTGTCCCAGTTTTCCTACATCCCCTCCAACACTCATCATTATTTTTTCCTGTCATCTTAGCCAATCTGACAGGTGTGTAGTGGTATCTCAGAGTTGTCTTAATTTGCATTTCTCTGATTAATAATGATTTGGAACACTCTTTCATATGAGTGGTAATGATTTCAATTTCATCATCTGAAAATTGTCTGTTCATATCCTTTGACCATTTATCAATTGGAGATGGCCTGATTTCTTATAAATTAGAGTCAGCTCTCTATATATTTTGGAAATGAGGCCTTTATCAGAACCTTTAACTGTGAAGATGTTTTCCCAGTTTGTTGCTTCCCTTCTAATCTTGTACATTAGTTTTGTTTGTACAGAAGCTTTTTAATTTGATGTAATCAAAATTTTCTATTTTGTGATCAATAATGGTCTCTAGTTTGTCTTTAGTCACAAATTTCTTCCTCTTTCTTCCTTCTTTTTAACTGCTGCCAATTTGTCCTAATTTTGACCTTCTATAAGTGGGAGAAGTTTAATTTCTTTACATCATTTGTTTATATCTTATCTCATAAGCTAACATTCACAAATAACAAGCAAGATGGTTTCAGATAAATATGGAAAAAACTTATATGAAATCCTGCAAAGTGAAATGAGAAGAACCAGAACTTTGTACATAGTAATAGCTATGTTGTAAGGAGATCATCTGTTTAAGACTTGGCTACTGTAAGACAATGATCCAAGACAATTTCAAATGACCCATGATGAAAAATCCATCTTCAGAAAGAGAACTGAAAAAGAGAGAACTGGTAACTTTGAGTGAAAATTGAAGCACACTTTTAAAAACTTTTTTATTTTTATTTTTCATTTTTGTGTGTATGTTTTCCTTTATATCATGGCTAATATGGAAATGTTTATCCCCTTTTTTCTCCTCCTTTCTCCTGCTTAATTTAGTTCTCCTTCTCATTCTTTTTATTTTTCTCCTCTTCTTTTCTATTTTGTATAGTTTTTTCCGATTTGCATAAATGCACATTGTCATAAATGCAAATGACAATCTGCATTTATCAATAAATCTGGGGCCTTGAAGATGACTCTTCTATGATCTAGAAAACAAGCAATTCTTAAGAGGTGGAGGAGGTATTGGAGGAAGGGAGAAAATTTGAAACACAAAGTTTTTTTTAAATAAATGTTAGAAATTTTTATATATAATTTTTTTCATTTTTTCTCTATGCCACTATTTTGTTCTTTTTTTAATTAAAGTTTTTTTTCAAAATGTATGCATGGATAATGTTTCAATAAGGTTCCTTGCAAAACCTTATGTTCCAAATAATCCACCCTTTCCCTACCCCCTCCTTTAGATGGCAAGTAATCCAATACATGTTAAATATTTTATATAATTTTAACAGAGCAAAAAATATGTATTAAAAAGGGAAGAGAACAAAGAGAGAGACAAAGAGAAAGAAACAGAGAGAGAGTAACTTGCCCAGACTACCACAGCCAGTATATCTAATAGGTATAACTTGAATCCAAATCTTCTTGACCTCAGTGCTAGACTTCTATGTATTACACTATACTGCATTTCCTAAGTACTGCCTAAGGGAAATAATAATGGCAATAGCAAAAAAAAAATCTGAAATTTAGATCTTGACTTAATGTTTGCAAAGTTCTTTACATGCAGGATCTCTCCCATGATGACACAGCTAACAAGAATTAGAAGTAGGGTTTGAATTCAGGTAATAGGATCATGGCAAAGCACCTTCTCTTTCACTGCTTTTTCTGCTGCTTTAGTTCATCCTTCGGCTTTTGAGAGATATACATACTTGGGATACTCACAGACAGATTGTATTTTTCCCTCTCTCTTCCTCACCCTCTGTCCCTCAAAAAGCAGTTCCTATTTTTGAAATCAGAAGCCCTGAGGTCAAGGCTGAACTTTGGCTGTTTAACCACAGAAAAGTCACCTTCTTGGAGCCTTACTTCTGAGTCTCCCACAATAATAATACTGGAAGCACCCCCTGCATGCAGGAGCTGTGGAAGAAAACATCTTGAACATCTTATAGTGTTACATCAATGTGAACTCTGATTATTAAATAAATCTCCCTGCCCAACCACACTGCTCCACCCTACACAAGGGGGCCATTGGGCTCCCATTGCTCTTTGCCTCATTTTCAAATGGCTCCTATATAAAAGCTAAACAAATTACAACCCACCCACCAGCTCTACCAGTGGGTCTGAAGCATGACCATAATTTTGTGCCAAAAGTACATATGCAATCAAGGGAGAATAGGGGACCCTTCCTGTGATACGTAGCCAGCAATCTTTCAGTCAGGACCAAGGGTGTGGTAGCCCAACCATGAAAGGTTTTATAATGAAAAAGTGGGGAGAGGGGAGACTGATGGGGGAAGATCTATTCTATTAGAATAAAGAGGTCATAATGAAATTCTTTCATACACGTGTTGTTCAGTACTTTCAATAATGTCTAACTTTTTGTGTCCCCATTTGGGTTTTGTTTTTATTGTGGATTTTTTTTTTTACAAAGATACTGAAGTGGTTTGTCCTTTCTTTCTCCAGCTTATTTTACAGATGAGGAAACAGAGGCAAACAGGGTTTGTCCAGGATCACACAGCTCGCAAGAGCCTGAGACCATATTTGAACTCAGATCTTTGCAGAGCTAGCACTCTATCTCCTGCCCAACACAAATAACAACAATTAGGAAAACTCAGAGATAAGTATAACCAATCCATAAGTCAAGACAACTGAATTACCTAGTCCAGAAATTCAGACCAAAAACAGGATAGTCTGATTATGCTCAAACCAGAGGTCACTGGTTGAATAACAGCAGTATCAAATAAACTTCTATAATACTTCTACACCTTGTAAATTTTTCTGGCTTTTTAAAAAGTTTTTGCTTAACTTCCATAGAAACAAGTCATCCAATTTTTTTGAAACAATATATTTGATCACAGGCCACAGTAAATAATGTCTAGTCTCATCCAAAGACTGTATCTTAGTCTAATTAGCAACAATATTCTTCCTTACGTTGTTGGCATGCAGAGTGATTTGGCAACATGAACAAAACATGGATTTCAGGAGAAAAATACAGAGAAGTTTTTTTTGGATTGGGTTGAAAACCTTTGCCCTTCTTCCTGCATGTCCATATTTCCATTAAAAGTCTCAAACCAATCTGAGTATCATTAGGAAAAAGTACAGTCTGGTATTTCCTTTCCTTTACTTGCAATTCAATGGTTATTTAAAGAGCACTGATACTCCCAGGGAAACAAGGGCTATTTTAACTGCACCAGAAAATGCACTGAAAACCTCAACAAGCTAGCTGCAGCCATATCTTTGTTTGGCAACCTGAGTATTCTCATCATTTAGGCCTGTTCACAGCAACACATAAAAGACTACTCCGTAGCCAGGGGTAATAGCTGATCCCATAATCTGGCACTAATACTTAGAAAGATTAATTACCCTATTAAAATCTTAGACATTCCTAAGAAAATCTTTGTAGAAACATTTTAACTCACAACAAATGCAGCCTCCTTGGTGCCATCAGCTTGTTACACAATAAAGGTTCTCACCCTCCCACACTTATTCAGCACTGTTTCCTGGTGTGTTCAGCAATATACAAACTGGGGAACAATAGTGCACACACACACACACACACACACACACTCACACACACTCACAAACACACACTGACACACGTGCATCCACTCACTCACACACATACATGGGCCGAGAGGTTGAGCTGCTCCCCAATACAAAGGAATAAAGTCGAAATGTGGCTGGGTCGTCCAGATAAAGTAAAAACTCCTCCTGTCTATAAATTGGCTGCCTCAGAGATTAAGCGGCAGGGGGAAAAACACTGACTGATTCAAAAGCTGCTGCTGTGTCAGAAACCAGAGGTACCTAAGAAGATTCAGGTCATAATCCCCACACAAATTATACAGCCAATTTATGAAATGATGAGAAGGGTTAAATTCTTGGAGCTCTGTATCAAAGTTTCTTCCCAGAGTACATCATTACTGATTAGAGTTGAGGGGATACTGGGCAGTTCCTAGTCTCAAATCCCCTGTCAACTTGGAATCCCCTAAAATCTCTGGAGTTTCTTCCTCTAGATGATAGAAATATGATGGTGGTCTCAAGAGAAATATAAAATTTGGAGAAAATGCCGATTTAGAGAACCTGATAGACAAAAGATTTCATTTAGGAGACATTGAGTTTGAAATGCCTACATATCCAGGTGGAAATATATAAAAGGCAATTGTTGA
Organism: Sarcophilus harrisii; assembly: GCF_902635505.1. Lineage (NCBI taxonomy): Eukaryota > Metazoa > Chordata > Mammalia > Dasyuromorphia > Dasyuridae > Sarcophilus > Sarcophilus harrisii. The sequence goes on from NC_045426.1 coordinate 542,957,140, forward strand.
TGTAGGGTTGTCATTCAGGAGAGAGAATAGGGATAGATATAAAGAGCTGAGGGTCATCTACATAGAGATAATAGCTGAGCCCATAGGGGCTAATGAAATCATCAAGAGCAAAAAAAAAAATCCTAAGAAAGATCCTTGAGAAAGAGAAAGGAGCCCCAGAAAGATCCTTGAGCAAGACCTACAGTTAAACAATAGATAAGGATAGGAAAATAATGCAGCAAAGGTAACTAAAAGGGAAAGATAGGGACAGAACTAGGAGAGAGCAGAGTCTGAAAAGCCCAGAAGGAAAGAGTACAGAGGAAGAAGGGGTGGTTAGCAGAGGAAAAAGCTAGACAGCCTAGGAAGCATCCGGAATAAGAGAAAACCATACGAGAGCAATGAAAAGATCATCGGTAACCTTGGAAAGAGCAATTTCAGTCAAATGGTAAAATTGCAAGCCAGATTGCAAAAGGTTGGAAAGTGAGTGGGAGGTGAGGAAATGGAGGAGAGGAGTCTAGGTTGTTTTTTCGTCTACAAGTTAAGCTATTAAACATACAAGAGATATGGAATGATATCACGGGGGGGTGAAAGAGTCAAATCAGATTTTTTTTAAAGGCCAAGAATCCTAGAAATATTTACTGTCAGTAGAGGAGCCAATAGGTAAGGAGTGACTGAAAATGATAGAGGGGAGGATGTTAGAAGGGGCAACTTCCCAGGCAATTATCCCAGGATACTGGAAGGGATGAAGTTGAGGGCACAGTGGACCTATTGGTCAGACATTGGAGCAAATGATATCAAGGGGTTTTGAAGTAGAGAATAGGGAATAAGTTCATACAGAATCATCTTGTTTTTTATAGAGAAGTAGGAGGAAAAAACTTCTGTTGAGAGAGTGGTAGAAGAATGATAAACAGAAGAAGAAATGTGAAATAATATCTTCAAGAATGTGATAGAGATATAATAAGGGAATAATAAAGGGATTGTAGCAAGATGGTGCAGTAGCTAGAGTGACAGACCTAGAGTCAGAAAGAGCTGAATTCAAATATAGCCTCAGACTCTTACTCATTGTGTGACTGGCCCAAACATGTAACCCTCTTTGCCTCTGTTTTCTTATCTTTAAAATGAGCTGAAGAAGAACATGGCAAATCACTCCAGTATCTCTACCAAGAAAACCCCAAATGGGATCATGAAGAGTTGGGCACAACTAAAATTACTGAACAACAACATCATATAAATAAGGTACGAAAATTTATATTAAACCTGTTCACCACCGTTGTACAACAAATCTTGTCTAATAGTAACCAAGAAGATAGATGATGATGACAATCTACAACTGGGATGTGGAGCAGCCTGAGAGTCAATAGGACCAAGAAGTAATTCAAAAAAGTGGAATCAATAGTTAAATCATTAACTAAAGATCCAAGACCACAGAAGAGAGAAAATAAAAGTATGACCTGAAACAACAGGGTGGGCTGGAGTGATTGGAAGTTAGGGATAGGGTGGGGCTGAAGTGAGGAAGTTGGAGGTTGGATGAAAAATGGATTTAGAAAAATTGAGGGACAGGGAGAGATAGAAGAAAAGGTGGTAATGAGAACAGAACATCAGAGTTCTGGATCTTGGAAAGTGAATACTTAGGAGTGATTGTCAGATCAAGTAAATGAACATCCTAATGTGTGGAATGAAAGTATAGGTCATGGGAAATGATTAATTAAGATGCCAGAATGTCTGAAAGGACATCAATGTGCATATTGAAATCAATAAGTAAGTGAACAGAAATTATGAATGCCAGCAAGATTATAAATCAGAGAACTACACAAGAAAGGAAAAGAAGTACTGTGGGGAAAATGGCCTGAGTCTGATAGCCTGAAACAAAGAATCTTTGACTGTTCAAGCTAGAATATCTAAAGTAAGAGAAAAGAAATAGGCAAAGAAAAGGAAAATGGAACCAATGTGATCTTATCTTCATGTTTTGGAGCTGCTGATGAGAGTAGTAGAGAACGCAGTAGAAGTAAAGTGTTTTTAATGTCAAAAAATATTGCTTTATTCCACAGCACCACCAGCCAAAATAAACACATTTACCTCTGAACTTTGTATGAATGATGAGCTTTCCTAATCTAGCCCTCTCCTGCCTTTCCAGTCTTTTTACACCTTACTTCCCAACATATAATTTTTGATCCAGTGATTCCAACCTCCTGCTTGTACCACAAACAAAATGCTCCACCCCTTAGCTGCAGACATTCTTTCTGGCTATCCTCATAACTGGAAAGCTCTCCCTCCTCTTCTCTACCTACTGACCTTCCTGGCTTACCTCAAGTCCCAAATAAAACCCTACCTTCTACAGGAAACCTCCTTTCACTCCTTTTAATTGCAGTGTCTGACCTCGGTTATTTATTTACAATTTATACTATATATAGTTTGCTTTGTATATATTTGTTTGCATGTTGTCTTCCCCTATTAGATTGTAAGCTCCTTGAGGGCAGGGCTTATCTTTTACCTCTTTTGTATCCCCAGTGCTCAGCACAGTGCTTAGCACATATAAGCAAATAATTAATATGTATTGATTGATTGATTCCAAAGGTCAAGGCAAAGGAAAGAAGGGCAAAGGAAAAGTAGACATTGATCAGGAAATTCTAAAATATATAGAACATTTTCCAATTAACTTGTATTTCAAATTCTTCCATAACATATAAGAAAAAAGACCATGAACCAGAATACAAAATGCCATACTAGGATTTACCAAGTATGGACATAAAAATGACCCAATATATTGGCAGCATTCCAAGTCTGGCAAAAGGATAAAGTTGATTATAAGGACTTTTTCATCTTTGAATTGCATCATGGTAAAGTGAACCCTTTACAAACAGGATAAAATAAATCTGATATTGATCACAATAGAAAGTTCAGCATGCTATAAAACAAAGAGCCCTCAACTGGAATTTAAAAGACCTGTGTTTTTCCACTAAATAGCCATGTGATCTTGGGCAAGTCATTAACCCATCTGACTCTCAGTTTTCTCAATCATATAATGTGTACTGAATTAAGTTAAATTAAAGGATCCTTTTATTTCTAAGGTGTGATATGTCAGCCTATGGCCTTAAATACAGATCATAAGAATAAAGGGGAGGAAGGAAGACAACTTGCAACTTAAACATGATTCTTGTCCTGCTTCATTCACAACAGTCTGAACAATACATATCTTTCCATCTCAATTACATGTAGTATTAAGTAATACATACTCTAAGAGTCCCCTTTTTGAGTAACTGCATCTTATAAATACAGGGTCAACAAAATAGGTTAGGAGTAGAGTTTTGCAGCTCTACCCAAAAGTTACCAAAGGCAAAACATGTAAACATCAGGTTTTCTTGCTTAGCAAGAAATTGATAGGATACTCAGAAAATATCAGGTTAAGTTATTTTTTTTTGCTAGCCTCATTTCCTCTCCTGCCCAGCCTTATTGCAGGAATATTTTTGGCAAAGATCAAATAAGACGAAAAATAGTAAAAAAAAAAAAAAAAAAAAAAAGATAATTAGCAACTCACAAGAAAACAATATATAAGAAAAGAAACAGAAATAAAACCTATATCTTCAATTGTCTTCATATAAATTCTCAAATTATAACCAATAAATAAAGTGAATGGGAAACAATTCAAGGAAGCTACTTTAACAAAAAACATTTATATGTATGTATATGCATATGTGAATATCTATAGATGTATGTAGATATCTTAATTGGAATATATATGTATATAAAATACAAACCTTAATTGAACCTATTTAAATATATATCTATATCCACATAGATTTATATCTAGAGGTATATACATATATATCTAAAAAAATGACTATGTATATACATACAGATATATGTATATATTTATGTATTATCATTTACTCCTGTAAAATTCCTATATTTTAAGTCATGATACATAAATCCAATTCTCTTTTTACTGCAGATATCATCTTATTAGGTACTCAATTCTCTTCCTATATCAATTTTGCTCTATCATATCTCAAACTCTGGTTTGGCCATTAATTACAAAGAGATTGTATTCAGAAAAATAATCATAGAATCCTAGAAATAATGGTACAACAACATACTTCAGACTCTATTGTCAAGGAGGTAAAGTTTATCTTCAGTATTCCCACTTCCGTGTTTCTGTTATCATTAACCATATTTTTCTTTTAATTGCCTAGTCTTTCTCTACACTCCATCCTTCAAAATTTTACTCTTAGGAAAGAAAATTATAAATTTATTCTTATAAGATAGCCAGACTACTCCTCAGACTACTCACATTTTAACAAAAGATAAAGTTTTGAAACAAAGAAATGACTCTAATTGTGAAATTTCAGGAACTAGTGAGGAGGTAAAAAAATATTTTAAAAGAAAAATCTTTCCCATAATAATGTGAAATCACATTATATTACATTATTAAATAATTTGATAATCATACTTTAATCCTACAATATGATGTTACATTATGTAGATGATCACCTATTCTACCTAAACATAAGGCTGATCATAATAAGAGACTTCAGGAAGTCAATTTGTCAAGCCTTCAGAAACCATTGGCACATAACAAGGATAGATAGGGTTCAATGATCTAGAATTTAACAGGAAAATCATCTCCAAAATGATAGGGAGCTTTTGAATGAAATGGTAAGGAGGGAAGCCAAGATTATTCCGACAATGAAGAAAAATTGCACCACCCTAAAGACACTTGTATGGTTCTAGAGTAAATTCAGGTTATTGCTGAGAATAATTTAAAAGAATAGCACAGATATTCATAATTATGTAAGGAGTTTTAAAACCCAGATTAACTGAAGATGGAGATGAATGATAAGGATAAGCAAAAGAGATATGTCGTAATCTCAGTTAGGGGCAAGACAGGATCAAAATATAGGTTGACCTATTCCTTGGAATGGGTAGGATAATGAAAATGTTGGCAGTGACCCTAAAGGTCATATAGCCAATGTGATAAAGGAAAATGAACATAAATTGTTGTAAAGGTCTTAACAGGTACTTAGGAAGAGTTAATATACACTGCTTAAAAACAAATAGGAGGAGCTCTATCAGGATAAAAACCGAAAAAGATGTCTATTGCAACTAGTCTTGAGTGTTCAGTGTTTGTATTTCAAGTGACATGGTGGAAAGGTTCAAGTAAATCTTTGCAGCACTCTAAATTATGTCCATGGACAATGGACAATGAAATACTCCTCTATTTAGAAAAAAAAATAGTAGGATTTCAATGGGGAAAAAAGCATGTTAAGAAAAAAATAAAAGGAAAATTTGTTGATCTGATGACAATAATAGAGAAGTCTGTTGTTTTGCCAGGGCATGTGTCCAAGACATAACAAAGAACCTCCCAAGACTTGTTAAAACAAATGACTACTACTAAATTTGGATGATTCATGGGGTCACAACTGTTACTGCCAGAAGGAACCAAGATACTATTGCCAAATATTACAAAATCTCGGGTATGAAACTTGAGACCATAGGGGCAACAGTGTTATTTTCATCATTGCTGTCCATTGAAGGCAAAGAATTACAGAAGAATAAAATTGATCTGGGAAAAGAATAACTACCTAAGACAATGGTATCTGTAAATGGGAATTGTATTTCTGAACCATGGTTTAAAACAGAGGCATAATAGCCACTTTGCAAGGACAGAACATACATAACAAAAGCAGAGTGATGGAAGATTGAGAGTGCAGAATGAGACATGTGTGTGTATGCGCATGTCTGTGTATATACACATACATATAGACATATATACACATATATACTTACATACAGCAAAAAAAGGAATTTGTTTTACTTAACTTTGCAAATTTGTGGGAGAAAATGTGTTTTTCTTCTCTAATTTTCAATAGGGTAGGGAAGCTAGGAGGAAGAAAAATATATTTCTGTTATTAAAAAAAAAAGAAAAGTAGGGAAGAGGTGCTACAAATTTGGAATGTTCAATATGCCCTCAGATGAGTATTATTAGTTTTGCATAGGTATTTTATTTTTTATAACAGACTTACCATGGAGTAGGAATAAGTTATAAATGTTTGTAATGTAAAAACAAAAGACAACAATAAAACTTCTAAAAATAATAATATATTGTCTGGCATCTTGAAGCTAATCAAAAGGGATTAAAATTAGAAACAGATTGGGGGGGAGGAAACGGTTTATGTATTTCGACAGGTAGATAACATGGGAAACAAACAACAATGAAGGAAGAAAAATAGTAGCTGGGACATAGAGAAGACAAAACCTCAAAAAAGAGACTACTGTAATAAAACTCATGCCTCAAATGTCCACAGGTTAGGCAATAAAAAAGACAAACTAAAAGCTCTTTCTAAGTAGGCTAATTTGACCTCAAAGGCATTACCAGTATCCCATTTGATAGATTGAAACCTATAACTGGAATATGACTCTGGATGGTTTTTGCTTTACCAAAAATAAATTGTAGAATAAGAAGGGATAGAGATGGGAAAGGACTCATATTAAGAAGATATAATTATGTAAGGAAATTCAGGAACTAAAAGGGAAAAGCATTCTAAAGGGCATTTGGATAAAATTCAATGGAGGGACAAACAGGAAGAATTTTGTTAGCAGAGTTTACTATAGATCACCTGATCAAAAAGAGGAAATAGATAAGTAGTATGAAAAATAACTCAAAACTTAACACAGGGATAATATATAATCAAAATAGGGGGTTGTAAATTATCTGGAAACCCAGTGGAGTATTCTCCTTCATAAAAGCAGAGCAACTAATAACTCTTTGACTTTCCCCAATGACAATTTCATCCATCAAAATTTAGCGAAACCAATAAGGGAAAATATTATTCTGGATTTGATTCTGTCTAAGGAGGAATTGATTGTGTGGAAATGACAGGAAAATTATGGGGATATGATCACTCCCTCTTAGAAATTGTTATAGAAAACAAGGCAAAAGCTGGACATGGTTTAACATACACCTTCAATTCAGGAGAAAAGTTTTCAAAGCACCAGGAGATACTGCAAGGGAAGTCAGTTTCAACAAAATTCTCAAGAATCAAATTATGAAGGCACCAAAACAATTCTGATAAAAAGGAAAAATAGGAACTGTCTGAAGAAACTAATGTGAATGCACAAATAACTCATCAATGAATATAGTCAAAAGATATGTATATTATATATATGTATGTATTTAAATTATGTATACCCTTTGATGAAGCTGTAATAAAACTAGGCCTACATGCCACATAACTCCAAGAAAAAGAGAAAGGAAAGGATACATATATACAATATATATATATAGATATAGATATATAGCTATATAGATATAGATAATAGATCTTTCCATAATGGCAAAAAAAAATTAAGTGGGTGTATACACATAATGTAATATTATTGCATCATAAGAAATGACAAAATGGACAGTTTCAGAAAAAAACAGAAAAGTCTTCATGAACCAATGTAGTTATAGAATGAAGTGAAATGAATGAAGCAGGAAAGCAATTTAGAAAATAGCAACAACTATATTATAAAGAAAAAAATTTGAACTTAATTTTGAAAGACCTTAGAACTCTGATCAATGTAACAAATCATGATTCCAGAAGATCATAAGTAAAGTATGCTACCCAAATCCTGATGGAGAGTTAACATATTCAAAATGTAAAATGCAGCATACATTTTTTAACATGGCTAATGAAGGATTTTTATTTTATTTGACTGTGTGTTTGTTATGAGATTTTCATTTTCTTTTATTATTATTCAGTTTGGGTTGGAAGAGAAAATGTGGAAGGGAGAGAAAACAAATGCTTGTTGATTGAAAAATAATTAAATAACATAAAGAAGGAAAGATGGAATCTATAACTCAAAAATTGGTATTTATAGAAGATGGAAGAAAGAGCAGGCAACACGATGTCTGACACAGAGCAGACCTTTAGTAAATGTTAGTTAACTGATAATCAAAAAGAGTTCCTGTAAGAATAATTTGAAGTAGACTGAAGCTCAGAATGAGCTGTGATTGACCAGAAGAACTAAAGACAAGAAACAATGGATCTTAATTTGTTATTTTAACTGTATTGAGAGAATTAGGAGGATCAAAGAGAAAATAAAGCCACTTTTTCAAGGTGCATAGGACAATGAAAACTAACAACACAGAGAAAGTAGAGCTGTTCCCCTCTTATTTTCCTTCTGTTTTCTAATTTCCATTTTAAAATGGAAAGGACAGAACAAAAATGGGCACTAAGAATCTGACACTCAAGATAAGTGAGGAAATAGAAAATATTTAGCCACCCTTGAATTCAAGTCACCTGACCTAGATAAACAATATCTTTAAACTGTTGCTTGTAATTCCTGCACCACTGTCAGGGATATCTGAAAGACTGTAGAAAGTATTAGACTAAAGAAGCAAAAATGTCCCAATATTCAAAAAGAAAAAATAATTGAGTATGCAAACAATAGACCAGTGAGCTTGACATCTATTTGGGGGAAAATTCTAGGATATATTCTTAATGAATTGATTAGGGAACTAGACAGCTGGCCTTCATTGAGAACAGACTAAACTTATTTCCTTATTGAACAGGGTTACTTAATTGATAGATCAGAAGAATGCCATAGATATAATCTACTTAGATTTTAGTCATTTATTGTATAAAGTATCACACATTATTCTTGTAAAAAATATGGAAAGAAGGGTGCTAGATAAAAAAAAAAACAGCAAACTGAATGGATTCACAAACAGTTGAATGATTAGACTCAAAGAGTAATTCTTAATAGCTGTCAACTGAATTGAAAGTATCCAATGGAATGCTACAGGACTATTTAATATTTTTAGCTCTAACTTAGATAATCAACCAATCAATACACATTTACTAATAACTCATTATACTAGGCACTGTACCAGGCACTGAGAATACAAAAAAAAATAAAAACAAACACAAAAACAAAAAAAGCACTCCCTGCCCTCAGGAAGCTCATAATAGGGAAGATAATATACAAACAACTGTATACAAATAAGGCATATAAAGATAAATAGGAAGTAACTAACAAAAAGAAGTCTCTAAAATTAAGAAGAGTTGAGAAAGTCTTCCTATAAAAAAATGAGATTTTAGTTGGGTCTTTAGTTAGGAGGATAACCAATAAATTGAATAATAGAACAAAGATCCAAAAAGATTTCAGCAGGCTAGAATGATGAGCCAGATCAGATAAGATAAAATTTAATAGGAATAAATATAAAATTTTACATTTGGATGGAAAAATCTATTTCCCATGGGCAAGATTATAAAAGCTGGACTAGACAAAAATTAGTGTAAAAAGAAAAAGATCTGAATGTCTTCTGAATTGCAAGTTTAGTAATTGTCAAAACTGTGCCGTGGATGGCACAGTTTTGAAGCTAATATATGGTTGGGAGGAATTAAGAAAGACAAAGTGATGAAAATGAGGGGTAACAATAATTCTGTATTCTGCCTTGGTCATATCACATACCTGTTATAATGTGTTCTGTTCTGATACCATAATTTAGAAAAGATACAGAAAACCTGTACATCCAGATACAGATCATCCATAAGTCAATCACAATGGTAAATGGGAGTATATAAATGTCAAACTAGGCTCAAGCAAAGTAATGGGCATACCAGGGAGGAGAGGAAAATATTACTTTTGATCAAGTATTTGAAGCATTTTCATGTGGAAAATGAATTAATTTGTTCTGATTGGGTCTATATTAAAAGAACTAGGTCATATGATTAAAAAGTGTTAATCATCTCCAGAAAGAGAACTGACAAATTCTTAGTACAAATTGAAGTGTAGTTTTTTTTTTCACTTTATTTTTCTTTACTTTTTTCTTTCAACATTACAATATGAAAATATGCTTTTGCGTGATTTCATATGTATAACTAATACCATATTCTTTGCCTTCTTAATAGATAGGGAAGGGAAGGAGGGAAGGAGAGAATTCAGAACTTTTTTTAAATGAATATTTAAAATACATTAATTAATAATAAATTAATTTTGAAAAAATTAAAAGAAGACTGAGTCAGAATTCTCACAGAGGCAAGATTCAGCTTTTTAAAATCACAGCTAATAATAGAATAGTATGCTTTTGGAGGTAGATGGTTGGCCTTTACTGGAAATCTTAGGGTTATAAATTTAAAACTGAACAGGAGATTATCAATCAGGCATAGCCCCAGAGGTGTTTAAGCAGAAACTGAATGGCCACATGTTAGTGATATCTCAGAGGAAATTCTTATTCAGATAAAAGATGAACTAACCAAAACAATCTTTCTCAGATTATATCAATTCTCTGCTACAGAAACTTTTGGTGACTTCATGTTACTTATGAAAGAAAGTATAAACTTCTTATTCTGGAATTCAAAGACCATCACAATTTGGTTCTGATGATCTTCCTTTGGAGATTTGTCTCATATTACTCCTGATTCATATACTCTACATAAAACCAAAATTGAAGTTATTATCCCTGTTCTCATCCTGCCCTCTTCTGGCTCTATGCCTTTGCTAATGTTTTCTCATATGCTTGAAATGGACTCCTCATATCCTCATTTCATCTTGTTGACATTTGTCCCTTACTTCAAGAGCTAACTCAAGTTCTGTCTTATCCAGGAGAAACTTGGAAAATTCCCCATTCTTTGAATGTACTTCATGCTTGCCTCTGTCTCAGGAAGTGATTCTTTTTCTTCATTCTCTTCCTTCTACCACATTCTAACCTACCTGCAGATTTTTGGTTTTTTACTCCTTCAAATATTGGTATACAGACACACACACACACACACACACACACACACACACACATCCATACACCAACTACATTGTAGTTAACTACTTTGAATTTAGTTGTATTTTCTTCATATAATTAGGCTTACATTATATATTTGTAGGTGTATATTTATTTTGTATATACATGTACTAATACAGCCAGGTCCCACTTAATATGAGTAATGAATACTCATGAAGTGGTCCTGTGAATTCAGCTGTGTATTATTTGAAGTTATAATTGTATAATTTTATTTTAACCTAATGGAAATAAGCAGCTCAAATTCAAATATGTGTTCATCATCATTCTTCCACCAATAGAATGTAAGCTCTTTAAGCGAGATGAATTGTTTCATTCACTGCATTTGTACCCACAGATAGATCCTAGCACAATTAATAAATATGTGTTAATTGAATTACTCACTGATTCCCCTCTCAACTCCTCAAATGTCTCTGAACCTCTCCTTTACCCTTATATTTTAATTTGTTTTATAGGGACTATGTGTGTATATATACATTTTACCTCCTTGTCCTCCACTAAGAATTAGACAATATGCTTGTTGACGTTTGGAACTATCTTATTTTTGTGTTTTATTCCTAGCACCTCAGACAGTGCAATTCATGTATAGGCACTTTAAAAATACTATTTAAATGGTTGATTGAGAAGAGTCCTTATGGATCACTACTATCAACTCTTATCACTTGAAAAATGACAAACTCATCCATAATTAGATTTTCAAAAATGCATGGACTCTGAATGCAGATCAATGCATATTTTTCACTTAACTTCTATTTCATTTTTTCTTTTGATTTGCTTCTTCATTCATAACTGTGATAAATAAGAAAAGACATTTTACATGATAGCCTACATAAAAACTATATCAAATTGCTTTGCTTACCATCTTCAGAGGAGGGGAGGGGAGAAAGGGAGAAAAAAATGGAACTCAAAATTTTATAAAATTGAATACTAAAAGTGTTCTTGACATGTCACTTCAGGAAAAAAAAATAAAATACTATTTTAAATAAAATTAAAATTTTCAATTGCTAGTGCCTTCTGGCTATTGCCCAGACATCATGACCAGATTTTATTGACAAGGCATTTTGGCCTGAGTGTCTGACCTTAAATTGCCCCAAACCTCTGCAGTTTCCTAATCTCATAAGTCTGGATTCCTGATCCTACCTGCCTGTCAATGTTACCTGTCCCTCCTCCCTACTTTCACTAAATTTTCTGGACACAACTCCTTTCCTGCCTAGATCCACAAACCCTACCTGCTCTTTGCCTTTGCTGACTTCTCTGGTATTGACCATTAACCTTCTTGCCTTATTGTATCTGTTAATATTACTCCCACATGGTAGAGTCCTAGTAGACTTTCCAATCCTGGCAAGAATCATTGTCTCCCATGTCCCAGAATTCCATAGTCATAGAAAGGAAAATCTTTCTGCATTTAGTTACCCTTGATTATCCCAACAATGGAGAAGGGCCAAAACATAACAACTAGAGATTCCCATAATGGATAGTTTTACCCATCTGGAAGCCTTTTTTAGTTTTCATCATAAAATAACAGCTACCATCTTGGCCTGGTCTGCCAGAATCTGTTCAAGTACCATCTCATTTGGAATTCCACCTAGAAAAAAAGCATCTCTTCAAAAGCATGAGCTATATAGTTTCTCTGTATCCTTTGTGCCTAGAACTTAATGGACTTAATAAGTAATTGTTCAACTGAGTGATTGATAGATTTATTTGGAAATATGACACCTTACAATATCTAGTCCATGCTTGAAAGTGGGTACTTCTGCCACTTTGCATCACAAATCTTGAAACTAGAAGGAATCACGAAATATTATCTAACAACATACTTAACAAATAAGGAATTAATAAGGTCATCTTACAAATGAGACCTAGATACTTTAAACATTTTGCCCAAGGTCATATACCTATTAAGAAATCAAGCTGCAAGGAAATCTAGATCCCCTGGTGACTTTTCTACTCTACTATACTCGCCCTTGTCCAACAATGATCTATTCCTGAAAGCGCAAATTTGTAATTATTCACTATTAAATATAGATAGATTGTATGGATTTGTGTGTGTGTGTTCATGATTGTCCCAATTAAATGAGATCATCTAGCATGGACAAAACTGGAAAGAAAAGGAACCTTTAACAATTTGTACTCCCTGAACTCAGAAGCAAAAACCATAATTGCAAATCAAGATTTCATATCTTTGCTTCAAAGTATTTGAGAAGATTTTTGTAACATGGAAATGTTTTGCATGACTACACGTATGTATTCAGTCCTTTTTTATGTTTGATTCTTTGTGACCCCATTTAGGGCTTTCTCAACAAAGATAACTGGGGTGATTTGCCATTTTCTTCTTGAGTTCACTTGACAGATAAGAAAACTGAGGGAAAGAGGATTATGATTTTCCCAAGATCATACAGTTAGTGAACGTCTGAAGTCAGATTTGAACTCAGGGAGAAGAGTCTTCCTGACTCTAGTTCTATATACTGTGTCATCTAGATGCGTTGAACAAGTATAATCTATATCAAATTGCTTGCCTTCTTAAAGAATGGGAAGAGGAGGGAGGAAGAGACAGAATTTGGAACACAAAATTTTTAAAAACTGAATGTTAAAAATGTGCTTACTTGTAATTAAGAAAAATGAAATAAAATAAAAATCAATTATATAATATACTTGTGCATGTGTTTGTATGTATTTAATTGTAGAAGGTGGCAGCTGAATCTGTGTGTTCACCTGGCTCCATGTCCATGCAGATTGAACCTGAGCACTTATCATCACTTTGGGACTTCCAGTTATTAGGGAATAAAATGAGGAATATATTGGGAAATCAAATGATGATATAAGTAAAACACTTAAATGTTTTTTAATTATTAATAGAAACAAAAATCAAGAAAAAATTATGGGAATGGAGCCAGTTTCAACCTTCAACTTTATCTAAAAGATTAATGGATAGCTATGTCCTCTACCATTACACTCTAATGCTCACTAATGAATTTAGGGTGTAATTATATAGTTTGCATATGACAAATGCCAATCCTCAGAAGATTTTTCAAAAAGTAGTTCAGTTCAGGTAATAAATCCTCTCGTGCAAGCTGATAAACTTTTTTCATTGCTCTCCCTCTGTCCCAATCCACTTTGGAATTACCGGCAGGATACCAAAGCATTGATCATTTCAAATAGACAAGTGACACATGTATAGAGCTGGGGTTATAGAAAGAAACATGTTTAACTTTGGTAAAAGTCTTTAACCAAACCACTTTGAATCAACTTTGCCTTTCCTGGGCTCAGCATGTGTTTAGACAAGGGATCGATCAATCAGCCTAAAAGGATTTGCTACATCAAACATCTGTCTTTGCATTACACTGATAGCATCATCCACGCTCTCAAAGGCTGTAGATAACTTCATCCATCTTCCTTCTCTCCTCCTTTGGAACAGGGGTTGTATTGACTTTAGTTAATGCTTTATTTTTCTGATCTAGAAGAAGCTATTTCTATGATACTTCCACCAGTCCTTTTAAATCTCCCAGCATGAAGACTTCCCAGGGGTAATGGTTCATTTTCACTGGAGATGATGTTACTGACATCTCTGGTGTGACAGAAAGTCCCCAGAACATGGAATGAGAATATCTGAATTTGAATTTTGCCTCTGACACTTACTAGTTATATGAGATTGTGGGCCAATCACTTCATCTCTCTGAGCCTCAGTTCTTCTTCGATAAAATGGGGATAATGTCTATGATATCTATCTCACATGCTTATTGGAAGATTCAAATGAGATCATGTAAGGAGTTTTGCAAATCTTTAAGTTCCAGCTACACACTTACTATGTGTGTGACTTCCTGTAAATTAGTTCATCTTTCTGAATTCCAGTTTTTTCTTAATTAAATAATGACCAAACTACCTACCCCTTATGGCTATTGTAAGACTCAATCAAACAATTTGACCTTATGTAAATATAAGCAACCATCAAACTATCAAAATGTACTGCATGACTAACTTGCTTAGAAAGGGAAAACCCACTCACCTACCTACATGATTAGTTTTCTACTACTCTCTACTCAAATGGCTCTTAATTGTCCAATCTGGATTCATCCTACTAAGTGGGACACAAGAAAGAAAACTATTTTATTATGCAATGACCCAAGGCAACCTGGAATAGTGGGAAGGGCATTAGATTTGAAGTTATAAAAACCAGGTTCATGTCCAAGCATTGCCATACAAGTCAGGTGACGTTAGGCAGGTAACAAATTCTCTAGACCTTGATTTCCTTATCTGCAAAATGATATGTTCATTTCCAAAACTATAATTCTGCTCCCTTACTCCCCCATATTGTCACTGTAGAAACAACTCAATGGGGCCAGAAAAGGAGAGAAAGCTCCAGGTCCCAAAAGGCTTTGAGAAAGCGGTTGGCTTTAAGTATAGAATAATAGGAAAAGTTATAGCCTTGTAATACTTTGAAGCCAGAGGCTTGCAATGAGTAAAGTGGAACCAGTGCTATTAAATCTGGGACTCTGCAAGGTTTAGGTCCCATTGAGCCTGCCCTGCACATCACCACAACAAGATGACTTTCCAAGAGTTGGATTTGTGTTGTAATGAGCCACCTGTCTCCCACTGTTAGAACCCCAAGGGGAACAGCACCAGCCAGCAAATACATTACTTTTTTCTCCTTCTAAACTTTCCTAGGTGGCAGATGCCAAAGGCCCCTCCAAAGGACTTCCAGAGGACAGAACAGCTCCAACCCCAAACTGTGCCTCTTCAGAAACTCCCAGGAGTAACCAATCTCATTATTTTCCCTAGTCCATCTATTGGGAAAGAGAAGCAAGCTATTTCTCCCCTCCCCCATTCTTCCCTTCCCCCATGCCATTTCATGTCTTATTCTAGCCACACATGATTCATTCCTGGGTTGTTTTGCAAACAAACTGGAACCCCTAGGCAATTGTTATCCTCCTTTGTAAAGTTGGGTCCCTGCCCCAAGGGTTTGAATCTTGTCACCCTCCTAAGGATTATTCTCCCCTCCAAACCTGGGTATTTGCCAAGGAAAGTTATTGGCTGCCTCCCACAATGACATGTAGGCTGGGGGACCAAGGTGTCTGGCTTTATGATTCTATAAGTAATCTGCATTGATCTCCTTGGCCAATTCTCCTAAGGATTCCTTTTCTTGATTTTGCTTTTCTTACATTTGTGCATCCTCCTTCAGAGGCTTAATCATTTTTTTCCCCATCAAAGACATATCCTTGGATATTATTCATCTCACTCCAAACTTCCTGTCCTTCCTGCTCAATTCACACAAAAAGCCAATAAATGAGTAGTCTATTCCTCACCCATCATCCTACAATTATCCTCATGATGAACCCTGATCGTTTCTACCTGTGTGATGACAGGGGATCATTAAACCCTTCCTGGGCCTTAGCTTCCTCATTTATAAAACTAGAGGACTGAATTAGATGGTCCCTGAGA
This sequence comes from Sarcophilus harrisii, assembly GCF_902635505.1. Classification (NCBI taxonomy): domain Eukaryota; kingdom Metazoa; phylum Chordata; class Mammalia; order Dasyuromorphia; family Dasyuridae; genus Sarcophilus; species Sarcophilus harrisii. The sequence continues at coordinate 542,973,335 of NC_045426.1, forward strand.
TCTCTTTCAACTCTAGATCCATGCTCTTTGACCCTCTAGCTGGATGCCCCATTCTCCTTGATAGGAAGGCAGCACTAAGCATTGCTTTCTAGAGGCCATCCAACTTTCCACCGTGTCCCTCTGGCCAGAAATAGGAAGACTGAGTTATTTCACTTGCAGCCAGTTTCTTCCTTGCTGGCAGCTGGCATGTCCTCCTGCATTTGATAGGCTGGGGCAAAGTGCAGTGATTCTAACAGCCTCTAAAACAGCATCCAGCTCCATCCCATGCCTTCCGGCCCACACTGCTCCTGTCGCAGTGATTACCCAGGCAGCAGTTGTATGGTAATTAGGATCCTCCTGGGCCAGCCAATCTGAGTCAACGGTGGATGCCAGCTGCTCCATCGCCAGCAACATCTTCTTGGCATCCATTCCTCCTCGGCACTCTTCCTCTCCCCAACTCCATCCACTGGAAATATTCATTTGGGGCTAGGTCCAACTAGACCTCCCCTCTGCCACTGCAAAACTAAAGTCATTTAACTCGCATTTCAGGATCCACACCTGAGCTCATTGCGCTAGAGCAGAGACGGCTGGCCTCCGCGGCTTGCTCTCCCACAGCTGCCTTGCTCCTGCTGCTGCTGGGTTTGCAGGGGGAATTTTAGCACCATACAGGAATCTGTTTATTTGTTGGTCTATCCATGGAAACACAAATTTCAAGAGTATTAGAATTGAAAAGGTCCTGCGAGGTCATCTAATCAATCATCCAGCATTTCCCAAAACTATGTTCCTTGGCATCCCAATGTCCAATATAATCTGAAAGGTAGTTCTGTCTAAAAATGTCCATGCCAGTAATTTTCTTCCCCTTGAAAATGTCAGAAGTGGAGAGGGAGGGAGAAAAATTTGGAACACTAAGGTTTTTATAAGAGTGAACGTTGAAAGCTATCTTTGTGTGTATTTTGAAAATATAAAACTATTATTAAATTTTTAATAAAATAAATGGAAACCTTTAAAAAAAAGAAAATGTCAAACAAGGAGCAGCATAGACTAGTGGATGGAAAGCCAGCCTCAGGCCTAGGAAGATTTAGGTTCAAGACCTATCTTTGATATATATGGACTGTGTGGCCCTAAGCAAATCACTTAACAGTTCTCTAGGGAAGGTACTGACCTGCATTGATGGCAGGATTTTCTTTATTTAAGAACTTTCTATATCAGTATAATCACAAATCCAGTCCCAAACTCTACATTATGAATTTAAAATTATATGTATATTCATATACAAAATAATAAATTGCTCATTTTTAGTATAAAATGGATAATTTTTTTCTTTTGATATTTCATCTGGCCCTTTTTATTCTGGGTATAATCCAATATCCCAAGCTTTTCCAAAACAAACAACATTTGGAGGGGATGTGGGAAAAATAAGACATTAACACACTGTTGGTGAAGTTGTGAACTGATCCAACTATTCTTTTTTGTTTTAATAATAGCTTTTTATTTACAAGTTATATGCATGGGTAATTTTACAGCATTGACAATTGCCTAACCTTTTGATCCAATTTTTCCTCTCCTTCCTCCCACCCCCTTCCTCAGATGGCATTTTGACCAATACATGTTAAATATGTTAAAGTATAAATTAAATACAATATTAGTATATGTGTCCAAATTGTTATTTTGCTGTACAAAAAGAATCAGACTCTGAGATGTTGTATAATTAGCCTGTGAAGGAAATCAAAAATGAAGGTGGACAAAAATATAGGGATTGGGAATTCTATGTAATTATTCTTAGTCATCTCCCAGAGTTCTTTCGCTGGGCTAGGTCATTTGGGGCTAATTCAGTTCATTACTGCTCTATTGGAACTAATTTGGTTCATCTCATTGCTGAAGATGGCCACGTCCATCAGAATTGATCATCATATAGTATTGTTGGATTCAACTATTCTTTACAACAATTTGGAACTATGCTCAAAGAGGTATAAAAACCATGTATACTGGGGCACCTAGTTGGTACAATGGTTCAAGCACCAGTCCTGAAGTCAGGAGGACCTGAGTTCAAATCTGACCTCAGACACTTAATACTTCCTGGCTGTGTGATTCTGTGCAAGTCACTTAACCTCAATTGCCTCAGCAAAAAACAAAAACAAACATGTATACCCTTATTATACCACTATTAGGGTTTTTTCCCCAAAAGAGATCATTTTTTAAAAAAGGAAACGGACTTATATACTTATATACACAAAAATATTTATGGCAGCTATTTTTGGGGAGATGGCTGAACAATTGTGCTATGTGATTGTGATAGAATACTATTGTGCAATAAGAAATGATGCTCTCAGAAAAAATCTGGAAAAACTTACATGAGCTGATGGAAAGTGAAATGTACTGTCTGTCTACAAAGTTCGTCAAAGTTTTGGGATGATCAATTGTAAATGACTTAGTTATTCTCAGCAATACAATGATCCAAGACAACTCAGAAGAATTTTTGATAAAAAATGTTATCCATCCCCACACAAAGAACTAATGGTGCCTGAATACAGATTGAAGCAAAATTTTCTGTGTTCTTTATTTTTCTTGATATAATGGCGAGAAATTTTTGATTGGTGTCTCCTTTCACATGGCCAACATGGAAATACATTAAAGCACGACTACAAAAAAGATATTAATGATTTAGGAGGAGAAGGAGAAAGAGGAGGAGGAGGAGGAGGAGGAAGAAGAAGAAGAAGAAGAAGAAGAAGAAGAAGAAGAAGAAGAAGAAGAAGAAGAAGCAGCAGCAGCAGCAATGTATCTCAAGCCCAAAAAAATGTTCTATGAGCAAATTAGGTGGAAAATGTTGGTTTTGATCTTACCCTTGATTTGTTAGATGAAAAACATGAAGCTCGGAGAGGTTGAAGCTTTCTCAAGATGTTCATAATTACTATATGTATAGTGCTTTAAACTTTGCAAATTATCGAAAAGTATTGAATAATTAATATTCAAACATTATTTCATCTAAAGTCCACAATATCCTTGTGATAATATTTCTAGTTTAAAGATGAAAAAACAGAGACCCAGAAATATTGTTATTTAGCTATGGTCTAAGAGCTAAAGAATATCATAGGCTGTATCCAAGGTTCTATTACTGTTTCCAAAGCTAGCACTTATCAAATGAGATAAAATTTGTAAAACATTAGTTCAGTGTCCCTCACATACTAGACACTTAATAAATGCATGTTCCCTCCCTCCTCTCTTTTATCCAGCTAGGATATCCAGTTCTCACCTCTTCTAGATAGTTAAGTGAGGTAGTGGGTAGAGTCCAAGGCCAGAGTCAGTAAGACCTGAGTAGAATCTAACCTGAAACACTAATTGGCTTATGTGACATTGCATAAATCACTTGACCTGTTTGCCTAAAAATGTAGATAATTATTAAATGAGGATAATAATAGCACCTGCTTCCTGAGTTGTCATAAGGATCAAATTAGATAATAATTGTAAAGCACTTAGCATGGCACATAATAAGTGCTATATAAATTATTATTGTCTAATTTATATTCCCATACAATTCACAAAGTGTTAGGGAACAATCCTAGAAATAATTGAAAACATTACTGTTGAGTCATTTTCAGTCATATTATTTGTGACCCCTTTTGGGGTTTTCTTGACAAAGATATTATAGTAGTTTGCTGTTTCCTTCTCCAAGTCATTTTACAGATGAGGAAACTGAGATTAACAGGGTTAAGTGATTTTCCCAGGATCACACAGCTAGTGTCTGAGGCTGCCTTTGAACTCATGAAAATGAGCATTTCTTATTCCAAGCCCCGTGTTTTATCCACTATATAACCTTGCTGCCTCTGCTATAGGACATGGAAGTACATATTTAAAATACATCAAACACAGTTATTTAAAATCTTTCCCCTACTTATTTTTTTCCCTTTCACCAATTCTGTCTGTCTCTGTCTCTCTGTGTCTCCCTGTTTTTGTCTCTATCTCTGTCTTTGTCTCTGACTCTCAGTTGCTCACTCTCTCTTGTGCACTCTCTCTCTCTTTCTCTCTCTCTCTTTCTGTTTCTCTCTCTTTCTGTCTCTCTCTCTCTCTGTCTGTCTCTGTGTGTGTGTGTCTCTCTGTCTCTGTCTGTTTCTCTCTGTCTCTTTCTCTCTCGCGCATTCTCTTGTTCTCTCGCTCTTTTGCTCTCGCTTTCTCTCCTCTCTCTTTTCTCTCTGTTTCTGTCTTTGATTATCTCTGCTTAACTTGTTCCTTCTATATTTGTTCAATGGATTACAATTATCATGATGACTAACTTACACAAGCCTTAAAGAATCTTATAAAAATGTTTTTGTGGTTCCATCTTTCTAACTTTACAATGATAATAATCCCTTTAGATCTATAAAAATGCTTATTAAAACCAACATTAGAATTAATAGAATGTGTAGTCTCATCCAATCTAAGCAAAACTCTATTATTACTATTAGGATTACTGTCAGTGGGTTTTTAATTCTTTCATTAAGAGGGCAATGTCAAAATAAAGACATAGAGGTCCCAGTTCTACACTTGGAGACCTATTAAAAGCTCTTCTTGTGAAGAACCCAAAGGCAAGATATCACTAATATATTTTTAATATCCTCAAATTTATTATTATATATTTATGACTCTTTAAACTAGCAGAAGCACAGTATTTTCACCCTGATATCTTATACCAAAAAGGCAAAACTAATGGCCCCATAGTCCCATGAAAAGGACTGTGGTTCTTGAAAGTCCAGACAGCTATAAGCCAATTCTGGCTGATCCTCCCAACCTGAAAAGCCTTCATTTAGGGGACCCCAAACAGAGTAGGGTGTCCAAGGACCAGTCTCAGTAAGTACCAAGAGGCTCCTCACTAGCTGGTTGACTGTGACATGATGGGTTTTTTGGTCAAAGCAATTCAAGAAATAGTCCATGAGCAAGGTCTTTTCATCTGAGTCAGTGGAAGGAAAATCCACTCTGAAGAAATCACATATCTCCAAAACTTAGACATAATCCCAATTTGTTCTTAGGTGTGTTTGTTTCCTTTCAGAATGCCACTTAATATAAATAAATCCTAAATTAAATTAATAACATATACAATATTGAATTAATATTAATATATTATAACATGAAATAATAATATAAACTAATATTCAATAAAAATGAATATAATTATAAATTAATATAAATCAATCCTACTTATTAAATAAATTCTTTGGTCATTTTCATTTGGAGAAACAGTGTGGGACAATAGAAAGAGCCCAAATTCTGTTATCATATAACTGGTTTCAAGCTCTTTCTTTAACAATTAGTGCCTGGATGGGGTTAAACATATCACTTAAACAGCTCAGTCTTTGTTTCCTTATCTGTAAAATAAATGGGCACAACTAGATGATATAATGGATAGAGTGCTGTGCTTGGAGTAAGGAAGACTTGAATTCAAATACGTCCTTAGGCACTTACTAGCTGTGTGACTCTGGGCAAGTCAGTGCCCTTTTTGCCTCTGTTTCTCATCTCTAAAATGAGCTAGAGAGGGAAATTGGAAACTACTCCAGTATCTTTTCCAAGAAAACCCCACAAGAGAGCATGACAAGTCAGACATGATTGAAGTAACTGAACAACAAAATGAATAGGATGGATTCAATAAACCCTGAGGTCTTTTCCAGCTCTAGATCTGGAATCCTACTTTACAATCAACCTTCTTCCTTCTTCCTGCTACAGATATTGACTTGAAATGCAAAGAATAAATATATTTAAAGGGTGAAAAAGTCTTGAAAGATGCGAAGAGAGCTGATGTTGACTTCTCTTCTCTTTGCATTCCACAACAAAAGTGTACCATGTCATTTGAAGGTAAAACAACTTTTTTGATAGCTAATCCCTCAGCTAAGTTTTGAACAATTCTGGTTACTTTTTAATTTATTTATTCATTTACATAAAACCCCTGTCTCCACTTTAACTATAATCAATCAATCAATAAACATTTATTAAGTGCCTATTACATGCCAGATACTGTGCTCTAATTACCTTGCAAATTTGACTCTCATTTGACTCTGACAACAAGCCTCAGATGTGAGTGCTATTATTATCCCCATTTTACAGATGTGGAGAGTGAGGCAAATAGAGGATAAATGACATCTTCCAGCTCATACAGCTAATGACTGTGTCTGTGGCTGAATCTGAACTCTGGTCTTCCTGATTTCAGAATCCCAGTTATACTCTGCAGCCCCACTGTGTGTGACCCAGAGGCAACCTTGAAGATGTTGGAGGAAAGTTCCCTGATTTAATGTAATTTAAACTAGGTGACATCAGTCCAAATCTAAGCCTGGTATTCTTTGTAACCTGGTACATTATTTTCTTTAAATTACATGCAAGAGCAAAAGATCACATGCATACATGAGAAATATGAATATGTGAAACAGAAATATTCTTTGGACTCCTGACCTTGTCAGTTTAACATTTTTACCTCATATGAGTTTCCATGAATATTCTGTAATTCAATATTTTTTTTCTGAAAACTAAAGTTAGGTCCAAAACTATACCTTACTATAAAATCATCATCCAAGGTGACTTCTGCACCTGTTAAATAATACTTACGTTACTTCTTTGCAGCAAAGAGTTGTTTTGAGGAAGGCTATTCATAACCTTAAAATGCTATGCTTAGGTAAGCTATTTTGATCGCTCTACTAGATGTACTGGAATTCTTTAAAGTTGAAGTGGGTCCCTTGCCTAAAGGAACTTACGCCTTCCAATTCTGTACTAGTTTCTATGACTGTCAGAAAGGATTATAATAATAATAGCTTATATTTAAATCACAAACAACTCCAGTGTCTTTGCCAAGAAAACCCCAAATGGAGTCATGAAGAGTTGGACACAACTGAAACAATTGCAACATTTATGTAGATTTATTATATGCTGCACTATACTAAACACTTTATAACTATTCTCTTATTTGATCCTCACACCATCCCTAGGACATAGGTGCTAAGGTCATCCCCATTTTACAGATGAAGAAACTGAGGTTAAGTGACTTGTCCAAGATAACACAGCTAGTAAATATCTCAGGCCATATATGAATTTCCTTCATAAATGAGCCTTTCTGACTCCAAGTCACCATTCTATCCACTGTAATACCCAGATGCCTCTATGTGTAGGATTATCCATTCTGTTGGTAGGAAACTAATTATATTGAAATATAGGCATCAAAATTTTTAAAGCAAATTCATGTAGCTCAGATTATGACACCCCCAACTTCCCACCTACCCTTTTAGGGTGCTGATTGTTGAGCAAGACAGGAAAAAAAACTCCATATGACAGTTCTTACTGCCAAGACAGGAAAAAAAAACTCCATATGACAGTTCTTACTACTACCATTTGACATATACACTTCCTGAAGAGCAGTTATCCTCTGCTCCACATAGTTTTCCCATTTAGAAGTTTGTTAGTTAGTAGTGTCTGACTTGTACATGTTTAACGTATATTGGATTGCTTGTTGTGTAAGGGAGGAAAATGAAAAGGAGGGAGGGAGAAAAAAATTGGAACATAAGGTCTTGCAAAGGTGAATGTTGAAAACTATCTATGCACATATTTGGAAAAATAAAAAGCTATTTTAAAAAAGAAGCAATCTCTGAGATGATTTTGGGGAGGCAAGGAAAATTAAACCAGAATTGAGCTTTAAAGTTTCAAATTTATATTTAGATTGGGGAAAAAAAGAGAAAGAGAATTTAGAATAAATTAGTATTTTCATGGGTCTTATACTAATGAAGTTCATTAAAATGTAATTAATGGGTTGGATGTGAGGGAAGAGGAATGCACATGTATAAGTGTATGTGTGTGTGTGTGTGTGTGTGCGTGTGTGAATGTCCACTCAAGTGTATGTAAGATTTATAGTGGAAAAAACATATTTTGATTTAATGGGTGCTCTCATAGTGAACACGTTTGCATTTTAATAACGGCCTTCTGGAAGTACTGAAGGTTAACCCCAAGAAGTGCGCATTTCAGGTGTTAGATTATAGAGAGTGAGTACCCTCAAATCACACATATAATAGTGGGCAACTAACTCCTCATTTACTATATTTTCACATAGAAGTAGCCTACGTGAATTTTCTTTAGAAGATGATAATGTGCGTTAAAGATGCAGCAGAAAAGAGAATAAGATTTAGGATTGGAAGCTCCCGGTCCAAATCTTGGCTCTGCTATTTACTGTCTGTGAGATCTTCCGCCAAATCATTTAACCTCTCTGAGCCCTAGTTTCCCTATCTGTAAAATTAGGGAATTGGACTAGTTGGCCTCTGAGGTCCCTTCCAGTCCCAATCAGACAACAAGCATTTATTAAGTACCTACTGTTTGCTAAGCATCACGCTAAGGATCCAGTACAATAAAGTGAAACAACCCCTAATTACAAGGGGAATTCTAATGGGGAATACAACAAAACACGTATATAAATGCAAAGAGAATAAATATGGAAAGACTCAATGCCTACTATAGACCATTTAAAAAGCCAAAAAAGTCCAAATTCATTTCGGTTCTACTTCCATTTTTGAAGATGGATTATTTCAAAATGTTACCGGGAAAGCCTTCGGAAATTGAGCAATTCCATGTAGTTGCCCTCCCTCTCGTGGCCAAACTGAAGATTGCAGCTTTTCCAGGAACGACGCTTAGACAGAGGAAGGCAGCGATGGGGGCTAGTTGTAGCCCAGTAATTTATGCTAGGCTAATATTAGCCCTCTGTCCTAAGCTATTGGACAAGGAGCTTCACAAGGCCCGGGCTCCGTCAGAACATTTTGCTTGTTTACAGTGATCGTGGCGCTTCCACAAGACCATATGTCCTTGCCACACGGCTTGGCAAGGCTCCCCCAGTGTTTACCAAATCTATTTTGTATCCCTTGCTAATAATAGTCCGGTGGGTCCCTAGGCAGTGTTGGAGACTGAGGGTTTCTTGTTTCTGCTGTTATTCCGTGTTCCGCCTTCAGCATGTGAAAGCCTTCTTAGAGCCTGTGAAAGGGCTAACACAGAGCTCAAAGTTTCCCCAACGCTGTTATTTTGGGAAGCGTTTATTTCCAGGACTAAATTGCATTCTTTTGACAAGTTAACATTGTGTGAGGTTCTGCACTTTGTCATGTGCATGCTTTAATTAAACTATTTCTTTGCAAAGAAACTTTCTAATTCAATTAGAGGTGGGTGTAAACCATTTCTGCTATCTGTTTCCTGATCAGGGAAATAGCATCCTAATATTTACTTGATCCTGCGCTATTTGAAAGAGCAAATGATAGTCATTGACTCAGTCTATATAGGAAGTCAGGTTAAAACTGAAAAGTGCAATCAAGGAGTTGTTCCAGGTTTCCTGTTGTTTGCAGGACAGAAAATAATTAATTACTTAAATTATTTATTTCACTCAATTGTCCTCCAGTTTTTGACATCATGGAGACAGAGACACCGACATTTATTTCCCCGGTTCTATTTTGACATTAGGTTTCATACACTTGGAAATCTACTTTTCAATCTTTGATTTGAGACTCTTCTATGACATTTGGGGAGAATGTATCCCTTTAAGAGTTGGCAAACAGCTGCCTCCCTCGTTACTATACTATCCCCCCAAATCAAATAATTGGATGCCACATTTTACCATTTCTTTTGTAGGAAAAAGAAAACTGGGAATAGGACCTGACACACACATACACTCTCTCTCTCTCTCTCTCTCTCTCTCTCTCTCTCTCTCTCTCTCTCTCTCTCTCTCTCTCTCTCTTCTCTGTCTCTCACTTCTCTGTCTCTCTTTCTCTCTCTCTCTTCTCTCTCTCTTCTCTCTCTCTCTTCTCTCTCTCTCTCTCTCCCCCCCTCTGCTAAATATATATATATATATATATATATATATATATAGGCACAGGAATAAAATAAAATTCAGAATACCAATGTTAAAATTCTAAATCTACCTCTCTGAGTTAAAATTTTCAATACCAGATATTAGAGAAGGTCTTAAATTTATTTTTATTTGTTTTAATTTTAAACAAAATTTAAACCCTTACGTCAGAACATTTTTATTAAACTAGTTTCTGTTAATTCCTTTAATTCTCAAGGGAGAATATAGAAAGTCATTTTAAGAGTAGAAAACAAGGAATGGAAACTCTGAGAGTGTGAGCTGTTTCCTTTAACTATAAAAGTAGTTTTCAGTATTGGAAAGTCCTAAGAGGAATGCAGTTGGTTTAGAGAAAGTTTGTCCTCTATTATGACTATGGTTAGAGGGAGAAAAAAAGTCACAGTGCCTGAATTGGTGCCAGAAAAATTAACAACAGTCCTCCGTGGTGGTGAGTCAGCTCCTATGGGGTGTAGTTGTAATTCTAGGAAATTTGGATGGAAGCCAAACTGAAGAGAGTCATGTATCTCTCAAGGCTTGGAGAACACCGTAACAGCAGCTCCAAGGACACAAAATACCTAGCATAAAAGGCAGCTATATATAGCTATAAGATTATGGTGACTAAGAAAAGAACAATTTGTCAAAGCTTTGATGTTTGCCACAGAAGGGCACAAAGCCATATACACAACCCCACCTGTCTATTCCACACGTACACTTGGTTATTTTTCTGTTTGGATTATTTTTTTCTCATGTTGCTGAATCATTTTTCAGTCATCCCTGTCTTATTGTGACCTCATTTGGGGTTTTCTTAGCAGAATACTGGAGTAGTTTGCCATTTTCTTCTGTAGCTCATTTTACAGATGAGGAAATTGAGGTTAACGGAATTAAATGACTTGACCAGGATCACCCAGCTGGTGTCTGAGGCCAGATTTGAAGTCAGGAAAATGAGTCTTCTTGACTTCAGACCTGGCACTTAATCCACCATACCACCTAGCTGCCTCTTTTTTTTCTTATGTGCCCAAACTCTTAAAAAATATGAAGAGCCTTTGTTTTCTGCTTTATTGAGCAAGTCTATGTCCACTTAATATCAGTAACCTAAAAAGAAAGTTAAATGTGTATTTAAACATAACAGAAATTTTGGTTCCATATTTTAAAGTGAACAATTTACTGAATAATTCCCTTTCCATTTAGCTTCTACTTTCTCTTCTTTAAAAAAAAAAAAAAAAAAAAAAAAAAAAGCCTCGGGGCAGCTAGTTGGTGCAGTGGATAGGGTACCAGCCCTGAGTCAGGAGAACCTGAGTTCAAATCAGGTCTCAGACATTTAACACTTCCTAGCTGTGTGAGGCTGGGCAAGTCATTTAACCCCAATTGCCTCAGGGGGAAAAAAGCCTCCGTTGAGAAATTTGGAACTATGCCGAAAGGACTATATATCCTTTGGTCTCGCAGTCCCATTACTGGGCTTATATCTCAAAGAGATCATAAAAGAGGGAAAAGAATCCATAAGTACAAAAATGTGTGTAGCAGCTCTTTTTGTGGTGACAAAGAGTTGGAAATTGAATGGATGCTCATCAACTGGAGAATGGTTGAATAAGTTATGGTATATGAATGTAAAGGAATATTATTGTTTTATAAGAAATGATGAATCTGCTGATTTTAGAAAAGCTTGAGAAAATTTACATGAACTGATGCTGAATGGAATGAGCAGAACTGGGAAAACATACCCAGTAACAAGTTGTATGATAACCAACTATGATAGAATTAACTCTATTCAGTAATGAGGTGATCCAAGACAATTCCAGTAAACTTTACATGGAAAATGTCATTTGCATCCAGAGAGAGAACTATGGAGACTGAATACAAATCAAGGCATACTATTTTCCCTTTTTTTCTTCTGTTTTTTTTTCTTTCTTGTGGTTTTTTTTCCCTTTTGTTCTGATTTCTCTCTCCCAGTGTGACTCATGTGGAAATATATAAAAAATGAATGTACATATATAACCTAAAATATATTTTAATTATTCTATTTAAAAAACTTCCTTTTAAAATAAATAAACCATCTCCTTAGAACTCATCCCTTCTGGGAAGTTGTCTGTAGTTAAGGCTAGGGATAAGGACTAGTTCAGTAATTTCATTGAAAGTAACCCCCACACAACAGTGCCCGCTCCTTTACCTTGTATCCTCCTATAGTTGTAGTGTTAGGTGAACACTGCCAAAGACACTCAAGAGAAAAAAAAAACTAGAAATGTCCAGAATTAGACATTTTCCCACAATGATTCCCTAAGCATTATGGAATAATGAAAAGACCCTGGATTCAAATCAACTCTCTGAAGTTTATTACCTGTGAGATTTTAGGTGAGTTCCAGAGCATCAGTTTCATTGTCTGTAAAATGGAAATCTTGAACTACATAAAAACAAGCACTTATTAAGTTATTGCTAAGTACTTGACATATCTTATGTGATCAAAGCAACATTTTTGGGAAGTACATGTTTCTATTTTATGCTTTGCTTGGCATGAATAATCAGAGGGCCAATGAACAAAGTTCTTTCTGTTGTTAAATCTTTCAAAGAATTATGAATGATTTTGATATCAGCATGAGGGGTGCCTTGTTACAGAAAAGCTTTAAGGCATCCTTTTGCTCTAGAAAATCAAGTACATAGCCCATCAACAATAAACACAGTGAGATCTTTTATTTCCTTCAACTTTCTCTCAACTATGTGACTGTAAAGATGATGTCTACTAAAAAAAATTGTGAAAGCCTTTCCTTTTCCTTTTTCATACTTTTGACAATGGTGCATGTACAAATTTTTCTCAAAAAGATTTTGCAGAGGTAAGAAATTATACATATAGGACTACATCTATTGAACTTTATTCATTTGACTTTTTTCAGAATTGCTAGTGGGAAAAAAGTAATCTCTTATTAGACCATACCAATAGAATAAGAAGGCTCTAAATATTTTACAAAAACATAGAACTTCGAGTATGTTTTCCCTCTGAAAAAGCTAATGATTTCATCTTGAAAATCAGTAAGACCATGTATTTGGAGCCTTCACTGTGTGCTTTGCCCCCAAACAATGTCTAAATTGGGATTGAATGGAGAATAAGACTGAGAATAAGTTCTCTGACCTTTTTTTTTTTTTTAACAGACAGGCCTGAAATGATCACTACCTTTGTACATAATTGCCCAAGAGGACTTTGCCTGTTTTTAAATCATCTCACTAACTCAATATACCAACTAACGTAATCCTGCTTTGTGCTTTCTCTTCAAATGTTTGTCATGGGTAGCTCATTCCTCATATATTTACTTCTTCAAGGAGCTGGGATTTTATTGATGAAGTCTAACTACCTGGACCTCAAATCCTTTTGAAACTTGATAGATCACCTCCAAGAATTGCTGTGTCCAAAAAATTTATAATTCTTTTTTTATTTTATTATTTTTTTTTTTTGGTGATGCAGTTGGGGTTAAGTGACTTGCCCAGAGTCACACAGCTAGGAAGTATTAAGTGTCTGAGGCCACATTGGAACTCAGGTCCTCCTGACTTTAGGGCCAGTGCTCTATTTACTGTGCCATCTAGCTGCCACCCCAAAAATTTATAATTTTATAGCAAATCTCATAATTCAGAGGCAGTATTACAGAGTGACTTCTGTGCTAAACTTGAATGTTTGTGGTAGCCCCTTTGGTAGTGGCTGGAAACTGAAAACTGAGGGGATACCCATCAGTTGGAGAATGGCTGTATAAGTTATGGTATATGAATGTTATGGAATACTATTGTTCTATAAGCAACGATCAGTAGGATGATTTTAAAGAGGCCTGGAGAGACTTACATGAACTGATGCTAGGTGAAATGAGCAGACCCAGCAGATCATTATTCAAGGTAACAATATGATTATACAATATTTAATTCTGATGGGTGTAATTCTTTCCAACAATGAGATGATTCAAGCCAGTTCCAATGATCTTGTGATGAAGAGAGCCATCTAGAGATAAGAGAGAGAGGACTGTGAGAATTGAGTGTGGACCACAACAGTATTTTCACTCTTTTTGTTGTTGTTTGCTTGCATTTTGGTTTTTCTCATTTTTTTCCCTTTTTGATCTGATTTTTCTTGTGCAGTAAGATAATTGTATAAATATGTATACATATATTGGATGATATATATATTTAATTTGTTTAACATATATTGTTATATATGTCCATGTATATATATTAATATAATTCCCTTAAATGGCATTGCCATTTAAGGGACAGGATAGGGGAAAGGAGGGAAAAACTTAGAACACAAAATTAGAAAAAGAATAAGATAAATTAATTGCTGTAAAAAAAGAAAATTTTGGGTTCAAATACTACCTCAGATACTTGCTACTTGAGTGATTTGGAGTAAGTTACTCAACCTTTCTGTATCTCACCTTATTTATCTGTAAAATGTATGGTTAGACTCAATAATTTCTAGGTTCCTTTCCTAAGAATCTCTGTATATTTGTTTGGGTTTATTCTTGAATATTCAGCATATAGTCATCTCTTAGGTCAATATTCGTAGCTTTCACAAGTTGGCAGCACCTGCCAGAGCTCACACTCCTTTGGCAAAGTTTTCTAAGACCCAGGGTCACCCCAGGCAACATTGGTGAAGCATCAGATGAGAATGTGGGTTTCCCAGGTAATTTTTATAAAGCAGTTCTGGGTGAATCATTTTGCAGTGGCTATTTTCCTTTCCTATGAGGTCCATTGATTTATTCACCATACCATCTACCTGCTAATTGAGAAAAGCTTCATGCAGGGGGTAGGGTTTGAATCTCATCACCACAAAGTCTGGAAATCTGACAGTATTGCTTCCCACCCTTGATAATGGTCAGAAAACTTTCTCTATGGTTCAGTCTACATTTCTACCACAAGTAATTAAGAAGAAATCTAATAATTGCATGGTTAACTTTATTGCTATAGGGAAGCAAAGCAGATTATTAAGGTTCCAAAGTAGAATCATTCTCAGAATAGGTCAAATTAATTGAATAATTCAATCATAAACAAATATTTATGAAGCATGTCCCATGAAGCGGGTATTGGTCCAGTTCTTAGCAGTACAACCATGAGAATGAAACAATCTCTATTTTTAAGGAGTTTACACTTTATCAAAAACATGTGTAAGAAAAATATAAAATGAGAGAATAAATATGAACAGATCCAAGGTAGTTCAATATAAGCCAATTAGGATAGAGGAGAACTAGCAGTTGAGGAGACTAGAAAAGGCTTCATTAGTTTCCAATTTCCTCCTTTGCATTACTCTATGTTCACATGGCTTCCATGTGAATATTCAACAAAACTAGCTTTGATTAAAGAAAAAAAAGTCCTACTCAGCATTCTAAGTACTATTGCAGCCAGCTTCTGTAGACTGTGATCAAGAAACTGGGCCTTTTTAATTTGAAATCATTCCAATTTTTCATAGTATTTCTACAAGAAGGAATAAAGAATTAGTTAAGAACAATGGCACTAATGCATGTCTGCATAGCATAAGGAAGGGCTGAAAAGCATTTGGTGGATTGGGATCGCCTGTGGCACTGGCAACAACAGCAAATATGGAGACCAAGACCATGAGGAGCAGCACTGTTGGGCAATGGGAAGATAAAGAAGTACATGACATAGTTCTTGCTCATAAGGGGGTTACTTCCTAGACAGAGAGACAGAGTATATGCATGAAAGGATAAATAACTATTCTTAGTCAGTTTAGGCTATGAAGGATAGAAAGGAGGATGGAAGGGAGAGATAGGAAAAGAGAAAAGGATGAAGGAAGGAGGAAAAGAAAGAAGAGCAGATGAAGAAGAAAAGTGGGAAGGAAGGAAGGAAAAAAGGGAGTGAAGAAGGAAGGGAGGAAAGAAAGAAGGAAGGAAGGAAGGAAGGAAGGAAGGAAGGAAGGAAGGAAGGAAGGAAGGAAGAAAGGAAAGAAGGAAGGAAGGAAGGAAGAAAAGAAGGAAGGAAGGAAGGAAGGAAGGAAGGAAGGAAGGAAGGAAGGAAGGAAGGAAGGAAGGAAGGAAAGGGAGAGAAAAAGGAGGGAGAGAGGGAGGGAGGCAAAGAAGGGAAGAAGGAAGGAAGGGAAGAAAGGAGGAAGGAAGAAGGAAGGAAGGAAGGAAGGAAGGAAGAAAAGAAGGAAGGAAGGAAGGAAGGAAGGAAGGAAGGAAGGAAGGAAGGAAGGAAGAAAAGAAGGAAGGAAGGAAGGAAGAAAAGAAGG
This sequence comes from Sarcophilus harrisii, assembly GCF_902635505.1. Lineage (NCBI taxonomy): Eukaryota > Metazoa > Chordata > Mammalia > Dasyuromorphia > Dasyuridae > Sarcophilus > Sarcophilus harrisii. The sequence continues at coordinate 542,989,342 of NC_045426.1, forward strand.
AAGGAAGGAAGGAAGGAAGGAAGGAAGGAAGAAGAAGGAAGGAAGGAAGAAAAGAAGGAAGGAAGGAAGGAAGGAAGGAAGGAAGGAAGGAAGGAAGGAAGGAAGGAAGAAAAGAAGGAAGGAAGAAGGAAGGAAGAAGAAGAAGGAAGGAAGGAAGGAAGGAAGAAGGAAGGAAGGAAGGAAGGAAGGAAGGAAGGAAGGAAGGAAAGGAGAGAGAAAAAGGAGGGAGAGAGGGAGGGAGGCAAAGAAGGGAAGAAGGAAGGAAGGGAAGAAAGGAGGAAGGAAGGGAGAAAAAGATTCTGTAGTAGACACTGTGCTCATCACTTTCCAAATATGATTTTATTTGATCTTCACAACTCTGTGAGATAGGTGCTATTATTTTCTCATTTTACAGTTGAGCAGACTTGGACAGACAGAAGTTAGGTGACTTACCTACAATCATATGACTAGTAAGTGTCATGTCTAAATTTGGATATGAAATCAGGTCTTACTGACTTCAGGCCCAGTGCGCTATCCACAGCATCACTTAGCTATATTTGAGGAATGCCTCATGCAGAAAGAAGAGCTTGAACTGGGTTGTAGGAACTGTCTAGAACAAAAGCTCTGGGCTGAGAAAAAAATCTATCAGAAATGACCTATACCTGACTCATGAATCCTCTACACAATTATCTCCAACAGGTTTTTCAGCCCCCAATACACAATCACAAAATAGATAAAACCCATCTTTTAAATATTGTTTGGACAATGACAACTGGAATTCCTAATCCTGGTCTTCTGTACACGTGGCAGAAAGAATAATGGTCAAGGATGGACGTAGCACATTCATTGCCAATGCAAAGCGTCCAAGTGTGTTCAGAATAAGATTAAAATATATTTGGGGAATGTTTAACAGAACAAATTTTAAAAATAATATAGCATAGTTAATTTGTGATAAAGTCAAGATGCTTCCATAAACCTACATTTTTCTATTTGAGTTTGACACCCCTGATCTAAGAGTTGGGAAAAAATAGATTAAAGCCTAAAGTTTGACACTTTGTGGGCAAGTCACAGCTCTAGACCTCAGTCTCTCCCTTTGTAAAATGGGAGCTTTGAGCTAGATGATCTTCAGATCCCTTCTAATTCTAAATCGATAACCCTGTAATCTTCCAATTCTGCCATCCACAGAGGCAATATGATATTGTGATATAAGAGCATTGAACTATAAGAAATAAAATTTCTGAGTTCGACTTTGAGCTCTTCTTTTGCTACCTGTATGGTCATGGACAAATCATTTAACTAACCTGTCTCAATCAGTTTCCTCATCAGTAAAATGAGAACGGGAACATTTTTATGTTGTGTTCCAACTTTAACATTCAATGAGAAATATTTCCCTAAAAAAATTGTCACCACTAGACACATCACTTCAACTTCAGTGGGAGAAGGGGAGAAAATCAAAGTCAGTCAAGAATAATGAAAAAAAGTTAATGTTGATCTAACCATTCTGTAGAGCCAGTTGGAGTAATAAGTGTGAAAAATAGGGGAAAGTCCAGGTCGAATAGATTGCGTGGTGCAGGAAGGGAAAAAATGTCCAATGAGGCTGAAAAGATAAGTTGTAAATATGCTTAGGCCAGGTGGTAAAGGGCTTTAGAGCTAAACATAAGAGTTTATATTTAACCCTAAGGGCAATAAGAAGCTACTGGAGTTGACTGAGTAGAGGGATGATTTGGTCTGTTTAGGGAAAATCTTTTAAATAATAGTATATGTGTTTCTGGAAGGTGAGAAATCTGAAACAGGGAAACCACTCAGGAGACTGCGGCAATAATGTAGGAACTACGTGATGGAACCGTGGACTGAGATGGCCACAGTAGATAGGACATCCAAAACTTGTAAGTTATCATAAAAAAAATGTCCGGCCTCTTGGGCAAAGTTAAAAAAAAAAAAAAAAAAAGCTGCTAGACTCATTATCCAATTATTTTCACTTCCTCCAGAGAGAAAATTTCTACCCTATTCACTTGACTTGACTCATCACTATTTAGCCCATAGCATTTCACCAGTGCTTAGTCTTATTTCTTGCTATTCCAAAAGAACAGACCTATACATGCCTGCTTCGTTCCCATTTACATTCAAATCCACCCTCAGACACATACTAGCTTGCTGGGAAATCATAGGCAAGTTATGTAGCCCACCTTTCCTCATCTGTAAAATGAATGTAACAACAGAACCTACCTCCCAGAATTGTAAGGATAAAAAAGAGATAATATTTGTAAAGAGCTTTTTTAAACTGTGGTATGCTACATGAATGCCTACCTATTATTATGATTACTTGTAGTAGCAGTAATAGCAATAGCAGAAGCAGTAGTAGTAGTAGCAATAGCAGTAGCAGCAGCAATAGCTGGAATAGTAGTAGCAGTAGTAGTAGTGGTAGTAATAGCAGAAGTAGCAGTAGTGGCAGAAGTATTAGTATTAGTTGTACTAGGAAGAGAAGCAGGAGCAGTAGTGATGTAGCAGTAGCAGTAGAAGTACTAGTAGAAAAAGGAAGAAGGAGGAGGAGGAAGAGGAGGAAGAGGAGGAAAAGGAGGAGGAGAAGGAGGAGGAAGAGGAGGAGGAGGAGGAGGAGGAGGAGAAAAAGAAAAAAGTTTGAAGAAAAAGAAGTAGTAGTAGTAGCTAACATTTATATAGTACTTACTATGTGCTAAGTACTATATACAACAGCAGCAGAAGCAGTAGTAGTAATAGCAATAGCAGTAGAAGCAGCAGTAGTTGTAGTAGTAGTAGCAGTAGTGATAGTAATAGTAGTGGGAGCTGCAGTAGTGACAGAAGTAAAAGCATTTCATTTTTCTTCACAACAACCAAGGAAATAGGAGCTATTATTATCTCAGCTTTATAGATAAGGAAGCTGAGATAGATAGAAATTAAGAGATTTGTCCAATCTGAAAGAGTTAGTAAATCATATTTAAATTCAGGTCTTCCTGATTCCAGATCTGACGCTCTATTCAGTGATAATGAGGAAGAAGAAATGGAAGAAAGAAGGAGGAAGAGAAAGAAGAGGAGGAAGAGGAGAAGAAGAGGAGGAGGAGAGGAGAAGGAGAGGGAGAAAGAGGATGTAGCAATGGTGATGGTTCAGAAGGAAGAGAATGTGGTAGAGCAAGAGAAGGAAGAGGTGAGGAGGAAGAGGAGTATAGGCTTTCATCTGAAATCACCTCTTCCCTTCTTTCCATTCTTTTCATGTCTCATTCCTTTAAACATCTCTTTAAAATCAATCTTTCCAGGAAATCTTCCTTAGTTAGAAATTGGGAATGAATCTTTGATTTCCTTGATATTAGTGTATAATAGTGGACTCCTCTTTCCACTGATTTTTCCTAGTATGCATGTACATTAATCTAGTAGAACTGCAAGGAAGGTAGGGCAGTAGAGTATCACCAAATAAGAAGTATTGGTTTCTCATTCTCCACAGACCAAGTGAGTGACTTCCAATTTCTTATTGTCTCTCTGTAGCTTCATTTTCATCATCTATAAAGAAAGGGTTTTAAGCTAAATTAAAAAAAAAAATACTTGATGATGATGCCCTAATAATGCAATGAAAGGGTTTCTAAATAATCTCAACATAATAATCACCCAAAACAAATCTTAACTTTGATCAATTTGACTTACCATTCTAGGTGGCAAATGGTGAAGAATGCTAGCAACCTCCAGAAAAAAACTTGGGGCAGAATGAGACATGCATTTTGGTACAACATGGAAATGTGTTTTCTTGAATAAATACATATGTTAGAAAAACTGTATTTTTTTATTTTCACTGAGGAGAGAAAATTAATGCTACCCAATTGAAAAAAAAGTAAATTAAAATAAAAGTGTATTTTAAATTTATCAAATTGACATGTAACATCCATGAAGAACTTATCTTGGCTTAATGTAAGGCCTTCCAGCTAGATACCTGAGTTGAAGTTTCAATGATTTCACAGCCACTTCACTTAATACAAGTAAACCTCAGTTTCCTCTTCTCTAAATTGGGGACAAGTAATCCCACACTGCAATGTGAAAAGGAAAGTAGTTTGTTAAGTTGTAAAGTGTTCCACAAATGTGAGCCATTCCTGCTAGGCTGAGGAGGATGCTTTTGTGAACCTACTCAGATAAAAGAATGTAGGTCAGCCTCCTTACTGTTTGCCCATGGCAGCCAAAATCCTGAAAACAGCAGGGCCTTTTTTAGTGCAGGGATCAAAGTACTCCTGTGTGTAAAGTGCCCATTGTTCATTAGTGAAATACTGCTTGCACCTGTGCCTCAGAGGTGTATCACTTTCTGGGCTCCCCCCATCCTTCACCTCAGTTTCAGCAGGCTGTAGCGAGATCACAGAGGCCAGTCACTTTGGTGACGATGGAAGCCACGCTCTGCCAGTCAAAAGCTGGATCCAGCTGTGGCTTAGGTCCTGTGTGAACTAGGTGTTCGTTGCTTACTCAGGATCCTGCTGCCAAGACCTGGCTCTGGGCTAGGCCCACAGCTGTTCTTCCAATCCCAGGCCCTGTCTCACTTCTTGCCTCCCCAGCAGGGGCCTGAGAACGCAAGTCAAGGCTTCTAGGAAACTCAAAGTAAAGAAAGGAAGAGGAGAAACTTTGAAAAAGTCAAAGTTAGGGGCCTGAGTCATTGACATTTTATGGAGGCCATTAAAGAGAGAAATCAGACAAATGGGAGAAGAGCATGACATCCTCCATCCCATCTCTCAGAAGGATGCCATAGGAGTCCATGCTGGAAAGGCAAGAAAAGAACATCAAGAAATAATGATTACAAAACAAATCGTTTGTGTTTATAATCATTAACATTAATAATATTATTATTTATGATCTATATGGTTCCCTACCACTGAAACTAATGCCAACATTATTTTCAACATAGTCATCATGATAAAATAAAAGTCTTAGATTGACACATAAAGTCCATTAAAAGCTTTAACTCTGTCTTGTCTTATAAAACTATTTAGTCTTCTTCTAGACCTCTGATTTTATCAGGGCCCCTCAGTGAGTCAACTTCTCTATCAGAGCTAATCAGCAATTATTCTTGCCCGAACACTGAGATGTCAAGTCTTGTCATCCTGCTAAGGGATTTCTGATTCTGAAGCTAGCTCTCTATAGGCTCTCATCCATCTCTCTGTAATACTAATACTTACAACAACTGAGCATTACATTTATTTAAGGTTTGCAAAGAATTTTTTTCAGAGCAACCTGCAAGGTAGGTAGCGTAAGCATTATGGTTCATATTTACAGATGAGTAAATTGCTGACTAGTGATATCCAGGATGCAGGCTTGTCACTATAATATACTTTTCAATGATTCAGCATACAGATGAAGCCTTTAGGATTATAGTTCTAAGGCTGGAAAGGACCTAAAGAGCTTCTCAGGTTACAGGTAAGAAAGTTGAGGCCCAGAGAGATTTAGTGACACTGGAGATCACATAGGAAGTATAACCAAAGTGAGATTTGAACCTAGGTTCTCTGACTTCAAATCTAGAATTCTTTTCATCCCACTTCGCCTTGGGAAAAAAGGTAGCAAAGGCTAAAATAGACACAAGGATTCAGTGTATTATCCTTCCTTTCATGATGCTTAATATACATTCTAATAGAGGGGCAAGATGCAAGCATCAATAATTCCACCACAGAATCTGGACTACCAATAAAAACAAACAAACAAAAACTTCATTATTCACACCATTTGAACAAAATGGAGTCAAGAATTCTTACCATCTATCCTATTTCTGCAGCCTTGAGATCCCCAGGAGCTATTATTTAACCAAATGATTCATCCCAAAGATCTTTGGACCTTGATATTTATCCCAATGCTCAATACTTAGGATTTCTGCAATTTTACCCACCCCACAACCCAGTTCTTTTATGTTTATCACTTCCCCACCTTGAATGCTTTATCACCCCTCCCCAATCTGAATTCTTTAAAAACCAAAATTGTCATCTTTTTTTTCTATTTGAAATTCCAGTATTTAACAAAAAAAAAGAAAGAAAGAAAGAAAGAAAAAGAAAAGAAAGAAAGAAAGTTAACCTTGCTATTTCTTTAGTTTAGGGAACTCATTAGAGAGTAAACTTCTTTTATCAACACAAATTGACCCGCGGGCCAGATGCGGCAGCTGAGGACATTTATCCCCCTCACCCAGGGCTATGAAGTTTCTTTATTTAAAGGCCCACAAAACAAAGTTTTTGTTTTTACTATAGTCGGGCCCTCCAACAGTCTGAGGGACAGCGAACTGGCCCCCTATTTAAAAAGTTTGAGGACCCCTGAATAGAGTCTTAAGAATTGCCTCAGGCACTTAGAGACTAAGTAACTTATCCTGGATCATCATGTGTTAGAATTAGGATGTGAACTCAGATCTTCATGGTATCACATAATTAGATCAATAATCATTATGCTTCTTATGGCACTTAGTACTTAAATACTTTTTCATATTCAAACAGAAGTGCAAAAAAAAAAATAGTGTCATCTAATATTTGAAGAAAGTGGTTCTTTGAGTGAAGAATTTCAGTAGTTTCCTCATCTGTAAAATGAGAATAATAATAACACCCATATCCCAAAATGTTATCCATAGAGGTCAAATTGGGCAGCAAGGTGACATAATGAATAAATCATCAGGCTTGGAATCAGGAACATTTGAATTAAAATCTGGTCCCCACACTCTTAATAATTATGTAATTCTGCACAAATGGCTTAAATTCTATTTGCCTCAGTTTCCTCATTTGTATAATAGGAATAATAATAGCTTCTAACTCCCAGGAAGAATGTGAGGATCAAATGAGAAAAAAATCTTGTCATAGTACAATGCCTGACATATGGTAAGTATTATATTTAAATAGCTATCATTGTTTTTCTTGTGCAGCATGATAATTGTGGAAATACATATAGAAGAATTGGACATGTTTAACATATATTGGATTACTTACCATCTAGGGGAGGCAGTTGGGGGAAGGGAAGAAGAAAAAAATTGGAACAAAAGATTTTGCGAGGGTGAATGTTGAAAACTATGCATTTGTTTTGGGAAAAAAAAACTTTATAACATAAAAATAAATAGTTATCATTTATGATAGCTGTTTTAGAAAGCATGAGAACTGGGGAATATGAGACCCTTTGACAATTTTATTGAGCTATATATAGTAGGAGAGGAAAGAAATAGAACTAAAGCTATATTTGGGAGAGAGGTCACTATTTACTCAAAGAATATGATTGAATGTGTAGGTAATCTAAGTCCATGGACCAGAGAAAGAAGGACTTTTTATTGAGATTTTACTGTATTTATTTTTGTCCTTTTCCCCAAAAGCACATATAACAGACAAAAAGCAGGAGAGCTGATGCATTGTGCTCCCTGAACATTATCACCTCTTCTCCAAACCAAAAATGAATTTCCTCATTCTATAAACCAAGAAATAAGAAAAAATGGAAAACCTGATGATTCCCAATCGGAGAAAAAAACCAAACACTCTTATTGGTAGAGTTCCTTAAAATGTGGGCAAAGTACAACTCCCAGAGCTGGGAACCCAAAGACGGCAAATAATAACAATAATAAAATGTTAATAGTGTAAAAGACCTTCTAAATAACACTGTTATACAATGACTCATCCTTTCACTGACTTCATTAATCCACCAGTTGGACAGCTGTGTTGGCCATGTGAAGTTAGGGAATTTTTTTGTTCCAAAGAGAGGAAGATGAAAAAAAAGAGAGAGAAAGAAAGAAGCCCCACAGAAAACAGCACTTCTATGTGTGTCTGCTGAAACCATAATTACTGTATGACTTCAGCTCTCCTGACCTAATAGTAGTCACTACATTAGTCACCAGACTTGGAAGGAGCAGATGGGCATGTATGGATTCAAAAGAAGGAAAAAAAAATGAAATGAGACAGGCCCTGTAATCCTGGCTCAAATCTAAGAAGGAAAGATTTTTCTAACAGAGGGGACAGAAGAGAAAAGGCGGACACTTAAATAAGATGATACTACAATTTGCTTCCAGACTACCTTCCGAGAAAAGAAAATCAAAACCATGGCCCTGGTCTGAGAGAATGGCTTTCCTAGTTGCCATGTCTCTGCACGGGTCAAGTTTAGATACCCTGTATCAGAAATGGCATTTGAAATATCTTTTTATGTTTTCTTTTGAAATCTTTCTTAGCATTTTCATTTAAATTACAGTGTGGGTTTGTTTTGTTTTTTAATAGCTGTCAAAATGTTGCCAATATGGTGCAATCATGAGGCTACAGAGGAACACTGAGAGGGACATCGCCTTCTGGCCCACGATTTGCCCTGGCATCTTGGAGCACTCAGTTCTATCTAGTCCTTTCCTTGCTTTAGGCCAGATCCCATTACAGTGGGTGGGCAAATTATTTCACTATGTTGGAATTTCATTCTATTGAGTATTGGTCAAAGTAAGTGGGTTATTGGCTGAGATTTGGGAAAATGTTATAGTAAGATTTGAGGGAATGGATTTTAAGTAGATTTGATCTGTAATGACTCGACTCAGATTTGTGTGTTTCTCAGTATCTCTCCCAAGCAACTTGTGGATAATTAAATTTCACTAGTTCATAGAATTTTTCCTCTTCATAGAAGAATAAGACCAAGAAAATAGCTAGAAGGAAGTGTCAATTCAATCAAATTCAAAAAATATTTGTTAAACACCTACTATGTGCTGGGCACTGTGCTAGATAATGGGAATACAAAGGCAAAAATCAAAATAGTACCTGACCTCAAGAAGATTATATTCTCATTAGGAGAAAATAAGAGATACACAGATAATAAATATAAAGTTATTTAGAGAAGGAAAAATTTTAACAATTGAGAGATTCAAGGAAGGCATCACATAGGAGAAATTGAGGCTTTAATGAAGGTTTTTGTTGTTCAGTCATGTCTGACTCTTGGTGGCCCCATTTGGGATTTTTTTGTCAATGACAGTAGAATAGTTTGTCTTTCCTTCTCCGACTCATCTTACAAGTGAAGAATCTGAGGCAGAGTTTAGTAATTTGCCCAGGATCACATAGGTAGCAAGTATTTGAAGTCAGATTTTGACTAGCAAAAATAAGTATTCCTGACTCCAGGCCCAGCACTCTATCCACAGCACTACCTGGTTGCTTTCCATCTCCAGAAGAGACAAAAGAAAAGAAAAAGAAAGGAAAAATTTTAATTTCTTTATTTGGAAGATAGAGTCCTAAGTTACATTACCACACTCATCTCCTGTTAGTATGATATCATCAACTGAAAATGAAAAAATTTCTAAAGGATAGTAATTTACAGTGGGTGTCTGAAAAGACTGGTGGACTGGTTTAGGGTTTTTTGTCTTTGAAGGTGAAAATTTATACAAGTGCCATAATTAGTTCAAAAGAATTTCAATAAATACCATGAGTTGGTACTAAACATACAAACCCCAGAGATTATTAGTGATTTAAATAATCAATGCCTAAATTTTGTCCTGTCATTTTAATCCTATCTAAACTATATTTACATAGTAAAATTGATAACTTAGCAAATAATAAAGTAAACTCAATTGAACTCCTCTAAGTTCCAAAGTAGTTAGAAAATGGTTACTTGAGTACATACTAAATAGAAATTGCACTGAAAAGAATATTTCCATCTGAAAGGCAGGTGGAAACCAGGGACAGAAGGAACACTGGTACTACCCTCTGCTCCTGTTGATTGTAACAGTATATGGACAATTTAAATCTGAGATTTCAGGGTTCCCAGAGACAATATCTATTCTCATTTTTGACTTGGGCAGGTCAATTACCATATGACAACTATTTAAATTCTTGAAAAGACTAGATCACCTTTCTTATTCTATATTCACTTGATATCAAAATACTAACACATGCCTAGAGCATATTTTATGAATACAGTTTTCCATAAATTACTTTCTCAGTTATGTACAATCCCTGGATTTTGCTATCTGTAATATCTGTCCATAAGCCTCTTCTATGAGAAAAAACTAACTCAAAAGATTTCTGGAGTTGAGCATTCAGAAATGTCATTATGTTTTTCATTCTTTAGTAGTGGATTGCCAAAGTCTTGTCGATTCTCTGCCAGAACATTCTGCAGATCCCATCACCTTTTTCTAACTCCAGCCTCTGCTCTAGTTGTACAAGGAATGTAAGGTGGGTTCCAGTTTAAACCCCTCTGCATTCCCAGCTTCAGAGAGTTGCTATTTGTACAATACAGATCTGACCGTGTTTCCTCTATTCAAGAATCATCAATTTTGCTGCCAGGATAAACTACAAGATTCTCAACCTGCCATTTGATAGCTGATACTATATGATCCCTATAAACCTTTTCAAATCAATCAATAGGTATTTATTAGGCACTTACTAAGTATCAAAAATTGTATTAACTCTGGGGATACAACACAAAAGCAAATGTATTACATTTCTGATGAGAAAGAAAAGACATTAGGCCCAAGGACAGATTTGAAAGGACATCCACAGTTGGGAACCAGGTCATGGATGAAGATCTAGCTAAAGAAACTAAGAAGTGATTAGGAGGAGAACTAAGAGAGATGAGAGAGACACAAAAATCCAGAGAGAAAAGAATATCAGTATGAAGAAACAATTTTCAAATAAAGAAAGCAAACCCATCTATAGTAATATAAATATGCTCTAAATCACTTTTGATTAGAAAAATGCAAAGTAAAACAATTCTGAGGTACTATCTCATCCCTATCAGATTGACAAAGATGACAGGAAAAGATAATGATAAATGTCAGAGAGGATGTGGGGAAACTGGTACACTAATACATTGTTGGTGGAATTGTGAAGTGATGTAACCATTCTGGCGAGCAAAAAGGGGTTATAAAACTGTACATACCCTTTGACTCAGCAGTGCTTCTCCTGGGTTGGTATCCCAAAGAGACTATAAAAATGGGAAAAGAACTCACAACATGACAAATATGGAAATATGTTTAAAATGATTATGCATGTATAACCTATATCAGATTGCTTGTTGTGTTGGGGAGGGGGGAAAGGAAAGGGAGAAAAAAATTGGAATTCAAAATATTACAAAAATGAATGTTGAAAACTATTTTACATGTAATTGAAAATGAAATGTTTTTGAGGAAAAATAAAATAAAAAGAAGAGAGTATCCAGGAAGCAAAAGTCAATAATGTATAACCTATATCAGATTGCTTGTTGTGTTGGGGAGGGGGGAAAGGAAAGGGAGAAAAAAATTGGAATTCAAAATATTACAAAAATGAATGTTGAAAACTATTTTACATGTAATTGAAAATGAAATGTTATTGAGGAAAAATAAAAGAAAAAGAAGAGAGTATCCAGGAAGCAAAAGTCAATAATGTACAACAACTAATGTAAAGTGAGCTTGGAAGTCAGACTACAGAAGGTCTAAAAGAAAGTTAAGAGGAGAAGTGGAGGTACTAATTATGCTTTTTCAAAAAGTTTAGTTAAGAATGGTATGAAAAATGTTGGAAGATAACTAGCAAAAATGGGATCAAGTGAGGTTAAAGATTGGGCATGTTTATAAGTAGCAGGGAGAGAAAGAAAGGCTGAAGATCAGAAAGAAATGGGTTGGAGAAGATGAAAGAATATGGCATCAAAGATGCATGTAGAGGAGTTGACCTTGGAAAGTAGAGGGGATACTTACCTTATCATCAGAGATTGGAGTGATAGGGAGGCACAATGTGAAAGGGGTGTGAAATGAGGAGGAGGGAGAAAGGGAACTCTCAGAGTATAGTCTTCATTTTTGTTGAACTGTGAATTAAGAAGTTCACAACCAAAAGGGTGGGAGGAGACAGTGGCCTGGGAGCCTGAGGAGAGAAGAAAATATAACAGCTGATGTGGTATCCCTATGTAGCACAATGGATAAAGCACTGGACTTTGAATCAGAAACATTTATCTTTGTAAGTTAAAATATGGTCTCAGATGCTTACTAGCTGTGTGATCCTAGGCAAGTCACTTTAATTCTGTTTGCCTCAATTTCCTCTTTTATAAAATGAGCTGGAGGAAGAAGTCCCCTTTTCAAGGAAACCCCAAATGAGGTCACAAGTGAAAACAATTCAACAACAAAGATGTGAGTAAAATAGAGAATCAATTAAGGAAGTATAATAACATTGCTTTGCTTTAATGAGGACTCAGGTAAGAATAAGTAGCATAAATTTGTAATGGATTAAATAAGCACAGTTTCAAGATTTAAGTAAATTCCATTCAAGCACATTAGTAAGAACAAAGGAGATTAATGGGAAGATTAATCCAGATTTGGGATTTGGCAAGACGTGATCAGCAATAATACAAGGGAGAATGGTACTGATGAGTGGAGAATGATGTAGAGTTGCACTGGTTCATCAATAAACCACCATTGGGAAGGGAGAAGAGTATTGCCAAAGCAGGGTGAGGGCTTAAGATAGTACTGAAGGATAGAAGGATTGGCAGTCACAGTGAGAATAATGAATGGTTTAAGAGGAATGACACATAGAAAAACATGGAAAGATAAAGGATTAGGATCACATAAAAGAAATTCATAGTTCCTGAAAATGGAAGTGGAAAATTTATGGGTAACATCAAGATCAAAGGTATGACCATTTTTTGCGTAGCTGACATTGAATAAAGAAGCAGGAGATGGCACTTGAGTAGAATGAGGGACTGGAAGGTAAAAGTATCTTACCTTCCATCCATCTCTCCCTAGTCAGGAATTTGATAGGTGAGCTTTTTACTTCTCTTTTTCAAGGACCCCTCAGCCTCCATACCACTTTCTGTCTGTCTCTTCACCGTGTCTCTACTTTCCAGCATCCATTCATGTGTTCTTTTCCCCCACTATAATATAAACTCCTTAAGGAGAGATACTGTATTGCATGCTTGTAATTGTAACCCCAGAACTTGCCTGGCATATAGGAAGCTAAATCAATGCTCTATTATTTAATATGATAGACATATATCTATATATAGACATATAAATATCAACAATAACTGTATATTAAAGTCCCCTAGAATGAGAAAAGAAGTTGGGTTATAGAGGAAGACTGAATTTATAGAGAAAGGAGGGAGATTATCCTGGAAGTATAACTATCATCTAGACTTGGTATTAAAATTAAGTTGAATGAATTTTAAAGCATGAAAGGTTGCTGAAAGATGTCAATAAAGGGAGAGTCTAGAAGTAGCAAATTTATGGAAATGTTTTTTAAATAATAGCTTTTTGTTTTCAAAATGCATGCAAAGATAGTTTTCAACATTATATCTTGAAAAACCTTGTGTTCCAAAATTTTCTCCCTCCCTCCCTCCACCCCCTTCACTAGATAGCAAGTAATCTACTGTATGTTGAACATGTACAATTCTTCTACACATATTCACACATTTATCATGCTGCAGAAGAAAAATCAGACCAAAAAGGAAAAAATGAGAAAAAAAAAACAATCATACAACAAAATAGGTGGAAAAACCTGGCACATAGAAAGTTAAATCAATGCTCTATTATTTAATATAATAGACATATATCTATATATAGACATATAAATATCAACAATAATAACTGTATATTAAAGTCTCCTAGAATGAGAAAAGAAGTTGGGTTATAGAGGAAGACTGAATTTATAGAGAAAAGAGGGAGATTATCCTGGAAATATAACTATCATCTAGACTTGGTATTAAAATTAGGTTGAATGAATTTTAAAGGATGAGAGGTTGCTGAGAGATGTCAATAAAGGGAGAGTCTAGAAGTAGTTAGTGATCCACCTTCAGTCCCCACAGTCCTTTTTCTGGATACAGATGGCTCTCTCCATCACAAGACTATTGGAACTGGCCTGAATCATCTCATTGTTGAGAAGAGCCACATCCATCAGAATTGATCTTTGTATAATCTCATTATTGCCATGTATAATGAGCTCCTGCTTTTGATCATTTTACTTAGCGTCATCATTTCTTACTCATAATCCCTTTTCATCCAACAAATTTTACATGAGTCCAGGTAGATAAATATATAAAATAGATATAAATATGTGATGACCATGTATTTTAAAATCAGCCGGAGTCAGGAATTCAGGTTAAGGGAAAATCTTCAATCTTTATTCTCAGTAGAGGTGAAGAAGGATCAGAGGTGAATATATATATATAGCATTTACTGATGACAAATCATAATTTGGCAACCCCAACATTTAGTTATGAGACCCCATATAGGATCATGAGTCATAATTTAAGAAGCTGGAGTGTAATAGAAGGTATATAAAATTAACTATTGGTAAAAAAAAAAAAGCTGATTTTTTTCACTAGTTATGTTAAATTTGTATATTTTTATAATTTGGACATGAAATTTTACTTATTTGAAAACTAAAAAATAGAAATATTGTAAATTGCATGCTTGTAAAATATTTATTTTATTATAATAAGTTTTTATTATTATATTATAATAAATGTTATACATATACACACATATTACATATGTATTATAATATATATTATATTATAACAAAAATATACATAAAATTATAAAATATATATTTTGTCATAATAAAGTAAAATTGTACCCCAAATTCCCAAATTATAACTTTATTCACTAAAAGCTATATTTCAAAAACCATTCTGGAAAGTTGCAACTGCATATTAGACAAAATTGTGCTATCCTGCTGACCAAATAAAGAAGTTTTTGTAGAGTCAGAAATTCTTCTATATGCTTAGTTCATGGAACAAGCTCACAAGCTATTATTCAGAACTGTGCATTCATTGAGCATGGAATATATATATATATATATATATATATATATATATATCATGTTAAGCATTACATTAAAATATAGTTACATTTCATGTATTCTTTGCTTGGTTAGAACCTAAATTGGCAAATACACAACATAAATTTTTATTTAATTATTATTTTCTTTGAAAGTCATTGAATTTACAATGATATAAAAAACAAACAACCAGTAATTATATTAATGAGAAAGACAAAAAAAAAGGATAATGTTGTTGTCCCTAGACATCCCACTCATCAGCTCTCACTCGTATTATTAACTAGATTACCTGGTTTCTATTCTGTCTAATTCACTCCACTTCACTCTAGTCCAATTCATAAAGATACTAGAGTAATCTTCCTAATGAAAATCTTTGTTCTAGTAATGATAGTAGTATCAGGCAGCAAGGTGACCTGAATAAATATCTGACCTCAGACACTTACTAGCTGTATGATCCTTGACAAGTCACTTAACCCTGTTTGCCTCAGTTTCCTCATCTCTAAAGTGAGCTGGAGAAAGAAATGGCAACCACTCCAGCAGTTTTGCAAAGAAAACTCAAATGGGGTCACAGAGTCAGGCATGAATGAGCAATAGACGCAGCAAGTGATCCCCATATACAGTTTTGCAAAGAGTTTGCAAAGTGCCTTACATAAATTCTCTCATTTGTAAATCTTTATAACACTATTAGATGAGTGGTCTGGGATGGAGAGTGATCAAGGTCACTTCCCCTGGCCTCTCATTAGAATGGGCCCTCCTCTCATAAAATATTCATTCCTCTCATTAACTATAAAACAATTAGAATTGCTATTCTCAGGAACAACCACTCTTGCAAGGACATATAAGCAGTTGAGTGGGTTCCATGAAGAATTTTTGGCAGTCAAGAGTGCCACTGACCCTTTTATTAATTATCTACTCACATGATTCATAAAATGATTAATTACTCAGAAACGATATCTTTTGAACTTTTTCTATATCACATAATGTTCTGTCCTGTATGTAGCGGATAGTAAATGCATATTTACCAACTTGAAATGTACAGATTAATGCAAATACAATTTATATAGGTTATGCCTTTGTTAACTATATCACTATAAAGTGTTAATAATATTGGAAACCATTACTAGGAATAAGAAATCTGACTTCATACCATATAATAACTTGTAGCATTAAATTTTCATCTAATTATTGCTTCTTACCAAATATAAAACTTCATTTAGGTATACATCTGTATTAGATCTAAGAGATTAATATGGTTAACATATAGTAAATAAACACTGGTTTGTTTGCTTGCTAGTAGGTTAATTAATGAAAGCTTAGATATGTAAAGGAACTTTGAGGTAGATGATAAAATGAAGTAAACATGACAGTAGGTCATCTAAAGAAGATCCAGGGGTCTTAATGACCTGCAAGTTTGATATGAGAGAATATGACATAACAGCCAAAAAAGAGAATTCTGTCTTATGCTAAACTGAGGCAGACATCAATTCCACTAATGAGAAAGTAGCCTGATGTACTCTGACTCGATCAGCCAAATATGAAATATTATATTCGGTCTAGAGAAACTGATGATCTGGAAAGCATCCAGAGAAAGGTAATCAGGCTAGTAAAAGACCTCCAGTTCATTTTATATCATAATAGGATGAAAGAAATAGCAATGTTTTCCCTGGAGAAGAGAAGACTTGAGGTGTAAATGAGAGTCTTTAATTATGTGAAGCAGTCTCATCAGGAAGAACAAGATTTGTTCTGCTTATCCCCAGAAGGTGAGACCAGAAGTAATAGGAAAATGTTGCAAAGAAATAAATTGAGGCTTAATGTAAGCAAAAATGTCCTAAAAGAGGTCCCTAAAAGTGAAACGGGTTGCCTTGGGAAGTCATGTGGGTTCTTGCTCCTCAGAGATCTCCTAGCAAAGGTTGAATGACAACTTGCCATGTTCTAGAGATTTTTTTATGAATAAATCAGACTATATGGCTATTGGGGTCCCTTTTGACCCTGAAGTTCTATGATCCTGTGATTGTCTCAGCAATTCAGCCTCGAAGACAGGCTGAATCTAACCTATAGATACTCACTACCACCAACAGCTCTGTTAGCCTGAATTGAAAAGTAACTGGTACATCTGCTGTCTGCAGCAAGAATCCAGAGCCGAGAGGGAGAAAAATGTAGCAAGTATGGTTATTGAGTTTTAATACAATTACTTAAACAACTTGGAAACACATTGAAAACTTGAAACCACCCAGAGTGTTTGGTTTCAACCCCTGCTGAAGGCCCAGTTTGATGAAGTAAGAATTAAATCCGTAAATATGAAACACTGGGATAGTTAATTGGATTTCTTCCTGCTGCTATGAAAAATAATGTTGTGATAGGAAATACGATTAACCCCCTCAAAAATCTAATTTACCTTTTTTTTAAAAATGGCTGTCTAACAGGACTGTCAGAGGAAGCAGAAGAAACAACAGTTTTAATTCTTGAAAAATAAGTCACCTTAACTCCACAGAACTTGGTGACTTGGTAATCAATCCAAAGAACACAGGAAAACACATAAAACAGTGTTGGTATTTTAGTCATTTTTTCAGTTGTATCCTACCCTTCATGACCCCATTTGGAGTTTTCTTGGCAAAGATACTAAAATGTTTTGTCATTTCCTCCTCGAGATTACAGAAGAGACTGAGGTAAATAGAGTCAAGCAACTTGCCCAGAGCAGCACAGTTAGAGTCTGAGGACAGATTTGAACTCAGAAAGATGAATATTCCTGATTACAGATTGATCACTCTATCTACTTCACCACGTAGGTGACCCAATAAAACAAGAGGAATGTTGAATTGTGATACTATCCCTGTTTGATTAAAACTCCACTTGATTTAATGTTAGAAGATGTGAGTTTAAGTCTTGATTCTGAAAATTATTTGGTGTATGACATTAGACAAACAATTTAAACCTCCCTTTTTTTCCTCAAGATTAGAATGTATTTGTAGATTCCTTGATAATAGAGCTCCCTCTCATCTGGGGGGCCGTTCTTTGTATTCTCAGTGCTTAGCACAATGTCTGGTACATTTGTTAACTTATTTGGATAAAATGAGGCAGTATTATAGAAGTACTTTACTTAAACAGCTATGTCATCTTACCTCATTTGAACTCCTTCACAACTTTATAAAGCTGGGAATATAAGCATGATTAGCCCCATTTAATGGATGAGAAACCAGAGGCTCAATAACTTAACCAAGATCACCAAACTAGATCTTGAACACTAAGTCTAAAGCTAAATATGGTACATTTTTCCTCCATTTTATGCTGCTTCATAACTAGTAGGTTCTTCTAAGAAATCCCTATTTAAGGTTCTATGGTCCTGGGTTGTCTATGATATAACAGGACCCCCATAAAATACATAGACGACTTCAGAATTTCATACCTACAATACAGAAACATGTGACTCACTTTAGATATGCACATGGGATTTAAAAGACCCCTTTATTCATTTCATCAGAATGCTGAAATTCTAGATAATTTACCTTCCAGTAAACAAAGAATTAAGCTTTTATCTCCAGAGAGAGAGTGTATAGTGAAAATAACTCTGTGTTTAAAGTCAAGATATATCCTAGAGTCCAGCTTCTTAAACTGTGGTTCACAACCCCACATGGGGTCTCATAATTATACATGGGGGTCATGAAATTAAAATTTTATTTTCAGTAAATGTTTAATTTGTATATCTATTTCTATATCCATATGCCCAGGGTCGCATAAAATTTCTCAGGCAAAAAAGGGGTAGTGTGTGAAAAAAATTTAAGAAGACCAAGACTAGAGTTTTTACTTCCACTTACCGGCTACTTGGCCTTGGAAAGAGCCACTAATTCCTTTGCCTTCAACCCTCAATTTCCCCATCTTTAAAATAAGGAATAATAAAATATATGAATAAATATAAATTAATACAAAATATTTTAAATGTATAAAATATAAATTGTGAAAATATATAAATAAAATATAATATTCACCCTTCCTAAAATAATGACAACAATAATAGGAATAGATTATATTAGAATAGTAGCATGGTGTAATAGAAAGAGAGATGGATGTAGAGTCAAGTTGTGAGTTTAAAGTCAAACTCTAAGGCTTATTTACATAACCGCAAATATTTTCCTTAACTACTCTGAATCTCATCTGTAAAATAGGCAAAATAATTATAGTATCTACTTTCTAGTGTTGCTTAGAGGATTAGGAATTTATTAAGTACCTACTAAGTACCAAAAGAATCATTCCTTGCCATCAAGAAGCTTACTTTATAATCGAACTGAAATAATATAAGCACAATACTTTGCAGATTCATAGCACTATATAAATGTCTGTTTTTAGCTAGAGAATGCTTTTACAATGTATAATGTGCAAATTTTCTCTTACCTTATCACCATTTTTATTCTTTCCTTCTTTTTTATTTTGTGTGAGGCAATTGAGTTAAATGACTTGCCCAGAGACTGATACTTTGTTGGTAGAATTGTGAAGGAATCCAGCCATTCTGGAGAGCAGTTGGAACTATGCTCAAAAAGTTATCAAACTGTGCATATCCTTTGATCCAGCAGTGTTACTACTGGGCTTATATCCCAAAGAGATCTTAAAGGAGGGAAAGGGACCTGTATGTGCACGAATGTTTGTGGCAGCCCTCTTTGTAGTGGCCAGAAACTGGAAACTGAGTGGATGCCCATCAATTGGAGAATGGCTGAATAAGTTGTGGTATATGAATGTTATGGAATATTATTGTTCTCTAAGAAATGATCAGCAGGATGATTTCAGAGAGGCTTGGAGAGACTTACACAAACTGATGCTGAGTGAAATGAACAGAACCAGGAGATCATTATACACAGTAACAAGATTATATAATGATCAGTTCTGATGGATGTGGCTCTCTTCAACAATGAGATGATTCAAACCAGCTCCAATTGTTTAGTAATGAAGAGAGCCATTTAGACCCTGAGAGAGGACTATTGGAATAGAGTATGGAACACAACATAGCATTTTCACTCTTTCTGTTACTGTTTGCTTGCATATTTGTTTTCCTTCTCATGTTTTTTTTTATTTCTTTCTAGATCATATTTTTCTTGTATAGCAAGATAACTATAAATATGTATACATATATTGGATTTAACATATATTTTAACATATTTAACATGTATTGGACTACCTGCCATCTAGAGGAGGGAGTGGGGGGAAAGGAAGGGGAAATTTGGAACAGAAGGTTTTGCAATTGTCAATGTTGAAAAATTACCCATGCATATATCTTGTAAATAAAAAGCTATAATTTAAAAAAAAATGATTTGCCCAGGATCACACAGCTAATAAATGTTGTGTCTAAGGCCAGATTTGAACTCAAGTCCTATCTACTATCTAAGTGCTCTCTCTACCATGCCATCTAGCTGCCCTCCACCAATTGTTTTTAATCAAGTACAAGGATCCAAGTTTAAGAACCTTTCCCACAGTATCTTGCAATCAATACTATATCCTTACTTGGAGATTGATGTGAAGGAAATGGGAGTTTTCTGGGGGAAAGAGAGGATGGGAAGGAATAGGGAAAGATAATTTTGGAGCCAGAGACTCTGGAGAAGAGAGTAGGTCTGGACAAGGACAAATAGCAGGAAGTTTTGGACAACCTCAGAACGAAATCCTGAGACATGGAGGGAATGAGGAAAGACAAGGGCAGAAGAGGCAGTGCCAGGAGGTAGAAAGGAGCTTTGGAAGCAAAAACAAAACAAAACAAAAATCATAATTGTGTGCTTAGGCAGGTCAAGAGCTCATAGTACTCCTTTGACTCAAGATTCATATTTCACAGTATCATAGATTTAGAGCTGGAAGAAATCTTAAATGCCCTCAAATTCAAACTCCTCCCCAACTTTTACAGATGAGAAAACTGAAGCCCAGTGCGTTAAAGTGACTTCCCCAAGAATCACACCACTAATAAATGCCTGAGGTAGGATCTGAACCAGGATATTCCTGAATCCAAGTCAAGTGCCCTATTACTATATGCACAGGAGTCTTTCTCAATGCAGTGAGCTTCCACTTTAAAAAAATACAGTATTCTAAGTCACAATTTTCTGATTCAGCTCAAACATTGAGATCATCTTGCTGGCCTTTTTAATCAGACTAATGTTGATCACTCAGATGTAGATGAGGCAACAAGGAGAAACAAGGAACATGAGTTCAAAACTTTAGCAATGTAATTGCTATCCCAAAGACAGGGTAGAAAATTGATAAATCATATAAGCCCTAGAAGAAAACCCAGTTTTTCCCATTTATAGTGGGATTTTCCTTGGCTGCCTCAATTTTCTTTTCTTTTCTTTTTTGTATTTTTTTTACTCACTTTAAACTGAAATACACAATGAGAAAAGAAAAAAGAACATTTCAATATACACACAAAAAAATGACAGGATTCAATAAAAAACAATACATTTCCATTTGAAGAAAATCTATATAACAAATACTACACATTATTTTTCAGAGTTACCCAGCTTTTCTTTATTTCCTTTTAGGTTTTCTTTTATTCTTTGCTGTGTACTTTATTTATAAAGGTATCTATAAATATATACATATACAATCATGCTCTTCATTTGAAGAGTAAAAATTAAAATCTGACTTTTCTATGTTCTAATGGCTTTTCTTATGAAGAAATATATAGAGTTCTGCTATTGTTAACAGTAGAGAGACCATAAGAATCATGCTTTATTAGTCTATTAAGTCCATCAAACTTACTTTTTATTAATGTTGCATAGATTTAAATTTTATTTTTTCAAGCAAACAAAAATGATAAATGGGACTCTGGCAATTTCAGATGAATGCCTGAGAGAGAAAAGACTTTGAAAAGTACATTTAGGGAAAGGGGATTGTGTCTCCATTGAATCACAGCTCACAAAGTACTTTCTTCCCAACAGTCTTATTGATAATGCAGATGTTACTACCTTCATTTGGATGTGAGAAGGATGAGCTCAGAAAAGTTGTGATTTGTCCCTAGTTACACAGCTAATAATAAAACAACTCATTGATATAGTGCTTTAACACTTTCTTCACAACAAATGGATAAGAAAGATAAAATAAGCAAGGCAAGTTAAGGAGTAGAATTAAAGTAAAAGAGTTAGCAGGAAAAGAAAATGATTCAATTAAGTGATTCTTAAAGGCTTAATTAACTTAAAGTTTAATTAAGTGAGAACTTGCAAATTCAATTAAGTGAGAAATCCACATTATATGTCAGCTATATTAATATTGTTTTAGATGCATCTGTACATATATGTAAATGTGTGTATATGTGTATACATAAGTATACATGTAGATATAAGTATGTATATATATTTATATATGGATTTGGGTGTCATATATAGATATAGTTATAGATATATGTGTAAAATTGTTTAAAAATACCAATGCTTAATTGTAGCCTGCTTGGGAAAGTGGGAGGGGGAATGAAAGAGAAAAAAAGGAATGAAGTCAAAAGTACACAGACGATAAAAAAAGAGTAACTCACAAAGAAGCAAAGAAAAGGTAAACAGTCATGAATACAATGTCTTCTATTATTATATATTCTTTCTTGGAATGGAAATTTATTATTTCATATTTTAAATCCTCCCTGATGTTCTACTAGGCACATAACAATGTTTTGTTTTGTTTTTATTTTCTTTTTCTCTCTCTTTTTCCATTGTGTGTTTTTTTCTCATTTTTATTTAGTTTTAAATAAATAAAAAAGATAAAATAAGTATTACCATCATCTCTGCTTAACATATAAGGAAATGGATTCAGAGAGGTCACGTAATGTGGCTGAAGTCACACTCTCCAAATGGGACCTAAATGCTATGCCACACTGACTCTCATTTATGGAATAATCTAATAATGCCTGATCCTTTTGCCCAGCTCTGCTCTGAAGAAAAGATTTTCTCCTGAGGGTCTGAGCCAAAAGAGCTCTGAGATGACTTCCAGCTCTAAGATTCTAGGACTGTCCCGCCATGGACCACCTCCCACCCACAATAGTTTCCACTGCTTTCAAAAGTCCCAGCCAGATGAGCACTTCTGGTCAGAGGCTATTTCAAAAAGATTCCTGGGCAGTCTGAATACTATTCATCCAAAGGAAATGTCGGTTTTTCCTTTGCAAGAGCCTGGTTCAGGCGAAATGGTTCTATTTTCCATTGGAAGGTGGTGTTTAGGAATCTGGAGCAAAGGAATAAGACTGGGTTTTTATTATTCCACTCTTGTAAGTTGGAAAAATCCACCCCCCCCCCATGGCAAAGAAAGGATCTAAAACTTTGTGACATTTAATGATGAATGCATTTGACTTTTCCTGAGCTGATCTTTGTCATTTGATATTTGTTTTATCCTTAACAGTTACAAATTGGATAGTCACAACTAGGGTTTAAACTGAGTTTGACATTCACCCAACCATGTTTGCATTAATGGTAGAGGCTCCTAGAGACCAGTGTTAGAAGTGATCTGTCAGCTCAGTGGTCTTATCCTATAGTTTTTCTGTAGTTTAATTCCTATGGGCTACTTTCTGTGTAGATGGCTATCATCAAAAGTGGAATTTACAAGCTTTTTTTACTAAGTAAAGACTCTTTCACATCATTAGGAAACAGCACCTTGAGTAATTTCCCAAAGACATGTTCATTTCTACTTTTCTTTCTTTCCAGGTAAGCTATCTATTTGCAGATTGAAAAAAAAAATTCTTTTCCATCCCAAAGATTTAGAGTTTGAAATTCAGCCCTTTCCATTAGGCATAGTTTAAACAAGTTGGTTCTGCACAGGAGCCAGTGAAGTGGGGGCAATGGCTAGAGCACCATACTCAGGAACATCTGAGTTTAACAAAGTTCTCTGAATTACTGTTTTTAGTTTGGGCATCACATTTTAGAAAACATATTAGATATTGTGGTATCACCAGAATGGCATAAGAACTAGAGCTCATAATTTGGAATTATGTGCAAAGGGCTATAGAATTGTATTTAACCATTGATCCAGCAGTATCTCTACTGGGTCTGTATCCCAAAGAGATTATAAAAAAGGAGAAAAGTCCCACATATGTAAAAACATTTGTAACAGAATTTTTTGTGGTGACAAGTAATTGGAAGTATATACCCATCAATTGAGGAATGACCAAATAAATTATAGTATATGAATGTAATGG
Organism: Sarcophilus harrisii; assembly: GCF_902635505.1. Lineage (NCBI taxonomy): Eukaryota > Metazoa > Chordata > Mammalia > Dasyuromorphia > Dasyuridae > Sarcophilus > Sarcophilus harrisii. The sequence goes on from NC_045426.1 coordinate 543,013,147, forward strand.
ACTATCATTGTTCTATAAGAAATGAACAGGCTGATTTCAGAAAACCTGAATTGATTTACATGAATTGATGTTGAGTGAAATGAGTAGAACCAGTTGAACATTATGCCCAGTAATAGCAAGATTATGTGATGATCAGCTATAAGAGATGGAGCTTCTCAGCATACATTGATGCAAGACAACTCCAGAGGGATAACTATATGGATCAAAACATACTATTTTCACCTTTCTCATAGTTTATCCCTTTTGTTCTGATTTTTCTTTCATGACATGGATTATATGAAGATGTGTTCAAAATTATTGTACATGTATATAACTTTTCTTGCTCTTTTAGGAAGGGGAAAAGTAAGGGACTAGGAAGAAAAAAAATTGGAACTCAAAATCTTACCAAAATGAATATAGAATTAATTCATTATTGGTGGAGTGCAAAATGATACAACTATTCAGGAGAGCAATTTGGAAGTATGCCCAAAATGCTATAAAAACTATGGATACCCTTTGATCTAGTAGTATCTCTATTGAGTCTGTATCCCAAAGATCATAAAAGAGAGAAAAGGACCCAATGTGTGCAAAAATGTTTGTAGTAGTTCTTTTTCTTTTTATGGTGGAATCTTTGATTGGAAATTAATAGATGCCTATCAGTTGGGGAATGGCTGAATAAGTTATGGAATGGAATATATTGTTCTATAAGAAATAATGAGCAGGCTGATTATGTGAACAATGCTGAGTGAAGTGAGCAGAACCAGGAGAAAATTGCACACAGGAACAGCAAAATGATGTGATCAGCTATGGTAGAATTGATTCTTCCCATTGATGCAGTGATCCAAGACAATTCCAATAGACTTGGAATAGAAAATGTCATTTACATCTAAAGGGAGAACTATGGAGACTGAATGTGGATCATAACATACTATTTTTATCTTTTTTATTTTGTTTTGTTTTGTTAAATTTTTTTAAAATTAACTTTACATATATTTAGGAAAATAAAATACTATTGAGAAAAAGCCAAGAATGAATGTTGAAAACTATTTTTATGTATAACTGGAAAAATAAAATACTATTTTAAATGTTTTAAAAGAACAGAGCTCATTCTAAGGATTTATTGAAGGAATTAACTATCCTGGAGAAAAGAGGCGTGAGGCTATGCTGTCTAGTAGGAAGATTATGGAATTGGAAATCAGAATCTGAATTCAAATTCTAACTTTACTATACTCTCTATCAATGTAATATTATTCAATTCAGTTTTCAAATCCCTAAAACAAGGCATTGGACTAGATAAACTCTAAGGACCCCTTAGGTTCTAAATTCTATGATACTATAGAAACTCTTTTCAAATATTTGAGAGGGCATGCTATATCAACAAAATTAAATATGTTTGGCTTGGCCTCAGAGAGCAGAATTAAGATTAATGGGTAGAATTCAGTGGAAGAGTGCTTTCAGTTCATTATTAAAAAAAAAAAAAAATCAGACTTGATCAAGTATCCCCTTAGGAAATCTTGCTACTAGAATTTAATTTCCCCTTGAAAGCTCCCAAAGAAATGAGAGAAACTCATTATCTTCCTATGTAATCAACTTTTTTTAGGATGTTTTGTTACACAGTTTTTCATCACATTGGCTTGAAATATGTTATTCTCAGAGTTTCCACCACTTGTTCCTGGTTCAACCCATTAGCAACACAGAGAACAAGTGAAATCTCTCTTCTAAAAATTTTCTATATCACCTCCAAACCTACCAACTCTTCTCTACTTCTGCTGAGAGGAAGCTAGGTAGAGCCTTAGACAGAATATTTGATTTTAAGTCAGGAAAACTTTAGTCATGGGCAAGTCACTGAGCAAGTGTTCCCTAAATCTATTTTCTGGGCTAAATATCCCAGGTTCCTTCATGGATTGACATGGGGCCTGTTCTCACAAGACTTTTCAACATCCTGGTTCACTTGCCTTTGTCAATGCCCCTTCTAAAATCTGGACCCAGAACACAGCACAATACTCTAGCTATGGATTGACTAGAACATAAATAGTGGAATCATCATTCTAGACACTATTCTTATCCTTATGTAGCCTAAGGGGAGGAGGGGGACTTTTACTCAAAGATCTTTTCCATACAAATAACTACCAGCTAGGTGGAATAGTAGAGGGAGTGCTGGATCTGGAGTGGGAAGACTTAAATTAAAATGCAGTCACAGATACTCTCTAGCTGTATGATCCTGAGCAAGTCACTTAATCTATTTTCCTCAATTTTCTCAATTGTAAAATGAGGATAAAAACAGCTTCTTCCTCATAAGGTTGTTATAAGGATCAAACAAGATAACATGTTCAACACATTCAGCACAGTGCCTGGCATATAATAAGCACTATATGCAATTATCTCTTCCACATTGTGATTTTCCCCAATGGAGTGTTAATAAATCACAGGTCAGATAAGACATTAAGGGGGAATTTTAGAGGACAGACAACACAGGAAAAGTTTAGACGTGCAGATTTTGATTGTATCACTACAATTTGATTGTATCACTACAATTGTATCACTATCTACAGACAATTGTATCACTCTCTCCAAAAGAATAACTGTAAGGATACAGAAACATAGTCTTCATCACTCTTCAGTCTCAGGGAAGTGAGAACTGATTGCACTATTTATTAAGTGCCTAGTACAGGGCTAGACACCACGGAATTGGGATTAGAAGGGGGAAAACAAGCTTCAGTAGCCTCTCAATTTCTTGAGGCATTTACACTTAGTTATACTGGGAAACTAAATGAATACATAAAACCCTTGGAGTGTATGCTAAACAAGGGAACAAGGTCTAGACTACATAGTAAAGAGTGTATCATTCAGGTAAACACAGAAAGAGAAGGTATAGGTGTGAGCCTAGAGTTAGTTGGCAAAATACATGGAATGAAGTATTTCTGAAAGACAGTGTTTGAGATACCCACAGAACCTTCAGATTGTTCCTATATTATTTGTTGCTATTCTTCCTCCTGTTTTGTAGCATGTCAGGTTGGTAAATGGGAAGATAAAGTTGTCCCAAAGGTATATTCTCAAAAACTTTCCTGGCCGTCAATCTTTCAACTGTGCTCTTCTTCTCCTGGGCTTTTTCAAGGAAAAGCTTTTCAGAGAATAATGCTGTTATAGGAAATTCAACCTCCAAAATAGCCATTTTTAAAAGTTAATAGATCTAGGCATCCACTAAATGAAAATTTGCTGAATCCTCTAAAGATAAGAATCCGGAATGAAATCAAGGTTTGGATAGAGATGTGATCTTTAGCTGACATGTTACAGGAGTTATAGCTGAGCATGTGTTAAGCCTTGTAATTTCTTTCCTTTAAGAAAGGCTGACTACTTTTTTTAAAAAAATATATCTTTGCAGAGGTATTATTTTGACAGAGGTAAAGAACTACAATCGACCACTTTGTAAGAGAGAATCCCAAGAGAGCTTCAATATGCATGACAACTCTCCCCACCAGGGCACACCATCCTTCCTAGATTCTGAATGAGGGGGTACTCCATTCGGATTGGCATCAGCCCCACCCATCCCTGGAGGAGCCTAGTTTTTAAATATAAAAAAAAGATTCATTTTCCCCAAGTCTTTGGAGTCAGTACAGCTGGGAATCATTAGCTGTAATCAGGGGGCAGCTAGCATAAAGAGGAAGCAGTGGGTGAATGCTCTGTCTCTCTGTGGCAGCCATCTGGACAGAGGGAATTTGGTTTTAAACCCTGGGGGGTGGGGGAGTTATTGGGATCTTGTTATGTTTGGACTTGACTTCAAACCCAGAACAAAAGATCCTTTTTGCTGGGGATTTGCTTTCCAAAACTGGAAGCAAAAAATAGTTAATAGTAAGCAAGATGACATCTCAGGGACAAACCCTGGCAAATCACACAAATGGCCTGGGTATAACTACAGAACTCCTAACCCCAGGTTACCTGCTCATCCCAGACTTCTTGCAGACTTATCCACCTCTGTTCCAAAGTCATTAGAACATAAAAGAAACTCATTCTATTGTTCTCTACATCCTTGTATCTGCCACTCTTCTTCTACTTTCATCTCCCTTCATACTTTCAGCCATATTTTTTTTAATTTCAGGGAATAAATCAGATGCTTCTTTTGTTTCAATGAGATGGCATGTGTAAAATGCTTGATAAACATTAAAGTGATATCTAAATGCTAGCTATTGTTTTATTATCACCTTAATACATGACTAAAAATCTCCCCTATTTCATGACAAATTAGGGAACTCACTGAACAATGTGGCTTTCTCCATTTCATCCAATCTTTCCCATCATAAATAAAAATGCACATTTGTAAACGTCTAAGAGGGATGCCTCGTTCAACAAGCCCCCCAAAATCTATTTGTTTTTCATTATAATTTGAATATTGTACAGAGTTCCTAGAACAGAGTCACAATGAAAAGAACCTTTCCCTAAAAGGAATAACAAGGGGACTTCAATAATTTTCACATCTGCTGCAACACCCTTGCTTACCAAAAAAGAAAGCATGATGAATTCTTATTTTGCTTTCATAATTATTTTATTCTTCAAAAACTTAATGGAAATAATGGAGGAAACTAATATTCTTGCCCTGAATCTCTGGATGAAAGTTGCCAAAGTAGAAAAGGCAGGAATTTTGACATAAAACTTAAAACAGTATAAAGATCATAGTAATTAGTGAAAGGAAACATGGGGTAGTAGACAAAGTTGTATTTGGAATGGAGAAGATCCAAGTTTAATTAGCCCCTAAACTCTTACCATATGGCCCTTGCTCAAATCACTTAACCTGTTGGGTCTTTGTTTCATATATATATATATATATATATATATATATATATATATATATATATATATATATGCAGAGAAAGAGCGTATAAAACAGGAGGTATTAAATTATCTTGATTTCTTCTAAACTTCTTTCTTGCCAAAAAAAAAAAAAGGGAAAAAGGTAGAAGAACTAACAAGGACTAAAGATAACAAAGGGAAAGGGAATAGCTATTTTTATCTAATTCTTTCATGGAGAAGGGAGTAATTGATGAAATAGAAATCATGGGATTAATGAGAAGTTCATGCAATCACTCCACAGCAGAATTCATGATAAAAATGGAAAGACATGGCCTGAGATAACCACTTGATTTACATTTATAATAATCAGAGATAGAGGAGACCTTAAAAATAATTTAGTTCAACCCCCTCATCTTATAGATGGGAAAAATGAGAAGAAAAGTAACTTGCCCAAAATCATGCAGGTAGAACAACAATAAATCTTTTTTTAAAGGATTTAGAGGACCTAAAGTCTGTGCTACATGGCACAGTGGAGTTGGGAAGATCTGAATTCAAATTCATCCACTTAAAGTCACTAACCATGTGACCTTGGGCAAGTTACTTAACTTCTGTTTGCCTCAGTTTCTCATCTATAAAATGGGGATGATAATAGCCCCCATATCCCAATACTGTTGTAAGGATTAAATAAAATAATAACTATAAAGCACTTAGCACACTGTCTGGCCCATAGTAAGCATTTTATAACTGCTAACTATTGTTACTCATTATTTGTTGTTGTTATTGTTGTTGTTGTTGTTGTTATTATTATAAGGAAAGTCTAGCCAGTATGGATGGGAAATCCTCAAGAATCACATTCTTAAGATACAATTGAAGACAACTGTGTTATGGAGGGGAAAAAAGGAAGAGGAACATAGAGACAAAGGAAATTAATCAGCCAATTTGGATCTTTAAAAAAAAAAACTCTACAGAAGATGAAAGAAGAGGCAAGTAATAGAAGATGAATGCAAAAGGGTAGCCAACTGTAAGAATAGTACCAGGAGTGATAATGATCAAAATGAGACTATGATGAATACTAGGGATAACAGAAATGAATTTTTTTTTCATATGTTGGAGCAAAAGGAAAATCAGAGACAGACCTACTACTTGGAATACAAGGAATTGTGGGTAGATTCAGAAATGATTTGATTCAAAAAGCACTAGTTAACATTAATATTAGCATAACAAGGAGGTCTCCAAGTAATACCCTAGGCTTTGTGCTTGGTCCTGTGCTATTTGACATTTTTACCGATTTGGATAAAGGCAGAAATGGTATTCCAGAATTTCAGATAATACAAAGTTGAAACTAATTGCAATATAAGTCATGATCCCAAAGGATCTTTGTAAGCTAGAATAAATCTTCGTAAACCCCATATGAGGTCTCATAACTGAATGTGGGGGTAACAAAATATTTGATAACAGTAAAAGGTATCAAATATTCCACCAAGATTTAATTCTTTATGTAAAAAATAAATAAGCAAATAATCTCATCAGTATGCAAATTTGCTTTCCTCTTGAATAAATGGTAAAATTATATGTATGTCAAAGAATTATTTTAAAATAAATTTCCATATGATTTATTATCAGTAAGCATTTGATTTGTATACCTATTGTATATACCTATCTACCTAGGGTCGCATAAAAATTTCTCGTGCACAAAGGAGTTGTAAATGGAAAAAGTTTAAGAAGTATCAAGCTAAAACTGAGCTAAATAGATAGAACAATGAGCTAAATAGAACAAGGGGAAATGCATTAGGGATAAATGTAAAATCTTGAACTTGGGTTCAAAATATCAATTTCACAAGTACAAGATAGAGGAGACATGGTTAAAGAGCATTCATTCTGGAAAAAAAAATAAAGGTCTAGAACTTTGAGTGGACTTCCTCAAAATTATAATGCTGTAGCACTCTGACCACATCAAACTTTTTCAGGAAGTGCATTGTTTGGGTCACCATGGCTTAAGAAGAACATTGACAAGGTAGAGAGTATCCAGAGAAAAACAACCAGTATGACAAATGGCCTTGAGTTCATGGCATATGAAAATAAGTTGAATGTGAAGGATTATGATGTGAAAAGAATAGTATATTTAGTGTTTTTGTAAGGGCCAATTTAGGTTTAATATCATGAAACAATGTTTATGACTAGAGTTGTACACAAATGGAATGAGAATGCTTTGAGAAACAGTAGGATCCCCAATTTTTTTACTTATTACAGCAGATAACTTGTTGTATGAATTGATCTAGATGCTGGTGTTCTTTTCAATTCTCAAATTCCATGATTCCACAAACTAATACAAACATTCTCCCTTAAATACACTAAATTCACATGAACCTTGAAGCAAAAGAGGTTAAGAAATGTTTATTGGAAGATTTGCATGGAGAATACTGTTTTCCTCTTCTTGGTCACAGGGTAGCCAGACAGAAAAAATTACATGTAATTAAATAGAAAAAGTATCAATTAACACTCATTCTCTAATCTAAAGAGAGAAGTGACCAATAGGAAATGACTATTTCTTTTCAGAGCTTTTTCATAAAGAGTGAAAGACCAGATCTCTACCTACCACAAGGGAAGAAGTCAGAAATAAATGAGAAGAGTCCCTGGATTTAGGATTATAAACTCAAAAGTTGAAAGCAGGAAAGAAGCTCAGAGGTCACAATGAGTCCAGCCTTCTCATTTTATTGATTTGTAAAAATATTATTATATGATTTACCCAAAGTCATATGAACCATAAGTAGCAAAGTTGGGTTTTGAAATTAGTACTTTTTTCAGTTGTATCATGCTTTAAAAAAAACTGGACCTTTACCAATAAATCAGACTAGTACCCAAATACATGTAATAAATTAAAAGTCACTGATAAATTATGTTTATACATAAATTCAAACTGATGACTCCCAACTTCAGTAAAGGAAGAACTCTATATCTAGAAACGTTCCACTCCCGAATTTTGGTGAATCTTCAACACTTAACATGTTATAATAGAATACATCTTAACCTGGCACATAAAATATTTGGAATAGATTCCCACTTGCACTCTTCCCCACTTCCCAGTAATGTTGGAGAATATTACTTTACATAGCATCCTCAAACAAAGTGACCAGACTGAATCATGAAGGACATAACTGGATTTAGACCTTCTGCTCCTCCTAAAATGTTGCTGAGGGGGTCCCTCTCTGCTCCTTATCACCCCTTCCCTACACTTTCTTTTGTTCTTCTAGCTAAGTAAAAGTGAGATTTATTGTTAAATTAAATATAGTCCCAAAACATTCTATTTCCTCTTTCCAGGAAATCTGTATCACTGATCTTGTTCATTCCTCCTCCAAGTAGACTTCTTTTAGTTGACTAGACTAATCTCTTCACTGGATTATTTTCTAAGACATTATACTTAAACTCATCAAAATGCATTCAAGCAAACATTGCCATTTCCCAATTAAAGCATTAATATTCACCTTGATTCTTTTTCCTTCTTTTGCTTTTTTCTTTCAGTCTGGTATTCTTGTGTCTATAAATTCTGATTCTGAGGCATCCTCATCACATACAGCAATTGATACTAAGAACTGGTTTACCCATTTTTGTTATAATTCTTCTATCTGGAAATAAAATACTGGGTAAATAGTTTCATTTCCCTTTGATTTCATTTTTTTCTTTAAAATAGTGGATATTTCAACTTTACTTTCTATCAGCATCACTATATATGATGAGAAGATTATTGGATTTGGAGGCAAAAGACCTGGTTTCTGTCACTTACTGTCTGGATGATCTTGGGTAAGAAATTTCAATCCTCTAGTCCTCATTTCCCTAATCAATAAGATTAAAGGCTTAGATTAAATTATGGAGGCAATATGGTTCAAAAGAAAAATAATTGGATTCAGAGAATCTGATTCAAATCTTCCTTCTGACCTTACTACCATATGACCTTGGGCCTCCACTTGTAAAATAAGGGGACTTACACTATTTAATGTCTCAGATCCTTTTCTGTTTCCTAAATCTGTTTCCTGTTTCTTAAATGGTTATATTGTAATATAGATAACTACAAGGCATAGTTAATGTGACACTATTTGTACCCTGTAGTAAAATTCAGATACTTTTTTTTACTTGACGTATACTATGTGACTATGGGTAACTCTCTTAACATCTCAGTGCCCTAGGCAATACACTAATATTATAAATTACAAACTAGTTTCTAATCTGAGGATAAGGACATTCCATCCCAGTTTCCTCACACTAAACAGGTCTAGACCAAAACAAAATATAAAAACCCAAAACAAAAATCTTAGTAATATTCATTATTGTTCTTTATTCTGGGACTTTGGCACCTCTATAGAAACAAGGAATCAGTATACTAACTACTATAAATCCCTTGATCTCATCATCTATTTCTCTTAATTTTCCTAAGAGCTCTGTACTTAGAAAGCACTTAATGAATTTGACTAATTTATTTGGGGACAGCAAATAAATTCTAAAAATTATTACTTAACACAAATACAATTTATATATAAGCAGAATCCAGTTTATTTCTTTTTTCCTCTTCACAGTCATAGTATTTTTTTTTAATATCATAGATGTAACTAGGGTGGAGTAATGGGACTTTGTCTCTGATATCAAAATATAGAAGTCACTAACAATACTTGTTGTACTATAGCATTTTTACAGATTCAAGAGTGATAATCTGAATCTTCTTATAAATTTGAGAAATTCACTTTTAAATGGCAAATTTTACTGAAATTAGTAACTAATCATTTGAAAACATTCTCAAAAATGGTAAACATGAAAATCATATGTTGTGCAAAAATAGGCAATATCTACAATGAAATGGCATAAAAGTGTTAATCCATGGCATGATGAATTTAGTTAAGCATAGTGAAAAGAGCACTAGTCTAAGTATAAGAACACCAAAGTATTAGTCAATAAATGAACATATATTTATTACATCAGGCACTGTTGTAAACATGAGGGTAGGGGAAGAAGAGTGAAAAATGAATCGACCCTTACCCTCAAGTTTATATTTTTTCAGGCAGAAAGGGTTTATTAGACATGTGATCTCAGATAAATCATCTAAATCCCTCTAACTCTTAAAATTCCCCAATCCTAAAGTGCGTATCCCCTATCTTTGCCTATCTTACAGAGTTATTAGGAGGATCAAATGAGATAGAAATACTGTGGGATCAGAAAAGTAATATATGAATTTAATGTTTTATTATGTGAGGTCATAGAATTTCAAGCTAGAAGCGACCATGTAAACCATCCAATCCCAATTCCATTTTATACTTGAGGAAAGTGGTGAACAGACATGGGAAGTGATCTGTCTCATATCACATGTAGGTAGGTTGGTTATTGTCCTTCATGCTAGAAGACCAAAATTACATTATTATGTTGGAGTCAAGGTATAGTGTGTCCATCTATGGATAATTAGACCAAAACAAGTTCAAAATATTCTATTATAGATCAGACACAAATAATCTGTATAAAATTTGGAACTAAAATGTCTTTAAATTTGTTCTTCTCACATTTCTTTCAGGCTACTTCAAATTGGTTTTATTCAAAGAGCACAGCACCTTTTTTGATGCAGAAACTCCATGCTGTATGGTTCTTTACCTGTGTCACCCTGTCATGCAATCAATTCCAAAGTTCTTTAGAGAGATCTTGAGAGTGTCTTTGTATTGTTTTTTCTGTGAGTGTCTGTCTCATGAGAGTTCTCTGTAAAATAGTCCTTAAAATCATTTGCAGTAAAATAGTGGAACCAGGACTGAAGTCTTTTGACCCCAAAGAAAATTATTTCCATTATTCCATAAAGAAGCTTCTGCTCCTTTAGTAAAATCTTACTCTTATGTGTTTAAGTAGTATGGAGATATCCTTGGATTCTCAAAACCTGTTCCAACAGAACACAGATTAAGGCAGATCCTAAGAAACTATAAAGGCATTGAATGTGCACTTGAAATACAATGATCCATGACTACTCTGAAGAACTTATGTTAAAAAAAAAATGCTATCCATAGCTAAAGAAAGAGCTGATTGTGTCTGAATATAAATTGAAGCACCTTTTTTTAAACTTTATTTTTCTCAAGGGAGTGGGAATTTTGGGGGGAGGAATCTATGTTTCACAACATGACTTCTATGGAAATGTTTGCATAACTTCACATGTGCCTTCTTAAAGGAGGATGGAGATGAGGAGGAAGAGAGAGAATCTGGAACTCAAAGTTTTAAAAACAAATGTGAATATTGTTTTTACATGTACCTGGGAAAATGAAAAAACATTAAATATAAAAGAATTGATCTCAGGACAAATGTGCAATCAATAACTTGGATAAAGTCAGCTTAGAGTCGGGATAAGGAGTGGAAGGGAAAGGAGGAACAATCTGAAGAAATTGTTTAATGTCTTATACTTGAAAATGGGAAAAATAAAGTAATAGCAATGATAATAATGACAACTATGATGATAATGATGACAGTGATAATGATGATGATGACATTGATGACTCCTCTGTCTACATTTTCCTCACAAGAGTCTTGGAAGATAGGCAGGTCATAAGCATAATGAAGCTCCAACCTAAAGGGAAATCATCTACTTTTTCCCAAGAGTTCTTAATACTTGAACCTTGCTAAGAGCTAAATACCTAGTCATAGGAAGGTTGTGAGTTGCTGTGATGGACAGAATTTCTTCATAAGGAGTTGCCTCCACTATAATACCAAAGCCTTATAAGATGGTCAGACCTCTGGCCAGTCTTAAAATAACAAGAGTACCTTAACGATCTGGCACTTCATAGTCTTTGAAGTAAGCCAGAAAAGGGAAAGCAGTACCTGTTAGTAATTTACCTAGACTATTATTCTTTTACATTCTATTTGAATTGTACCTTCAGGATTAAAGGAAAAGAAGTAAACACAAACAAAGGTAAAACAGAGTACCTAGCATCCTTGTGCTAGGAGCTGGAGACAACAAAATAAAAATGAAAAACTCCTTGTTCTTGGGGAGCTTAAGTTTATAGGGTAGACAATATCTATATACCTAAGTACACATTTGCATGTATATATACATGTATGTATATGCACATATTTATTCTGCATATACATAAGATCCGTGTGTTATTTACATTCCTATATGCATACATATACATACACATGCATTTGTATACATATGTATGTGTGTGTGTGTGTATATAAAAATAAAGGTAGTACAGAAATGATATCAAATCCCTTTTCCCTCCAGATTTTCTCTTCCCAGGCAGGGGCTGACTGCATCAATATTGACTGGTTAAGATAGGTCCCAGAGGGGACCACAGCTGGCCACAATCACAACATTGCCACAACTCACTTCAGAGTCTTAATACACCACTAGTATGAGGGAAATAGACAACTACACAGATGAGCATAGGTCCTAAGCCTCCACATTTTCTTGCCATTTATACAAATCAACCACAATGACATCAGTCACTCTTAAATATAAGATATTTATTAAATGAGAGGCAAAAATCAAAATAATCATACAACAGAATTTACTAAATAGGAGGCAATAGAAAGAATAATTAAATCATAATAGTTCACCCAAAAACTGAGTAGGCACAAACACCCTAAAAATAAAAATGAGTAAGAAAAAAATGAGTAAGAACAGCCCACAACTCTGGATTGTGGACCTTGATATCTCTAGTCTCTTTAGGAAACAGTCTGTACTTCACATCACCTTCTGTATGGAACCATTTCTTTTCTCAGTCTCTCTACTTATCTGCTTGATGAAGTCATCAAAATAGTATTAAATTTATTTTAGCAAAGAGTAGCATTAAGCCTGAGATGTGCAAACCTTACCTGGTCTATTCCCCTGGTTGGATCTATAAAGAGGGAATGATAGTTTTTCAGTGGAAAGGATTTAATTAAACCTTTTAATTAACCTTGGAATCATTAAAAAACCATTTAGATCAGCTCTCTTTGAGCTTTGGTGAGTTTTCTCTTCTAGAGCCAGAGAGGGCAGTAAAGGACAAAGTAGGCAACCACTGGGGAGTTTCCCCTCTCTAAAACTACAGATGGCACTAACGAGCAGCACAGCTATTCTCTGAAAGCTCTTCACATAATATATATAGGATGCTACTTTCTCCAATAATCTCTCAAAGTTTTTCCTCCAATCAGAAGAAAAGCCTTTCTGTCTCTTATAAACTGTCTAATCAATTTAGTCTAATCTGTTTCTAATCAACTGTGTTCAACTCCTTTGGCATCCATCACTTTCAGCTCTGATTTCCCTATCTTTTCAGCTCCATCACCTTCTGTGTTTCATCTTTTACAAGAAGCTTCTCTCTTTGACTTCTGTAGGTCTTGTCAGGTGGTAACTCAATTAACTCTTCATGCTTTGATTAGCTGCTCTTGCCTCATTCAAGTGTCACTGGGATGATCTTAAGACTGGCCAACTTCCCTTTCCATGTACACTGGGATTATACTCAAAACTTTTCCTCAGATGAAGTGATCCACCTCTCTCTTAGTTTGAGAAGCCCCACATTCCCTTTTCTGTCACATATAACACAAGTAGTTTTTTTCTAGAATAGTATGATATTCCCTAAAGAATTTGTTAAATCAAGATTTCCCAGCAATAAATGTGTGAGTCCTAGAAATTACTTATATGTTCATTAATTGCTGGGAAACAATGCACTTATCTTTAAAATATCTACTATTTTTGCATCTGAGGACTGTTTTCATCTTAGTCCCCCCAATAACTTTATGTATCTTTCCTCAAGCAATAGCACTTAATTTGGGGAAGCTAGGTGGTGCAGTAGATAGAGCACCAGCCCTGAAGTCAGGAGGACCTGAGTTCAAATCTAGTCTTAGACATTTAACATTTCCTAGCTGTGTGATGCTGGGCAAGTCACTTAACCCCAATTTCCTCATCAAAATAAATAAATAAACAAACAAAATAATCTGCAATAGCACTTAATGGAATCAAGGAAAGCTTGTGTTAGAAGCTTCCTGCTCAAATTAACGTTTGAGATCATTTGAACTCAGATCTTCCTGATCCCAGCCCAGCAAGGTAGAGTCTTTAGAGGGGACTAAGTGAAACAATGGATAAAGTCCTGGGCCTAAAGTCCAGAAGAATTCAAATCTGGCCCCAAACACTTGCTACTATGTCATCTTTGGCAGTCATTTAAGTTCTGTCTATCCTAGTTTCTTCAAATATAAAATGGGGATAGATGATTCACTTGGTAGGTTCCCTTTATCTTTGTATTTTTATGATATTATGATAGGAATAAGGAACTTGGGACTGCATTTCCCAGAATTCTAGGATCAAAAGTTCATTTGCTTTCTATAATCATATGAAAAATGCTTTAAATCACTATTGATCAGAGAAATTCTAAGGTGCCACCCCAATTCTATTAATTAGCTAGATGATAGAAAAGGAAAGTGACACTGCTGTGAGGTGATATGGGAAAATAGGTACACTAATGTACTGTTATTGGAGTTGTAGACTGCTTCAATTGTTCTGGAGCACAATTTGGAATTATGTCCAAATGGCATAAAATTGTGCATAACTCCTTGACCCACTGATACCATTCCTAAGTATGTATCCCAAAGAGATCAAAAGAAAAGGAAAAGAATCTATATGTACCAAAAATACTTACAGCAGCTCTTTTTGTGGTGGCAAAAAAAATGGAAATTGAGGAGATTCCCATCAATTGGGGAATGACTGAATAAGTTATGGTAAATGAATATAATGTAATTTTTCTATAAGAAATGATGAGTAGGCAAATTTTAGAAAAACCTGGACTTACATGAACTGATGTTGAGTGAAATGAGCAGAACCAGAACATTGTGCACAGTAACAGCAAGATTGTGTGATGATCAACAATAGACCTAGCTCTTCTCAGCAATACAATAATCAAGAAGATTGCAACAGACTTGGAAAGGAGAATGCCATCAACATCAAGAGAAAGAACTTTGAAGATTGAATGCAGATTAAAGCATATTATTATCACTTCTTTGTTGTTTTTTCTTTCTCATGTTTTTTTTTTCCTTTCTCTCCCTTTTGTTCTGATTTTTCCCATGTGATTAATATGGAGATATGTTAAAAATAATTATACTTGTATAGCTTATGTCAGTTTGCTTGCTTCTTGAGGAATGATGAAGGAAGAAAAGGAGGATAAAAATGGAACTCAAAAATCTTACCAAAAAATGGATGTTAAAAACTATCTTCATATGTAATTGGGAAAAAAATTAAATACAATTAAGTTGAGATGGGAATGACAAGTACAATACTTTCAGTAAAACCTTGGGAAGACTTATATGAATTGATGCAAAATGAAATGAGCAGAACAGGAGAATACTGTGCATAATAACAGCAATATTGTGTGAGCTTCAATATGAATAATTTAGCTATTGCCAGCAAGGCAATAATCCAAAACGATTCCAAAAGATTTATGATTAAAATGCTATTTACTTCCAGAGAAAGAACTGATAGTCTGAATGTAAATTGAAGCATACTTTTTTTTCTTTATTTATTATTTTTGAATTTGTTGGTTTATGCTTTCTTTTGCAACATAGCTAATTTGGAAATGTTTGGGGTTTTTGGTTTTGTTGTTGTTGTTGTTGAGGTAATTGGGATTAAGTGACTTACCCAGGGTCACACAGCTAGGAAGTGTTAAGTGTCTGAGGTCAAATTTGAACTCAGGTCCTCCTGACCAGGGTTGGTGTTTTATCCATTGCACCACCTTGCTGCCCCTAATTTGGAAATGTTTTGCAAGATTGAAAATGTTTGATCTATACCAAATTATTTACATTTTCAAGAAGAGGAGAAAAAAATTGAAACTCAAAAAAAAATTTTAATGTTCCATTTTTGTTTACATGTAATTGAAAAAAATTAAATGGAAATTAAATGTAAAAAAAAAGATCTCATTTAGAAGATTTTCCAAGGACTCCGTTTATGATGACTCTTGTGCTTGTGGTACAGGCTGATTGAGTCAGGAGAAAAAGATGGGTGATGAAAGAACAAGAAAATGATCACTGTTTGGGGGTTCATGGATATAAAAAGATAATTGAATTAGGATAGAACAGAGATGATGTTGGCCAGAGCACCAAGTAATGCCAGAGGCCAGGAAAACTGAGGATTGTGTGAAAATGCAGAAAAAGAGTGAGAGCTTGCAGATACCATTAGTAGTTTTTA
Organism: Sarcophilus harrisii; assembly: GCF_902635505.1. Lineage (NCBI taxonomy): Eukaryota > Metazoa > Chordata > Mammalia > Dasyuromorphia > Dasyuridae > Sarcophilus > Sarcophilus harrisii. The sequence goes on from NC_045426.1 coordinate 543,029,075, forward strand.
AGTAGGAATGACATGATTGATTAAAAATTCAAAACCTTCCCTATCTTAGAGATCTGAATCATGGCAGTGTTTGATTTCCCCATTACTCTGAGGAAAAGTTGGGAACAATGAAATTTTACTCAAGAATATGTGTGAGATTCTCTGTTATTATACAATAAATTTCAAGACCAAATAATTGTTTTACTAATTCAATGCTATCTTTTGTCTGGGACCTATCAATGAGTTAGTAATTATCTAGGACTAAATGATTTTAGAAGTTCCAATTGTCAAATATAATGGTCCAAATAAACTAGCAGAGATAAATTATTAATCAAAAAACATCCATAATTTTTTAAGATCAGAAAGTTAGGGTTACATAAATTATAATCTGAGTTTATTCTAGTCCATTGTCCCCGAGTTAGGCTGCCACATTGCCCCTTCGAGGTTCTAAGTGTTCCCCAAGTAGTTGAGGTATATCTCCTCTGATGTTGTCAGCTTAAATCCCCACAGGTCATGTTAGATACCAGTAACTAGAAGCCCAATTCCACTTAATTATTCAATGTCAATTAGCTTTCACAAAGATATATTTACTTTGGAGATAAAACAATAACAAAATCATATTCTCCTCTAACCCACTGAGCATATTTTCCCTTGTTCTTTCTCTCTGAGAAGAGAAAACTCAAACTTAGCTCATTTCTGACATAGCTTTGGTCCCACCAAACTCACATGCAAACTCACTTATTTGACAATAAGTCCTCATCTGAGTCCCAAAGATCACCTCCTGTTCCTTAGGTCATTGTGCCAATATAGTCGCAAAATCCAAATACTGGGATATTTGGAAACCAAGATTCTTGCTCTCCTGATATTTGAAAATTCATGTTGGAAATTGTAGACAAATAGAAATAATGTTGCCTCAAAGTTCCCTAGTTGAGACAGACTTTTCCTGGATTTCAGGAATTCTGTTCCAACTTGATGCCCAGCCAGTAAAAACTTGTTCTTTCTCTCTCTCTCTCTCTCTCTCTCTCTCTCTCTCTCTCTCTCTCTCTCATTAACTCTCTCTCCACTCTCTCTCTCTGTCTCTGTGTCTCTGTCTCTCTCTGTCTCTCTCTTCCCACACTCTCTCTCTGTCTCTCTCTTTCTCTCTCTCTCTCTCTCTCTCTCTCTCTCTCTCTCTCTCTTTCTTTCTCTCTCTCTCTCTGTCTCCCCTCACTCTCTCTCTTCCTCTCTCTCTGTATCTCTCTCTCTCTGTCTCTGTCTCTCTGTCTCTGTCTCTCTGTCTCTCTGTCTCTCTCTCTCTCTCTCTGTCTTTCTCTGTCTCTCTGTCTCTGTCTCTCTGTCTCTGTCTCTGTCTCTCTCTCTGTCTCTCCCTCTCTGTCTGTCTCTCTCTCTATCTCTGTCTCTCTCTCTGTCTCTTCTCTCCACTTGTCTTCTGGGCCCTAGTTAAATTTCCAAAAACACATCTCATCACTAGATTTTCATATCTTAAGGCAAAGTTACCTATTCTATATATGTCCTAGATTGATATATTCCTTCCTCTCCAGAGACCATCTGAGCTGATACAAGTCCAGGCTTCTATTGTCCCTTTGACTGAGCATGGTAGCCTCATGCTTTTCCCAATGTGAGCTTTCTCTCCAGGTCGAGCATTTGCTTAAATTCTGACCCCAGACCCCTTGTAACCTTGCAGCCCCTCCTGGCTCCTACCTCATTGACTAAACTGGGATAACAGCCATAGCCTGAGGCCGATGAACAGTGGACATCTGTCCCTCATCATTTGCTGGCTCCAACCAACTTCTTGCCTTATATTGCCTCATAAAATTCACACTCACCCTCCAACAAATCCTCCTTTCTAGAATACAGGCTACAATTAGAACAAAATTGCATAGCAATCAACTTTGGTTCACACCATCCCCACCCATAAGGTGAGAATAGCAAGCAAACCTTCTTCATGATCTTAAGCCAGTTGCTATCATGGAAAGAACACTGTATTAGGAAGCAAGAAAACTGGTTTCTAGTCCTCCCTTCTATCACTAACTATCTGTTTGTCCTTGAGCAAGAGTCATAAGTTTATGGACTCTCAGTTGGCTCATCTACAAAATAGCACTAATATCCTCTCTGCTAATCTGAGTTGTTGTGAGGGTCAAATGAGATAATCTTTATGAAAGTTTCTTGAAAAATGTAAAGCTCTATTCAAATAAAATATACAATTATTTACATTTCTCTTAGGGCATTCTCACACTCTGCCTTAAATTAGAGTTATTTGTCTACATGTCATATCTTTTCTCCCTAATCTCGTCAGAGCAGGGACCATGTTTTATTCTGATTTTTCTCATCTACAATGCTTTAAACACAGTAACCACTAAATAAGTTTCTGTTGAATAAATGAGTACATATTTTACTTCACAATTGCCAGAGTATCTGGTAGGGATGAAAAGGAGAGGATGATAATATTTGTTATTTGTGACCTTCCACAAAAAAGGAACATGAAAATTCATCTTGAAATAATAGATAGTAAATGTCAAATACTGTATATGCCTAAATACTCCTATGATTCCAAATTTCTCTGACAAAGAAAGGTAAAATCTATAAAGTAGACATAAAAATTAACCTTGTCCTGACTTTCAGTTGTATTCTCTTGATATAAATACTTGGAATGTTGAATTTTGCAGTCAGGGGACCTGAGTTTGAATCCCAGCTCCTACTATATTGGAACTTCAGCAAGTCCTATTTGAATCTTCATTTTCCCATTTACAAAGTGAAGGGCTTTATCTAGATTGTCTCTAGGGCCTTTCCCAGCTCTAGATTCTAGGACACAGAAGACTTTTGATAAACTTTAAAGCACTACTTCACTGTCAGGTCTTCCACAGTCCCTTTGGTTAGCCTGGCCTGTTATTAAAATCCCTGTTTCCCTCTAGCACCATCTTGACCAGGAAGCCTTCCCTTACCTCACTCCAGCTACTAGAGATTCCCCCATACCTAAATATATTCTGGATTTATTTTGTATATATTCTGCATGTACTCACTTATGTATATGCTATTGCTCAGGAGGACAGGGACTATTTCATTTTTGCTTTTGTATCCTAAGAACCTAGTGTGTAGCCTGGACTGCAGTAGACACTTAACAGATTCTTGCTGATTCATTGTTAAATCAAAAATTACTCAATGGCACAAGTGGAAGAAAACAGAATCTAAAATAGTTAACATTTTTGCGTACTATGTGCCAAGAACTGCATTAAGTTCTAGATGTGCAAAAACTAGCAAAAAGAAACATAGTTCTTGCCCACAGTGAGCTTACATTCTAATGGGAAAGACAACACATAAAAAGGAGGCTGGACATCAGAGAAATAAGAAAAACATTCCTTCAAGGGAGGATATTACCTTGACAAAGAAAATCTGGAAAAAGAAGTACAGAGAGTAGGGAGCAGAGGCCAAAGAGGAATGAAAGAATGCACATGGCTCCCTGAGCACTTCCTTAGAGTTTCTGTAAAAAGATGACCAATCAAAATTACCCTGGCATGGGTTCTGTCAATAAAAAGTTATAATTACTAAAAAAAATTAATGAGAAAATGAAAAAAAAAGATGACCAATCAGAGGAAGGGACTGTAGGGGTGGAAACACATTTCAGAATGAAAAGGCTTCTTGGGAATGGGAGAAAAAGAAAGAATGAAAGACTAAGAAAAAAAATATTGTTCTTCACTGAGAATATTGTCTTATTCTTCAATAGTTCAAAGATGTAATTTCACCTGTGTGAGTACTGCTTCCATGGCAGTTACTCTATATTTTATCAGCCTAGTCCTGTAAACTGGGGCTGAGCCCTCCACATTTAGCTAGGTGGTCCCTTGGATAACAGATATATAGCCTATCACTAATAGGCCTATACTGAAGTAGAGGGAAGAAAATTTAACAAATGCTATAGGACAAGTAAGAGTTTTCCTCATGATGAGAGGCAATGACCACACATGGCAAATATGGAAATATGTTTACAATAATTGTATATGTGTAACCTATATCAGATTACTTGCTGTCTTGGGATCGAGAGAGGTATGTTTACAAGGAAGAAAAACTTGGAACACAAAATCTTACAAAAATAAATATTGAAAACTATCTTTAATGTATCTAGAAAAAATAAAATACTATTGAGGAAAAATAAAATAAAATAATGAGAGGCAATGAAATATTAGCTTGAATGAAATTTTGCTCTAAAGATCCATCACAATAAGAGATTCACATTCATGGGAGAATAGCTTAGGGAGCTTAGATGAAAAGGGGCAAAGGTCTTAGAACTCAAAAGCTAATATTGCTTCTTTCTGTGAAATCAACTGATAAATATGGAAAATGACCTTTCTTACAGCTGTGCACTGCTCTCCACTGGTAATATGATTTCATCAGTCATTTGACATGTAGCATTCATAAATACCCCTTATATTATCGAATATAATAATGCAAATATTATTCTTTTTTTCCTTAAGTCTTGTATGCTATGGCATATAGCTGGCCTCTTCTGTTGATTTTTAAAGGATCTAGTCTAGTTCAGGTCCTCATCACCTCTCGCCTGGACTATTCCAGTCATCTCCTAATTGGTTTATCTCCCATCCCTCTGCAATCCAATCCATTTTATACATTGCTCCCAGACTTATATTCTTAAAATACAGGTATGATCAAAATGCATATATCTCATCTCTGCTACCGACTCAAAAATCCTCAGTGGGTTCCTATTGCTACAAGATAACATATAAAATTCTCAGTCTGGCATTTAAAGTCCTCTACAATCTGGCTTCCACTTACCCATCCAATTTTATTTCATATTACTCCTTTTCACACAGTTTCTGTTTCAATCTGGCCTACTTACTGCTACTCTTACTTAATATTCCATCTTCCACCCACATGCTTTTACATAAGTGGCCTTCCATGTCTGGAAAATCCTCACCTCCATGTCATAAAAAGTAAGTCTTCCTTCAAAGCACAACTCTGGCAGCATTTTTTACACAAGACCTTTCTTGATCTCTATTCCCTCATTCAATTCTCTATTGTCAGTGCTCACTCCCTTTTGAAATTAAACTGATTTTGTTGGAACGTATTTTGTATTTGCTTATTTTTAAATATATTTTAATCCAGACAGTTAACAAGCATTTATTAAGCACTTAACTATATGCCAGACTTTGTCCTTAAAAATCTGAGAATACAAAAGTGGTGGTGGTATCTTCTACATTAATAGAAAATTTAGGAAGAGTGGAGGATTTAGGAGAAAGATAATAAGTTCAATTTTGGACATGCAGAAGTTAAAATGTCTATGGGACGTCTTGTTCAAGGTGTCTACTAGGCAGCTGGAAATGGGATGCTGAAGTCAAAAGAGTAGTTAGGGCTGGACAAGCAGATCTAAGTCATCTGCAGAGAAATGACAGCGGAATCCATGGGAACAGATAGAGATCACCAAGAAAAATAATGAACAAATCCCCATATATAAAATGGGCACCTATCTTTTGTTATTAGGATCAAATTGTGTGATATAAAGAACTTTGCAAACCTTAAAAGGAAATATAAATGATAGCTGTTATTATTATTATTTCAAATATGGAACCTTTATAACGTGATTCCTGCCCTCTAGAAGCCTATCTTTAAATAATAACTTAGTGTTTGACCGAGCAGAACTAATTTTACACACATTATTATTGGAGCTTATCTTCATTACCTATTCTTTAAACACACACATACACACACACTTTTCAAGATAAAATTATTAGAGGATTCTGTGGTTAATGAGAAAGAAAGGAAAAAACTGACCCTACCATCAGCAAGAAAAGATGAAGAAAGTGTATCTGACAAGCAAGCTGGGTGCCTTATAGATGGTGCTATATTTTGCTGGTTCTGTTAATCAGGCAGCATCTCACTGTGTCTGTTCATTGCTAAAGCCATTACACTGTTGTACAGTAAATCTGCTTTTCTAGAGAGGGTCTAAAATAGAAACCCCATGCTGGCTAAATTTGCTTTGGGAAATTTCAAGCAACAGTAAGACATTTTAAAACTGACCAACTTAACTCCACTAGTGCTCTGAATGGATTGATGAGGAGAAAAAGCTAAATGCAAGCTGTTATTTTTTGCCAGGCTAAGGTTAGAACCTCCGGTGAAAGTGTGTAAATAAGGAACACTACTAGCAACGAGGCTTAATTTCAGAAAGGGAAAAGATAAGGGGGGTAAAACACAGGGGAGAAGAGTAGGAGACACCCCAATTTTATCTTCGAACAACTTTATTGCAAGACTGTAGCTGAACAATTAGTATACATCAGAGCCACCAAAATCCAAATATTAAGGAGCACATGAGTGAAAGGTTGTTCCCTAGTTCAGACAATTGATTAGCAGGTGAATGAGCTCTCTCTCTCTCTCTCTCTCTCTCTCTCTCTCTCTCTCTCTCTCTCTCTCTCTCTCTCTTTCTCTCTCTCTCTCTCTCTCACTCCTCTTCCCCTTTCTGTAATACTTGATCAACCAATAAAGTGTGATTGATTGATTTGTAATATGCAGTATATGGCACTGCCTCTGAGAAGGGGGCCCTCAAGAGAGAGACAAGCCAAGCAATTGTTTGGCTGCTCTCATGTTAGCAAGTGCCCTGCGGTAACCCTCGTGCTCTGAAATACTCATATTGGTTATTTCAAAGTTGGGTGCAGAACTGTGTTTTCCCGTGTCTGTCACTAATGACTTGCAGCTGTTGCTAATCTGTGCCTCTGATTTCCTTTGATTACTATGTGTATTGATGCCTGTGGTAAATAGGCATCTGCCAGGTGCCAGCACAATCAGGGGAAAAATATAAAAAGTTCCCTGTTTCAAATTCAATGTGACATTGTACAAGTGGAGAGGCAGACATTTAACTATTTAAAGGGAACAGCTTCCTGGGACCATCTCCGGCCTCCTGGCCAGGGACATTCCTGCCATATTTCTCTGCCTTGTGAGAGCCTGTCTTTCTTTAGGGTATTGTCTTGGGGCCGGAGGACAGTTTCCAGATTATATGTCAGCATCCAAGGGTAATGAATCTCCAGGGTGGGCAGTCAGGACTTATTGCTGTGTGAGTATTTTGCCTGTTGACAAACTCCGGCTAAAACTGAACTTTCCTGCTTTACCAAGTTATAATCAACTTCTCTATGATTTTTGCAAAAATATGACTTATTCTCCTGAGCAGCTTTCACCCTGATGCTTCAAAATCGAAAGCAACAGCCTCAGAGAGGCCTGTCACGGTTAGGATGGTGTGAATGCATCCCCTGTTCTCTCCAGAGAGACAGAGACAGAGAGACAAGCTTGAGGTTTCCCCAAGCCAGAAGGCAAAAGCATCCAAACCCTACTCCACTTTTTCTCTGGGCTCTTGCAGACATAACCTTTCTAGAGTTGACCCATTACCTGCTTGATTTATACAAACCTAGGACCAAGAAAGGAAGATGACAGAAAAGAGGTCTCTAGTTGTGGATTCATTCTTGTACCTTTACTGCAGCAAGGCCCTTCTGCTCCTATGTGTGGCTGCTGATTCTTTCTCTCCAGAAGTAGAAGTTAATTTTCTTTACAACTTCTCCTTTCCAGCTTTTAATTATCACATCTTTGTCAAACTTTGGGTTGTTTTTTTTTAATTTCAATTGTTTCTAATGGTGAGGAATACATAACCATCAATTTTTTGCTATTGCCAGGAATGAGTAATAAAGGCTAGGTCTGAGTTGTGGGTTACATTTTGCCAGTAGTCAAAGGTAGACAGGCCAGAACAAGGCCCAATATAGTGTTTTTCTAGATTCATCAAGATTTGATTAGTGTAAAGGGACAGAGGTATTGAAAGGAAAAAAACAGAAATTCATAAACAGAAATTCATAAATATATAATTTATGGACCAAATGAGACAAGATTTAACATTTTTTATTCTTAATTTTGTCCTGAGAGAGAGAGACAGAGACAGACACAAACACAGAGAGACAGAGAACAGAGACCGGGAGATATTCAGACAGATAGACACATACACAGAGAGACAGACAGTCAGACAGAGAACTAAGAATAGAAGTTACAGAGAAGAAATATCTAAGTAGCACATTGGATAGAGCACGAGCCCTACAATCGAGTAAACCTGAGTTCAAATTCAACCTCAGATATTTAATACTTATTAGTATGAGACCCTGGGCAAGTAACTTGGCCTTAATTGCCTCTTAACTTTTAGAGAGGGATATTATACTGGTAAAAAGACATTCTTCACTGGGAAGTGGATAAATAAGTGGGTGGTTGTTTAGTCATTTCAATCAAGTCTAATTCTTTATGACCTCATATGGGGTTTTCTTGGCAGAGATACTAGTGCACTTTGCCATTTCCTTTTCCAATTCATTTTACAAATGAAGAAATGGAGGTGAACAGGGTTAGGCGACTTGGCTAGATTCACACAGTAGTAAGTGTCTGAGGCCAGATTTAACATTAATTTTACATATTTCACATATATAAATGTGTATATATATATATATATATATATATATATATATATATGCATGTCTATATTAGGACTTCTTAAACTTTTTCTACTTGCAGTCCCTTTTTGCCCAAGAAATTTTTATATCTCAAATCTGAGCCGAGAAGGATAGCGTTGATGCATGCCCAATGCAATGTGTGCTTGTTGTTTGTTCAGAACCAAAGCTGCAGTGAGGTCACACGATACAAGATGGATAAACTGCCAGAAACACCTCGGATTCATCACATGTTTGATTTGGAATTAATTTTTGCTCATTGCATTCAGAAACCTTTTACTGTTGCCAAATTTTTCACAGCCCCCACATTCAGTTATGTGACCCCATGTGGGGTCACAACCCACTGTTTGAGAAGCTTGACTGCAATAATAACTTTTAGTTTCACAAAGGCATTAAGGCACTTGGGTGGTATAGTGGGTAGAAAGCAAAACCATGAGTCAGGAAGACTCATTCTTGTAAGTTATCTCATGTCTTACCAGCACAATACATTCAAAAAATGGTGTACACCCACATAAGTCAGAGAAAAAAGTTAAGAATTTAGAATCAGAAATTTCAGTACTCTTCTGGGTGTTGTATAAATTAAGAAAAATGGGCACTTCATATTATTAGGATATTGACTATATATTAAGAAATTTATATCTCCCCATGATAGAGCACTGAAGTGAGGAAGTGACTTTTAAGGGGAAGAAGAAAATAAATTAATTAAAATTTTTTCTTCTAATCAACATTAATCTAGATTAGATGAAGCTATTGGTGCTCTTAGTCTACTCTTTGCTCTATGTTTTTATCACTATTAGCTATATCTGCCACCAGTAAAACTTTTATTTTTGTACCAGATTCTGGCCAGACCAAACTTATTGGTCTCCCCTGGCACAGAAGCCATGAGCACATAGTAATATCAGTACATTTCTTTTCATTCAAAAACAGTTATCAAATTTCTTGCCTCAAACTAAAATATTGCTACTTCCTAAGAAATTTTAATAAAGGGAAATGAAAAATACTTGTTCAAGTTGCTGCCAAAATGAATTGAATATAAAAATATCAAAATTTAATTATACTTGATGCCCTCCCATTTGATCTGAGGCTCACACAAACATACACACATACTCATCATACATCATTTTTCCCATTCTCAGGTGGTAAGACCGAAACTAACTACCAGATCTAGAATCAGCCAGGAATACAGAATTAGAGGAGAGATCAAGAGTCTTACCTTGCATAGATAGTGTCAGAGGAGATTGTTTCCCCCAGAAGAAAGTGTGAAATCAGTGAAAATATTGTCTCCCATAAACAACTTCAAAGCAATGATGCCTATTTTGATCCAAATGTGTGTTAGCAATGCATCTGAATGCAATATGTTGGTAAGGAGCTTGAAAAATTAAGGGCCTTGTGTAATGACATCTCTACCAAGGGACTGAACCTTGCTGGAGTTTTAATATTGAGTAGAATCAAGTCCAGATATTAAGGAGATGCTTGAAGTTCTTCTGTAATTACCACAGGAAAAACATAAAATAGGTTTGTCATTTGCTCAAACATCCCCCTCAAACCAAGCAAACTTCTGAATACTCAGGAATCTGGAAGAACCAGTAATCCATTATATGTGTTTTTCCTGTATAATCCAATCACACACTTTGAACCACTTTCATCACTGGGTAAAGGTGAAGATGCAAGATTAAAAACTGTTTTCCATGGACTTGGAAGGAGGAAGATGACAACTGTCCTTTGACCAAGAAGGGCTGATGGACAAAGTTCAAATATGTCATTCTGCATCTGTCTTAAGAGCATTAGAAAAATCTGACTTCTCTGCCACATTTGGAACCATAGTGACAGCAAGCCATAAACTAATCATAGTCTCTAAATGAATAGAATGATACAATATGAGGTAGATATCATTAAGCATCAAGACCAACTCATGTATACTTTATTGGGTGTTTTGTGAGTAAATAAAGGTGGAATTGGAGAATGATTACTGCCTCCCCCTCTAAGGTATAATGCAATGAAAGGTAAAAGGTACCAATAAGTGAATTCGTTAGGGGAAGAGAGAGATTGTAATAAGATTGCTGGAATCAGCTTAGCCAAAAAGGTATTGATCATAGACAATGATCAAATTGTTGATCAAAAAACAAAAAACAAAAAGAAAAAGTTCTGGTCTGGATGATTGAGAATGAGACAACCAAAACTAATGGAGGAAAGTCTGCTCAATCATCAAATAGATGATGAGTGTTGGCAAATAAGGTTGAAACACATCTTATCAAAAGATAAGCTACCCCAACTTTGGTAGTTGTTTTTTTGTGTCTGAATGTTCATGAACCTATTTGAGGCTTTCTAGGCAAAGATCCTGAAGTGGTTTGTCACTTTCCTCTCCAGCTCATTTTACAGATGAGGAAACTGAGGCAAATAGGATATGACTCAGCTGCTAAGTGTCTGAAGCCAGATTTAAATTCAGGAAAATGAGCCTTCCTCCTTCCAGGCCTGGTCCTCTATTCACTGGGCCATCTAGTTACCCTAAACTAGTTCTAACTAAAAGTGTGAGTGTTGTTAAGATTGTTAATTTACTCCAACAGTAAGTAAATGCATTATTGAAAACCTTTCACATTAGCTTTATGTTATGAAAGGATGAGCTATAAAAATTAAAAATTTTTAAATTGCCAAATTGTAACAATCACCAAAGAATTCTCCATAGGGTTATTTTATTTGTCTGAATTAGACAGTGCTATGTACTTGCTGGCAGCTAGATGGCATAGTGGATAGAGTGACAGTCCTGAAGCCAGGAAGGCTCATCCTACTAATTTCAAACCTAGTTTTAGATACAGACTAGTTATGTGACTCTGAGCAAGTCACTTCATCCTGTTTGCCTCAGTTTTTTCATCTGTAAAATGAGCTGGAGAAGGAAATGGCAAACTACTGTTGTATCTTTGACAAGAAAACTCCAAATGGAATCATAAAGAGTCATTTATGTGACTGAAATGACTGTACTGAACAAATGCACTTGCTCTTGTTAAAATAAGTTTTACTATGCAAAACTTTTATTTTAGGTCACTTCTTTGAGGATAGAAACAGTTTTCATTTTTTTGTACCCCAAGTATCTAACATAGTGCCAGTGTTTAATAAATGCTTGTTTATTAATTACATTACAAACTCAAAAAAAAGTTAGAGAAGGAAATGATAAACTCAGTGGAGTATATCAGGAAATGTACCAATGTACCAGGAAAGAGACTTGATAACAGATCAACAAACTCTGCCTAGAACCAAATCATGCTGCTGTTTGATAAACTTAATAAAATGGGTAAATTCATGAATACTGCTATTCACTAAGAAAAAAATGTTCTCAGGAAGCACCAAACAAAGCTAAGGAAATGTGCTGGTCTGGCAGAGGAGTAAAAGAAACACAAAGACATAAGAACATCAAAGTAAACTCAATTGCCATATTGGCCATTAGAATAGTTTCACATGTACTGATTAAAAATCTAAAAAAGTCAGAGATTCATGTATGGGCTTCTACCCATTCAGAAAATTCTCCTTATTTCACAATATTATTATCTTCATGACAGTATTGTGAAATAAAGAGAATCCCAAAGTTCCCAAAGAACTTAAAGACTCACAGAATGTCCAAGTTAAAAGGGAAACTTATTGGGAAAACTCTAGCAGAGGTAGCTATCTCTTATGGCTATCCATTATGTCAACTTTAAAGCACTAGATAAATACCAGCAATTGATGTTAATCTAATTAAGGAGTTTTTTCAATAACAAGTTAATATGTTTTGGCTAATATATCTTTAGCTAATGACTACACTGTTATATCAGAATCAGAGTTGAAAGGGGTCTCAGAGATCACAAGGACACTCTCCCCTACCACTACCACCACCACCACCATTTACAAATGAGAAAACGTTAGCCCAAAGAAGGGAAAAGAGTATTAATAGCATGTCCAGGACTCTACGCCAGTTCTCCTGTCATCACAGTTTTTTCAACCACACCTTAGTGTCTTTCGGTGGCAAGATCAAATTAGTATGTTCTTAAAATTAATTTTAAAAAAGAAATTTAAAAATCTGAGAATTTAGCCCTCTGCATGTTTAATATAATAATACAGTGTGATCTTGACTGATAAAAAGGTAAAATGCCTCCTTGGACTCTACTAATAGAAATACAGGGTTTATATTACAGGAGACATTGAGCAGAACACATCTGGAGTATTATGGGAATAGTGTAGAAGAGACTCAAGAAGGGAGAGCCCACAAACTTTTAAAAAATATATTTTTGACCATTATATTTCTATATAATTGATTTCCTTTGTAACTCTATATATCTTATGTTATGTATTTAAATACATGCTTCATTAGAGTGACCATGGACACAGAAAAAATTAAGAACCCTTAATGAAGACAGTAATCAAGATGGTCTAAAAACTGTCTTTCAAGCAGCAACTGAAGGAATTAGGGATGTTCAACCTAGAAAAGAGATACTAAAGGGGAGCTATGATTGCTACCTTTAAATATCCAATGTCTCTCAAAGGGAACAGGAGTAGATTTCTTCTAAAAGGCCAGAGGGGCCAGAATTAGGACAAGAGAATAAAAGTTCAAGAAGACGTATGTTGGTTCAAAATAAAAAGGAACTTTCTAATACTTGGATCCAACCAACAATGGAAGCCATTCTTTCATGAAAGAGTGAATGTTTTTTAATGGAAATCTTTAAGGAAAAAGTTGGATAACGGTCTACCAAAAATGATACAGAAGAAATTCATTCATTGAATAGAAAGTTGCAAGTGATGAGTCTCTAGGATTCCTTTTAACTCTAGAAATCCGTGATCCTATTAACGACCCAGGGTCTGGGTTTAAATCCCAATTGTTCCACAAGGTAATCTGTGTAATCTTGAGTAAGCCCTCTTTAGGTTTCAGTTATCGCATTTGTAAAATGAAGGGGTGAGTCTAAATGGCCTCTAAGATCTCTTCCAGCTCTAAATATGTGATCCTACCTAATGCTGTAAGTCCTGTAAGCTATTGGGACAGATAATATTTATGCACTTGTGCCCTCTAGTGGTCATACTACAATAGTTTAAAATCTCTAATACAAAGACCACTAATGAAATCCTCACACAGTTGCTACACTGACTCATAAAGTCACCCTTTTATTTTATTTTAAGAAACCTGAGGCTGGGAACAGGAAAGCAACCTGCCAAAGTCTTGTGGCTGAGATGAGAACTTAGATCTCTGGATCCCCCTTTTGTTTCCTCACACTCTTTATAATGTGATATGATTTCTTCTTTCCTTTTTCTGCAGCCCAAGTTCCTTGATTCTAATTTTACAATTACACAAATGAAGCTTCCCTAGATTTCATGAACCCTATTTGTCCCCACCACAAGTTCAAACTGTTACAGCCATTTTGGTGGAAAAGGGAAAAAAAAAAAAAAAACAATAGTTAATGAGGCCTTGTTGAAAAGAACAGTCCGTTATCAGGAAGATAATGACCACTCATCCCACAGCAGGGATGCCAGCCTACAATTAGGTCTGCCATGCTGTACAAACAGAAAAGGGCTTTATTTATAATTAAAACTGAACCTTCAGTCCAATTGCTCATTAGGAAACAAAACAAAACAAAACAAAAATCCCACAACAAGAAAGCTTTAACAGGGGAAAAAAAGTTGTTTGGGTCCAGAGATGAGGAAGTTTTAGGCCACTGACCCATTAGCCAATTTCTAATCAACTCGGAAACAAAGCTTTGGGAAATATTGATATTCAGTTAATTTTGTCATGGAGAAAATGCAGATTGTACCAAATTGATTCCAAAAGAGTTTAGAGGGGAAAGAATCTAAATTTTAAGATTGATAAAATAATGCAACTGGATATACATAATCTTTAAATGATTAAAAAAGTAATTCAATCACATTGGCCCATAAAAATACTCATTCCTTCTCCCCAGAAAGTTGAGGATATTCAGATATGTATGTATATATGTATATATACATACATATATGTGTATGTATATATACATATATACATATGCATGTATACATATATACATATGTATGTATATGTATATTGTCCTTGTCACTACAAACAATAACAATATTTAAAAGATCTACTATATTAAAATAAAAACTACTATATATAAGCTATGGGGTTTAGGAAGAAAAAGAGAAGAGGAGAGAATAAGAATAAAAAGTAGTAGAGGGGAAGAGGCTAAAGGAAGAAGGAGAAAGAAGAAAGGAGAAAACAGAAGAAAAGGAAGGAATAAGGATAGGAGGAAGAAAAAAGAAAAGATTAGGGGAAAATGAAAAATTGAAGCTATTATATCTTTTAGCATTTCTGATTTTTATAGACATTTATAACAGTTGTTTGATAGACTCTCACAGGCAGGTAAGGCTGTGCTGAGAATCTCATGGGGGTACTAATTTAGTCTTGCTAACACGTTTGGCTTTATAGTTTAGACTCATCTTATTCTCCCAAGAATCCCTTGGTCCAATAAACAGAAGGAGGCAGCTGTAAGTCCTAAGGCCAGAGCTGGACAGGCCCCACAGAGCTGGAGCTGGAGGTTAATGGTACTGTCCATGCTGTGGGAGACTGATCGCAGTTTTAACAGATAATGACCCACATGGCTTCTCCTCCTAGACATGAGGAAAAGCAGGCAAAAAAAAGAGAGGTATAGACTACTTTAATCAATGGTAAAGAATACCAACTGAATTATTCTTATTCCCTTCCTTTTCATCTAAGTGCAACTGGGAACTTTCTCTAAAATATGTTCCTTTATTCTAATATAAAGTATATCTTCCTGAACTAGTTCTACTTCCCAAAACCATCCATGACTGACTCAGGCACATGTCTTTCATTGGGGCCATTGTTTCAAAGCATCAGTGTGAAGTGACCAGCTCTAGTTGCAGCACAGAGACAGTGAATCTTCCTAGCACAGGGCTAGGAATTCTCTCGTTAGAGAATTAGCTTATTATAGAATCTCTCTGTCTCTACTGACTCATCTTTGTCTCTGTCTCTATCTGTCTCTCTGTCTTTGTGTGTGTTTATCTGTCTCTCTGTCTCTGTCTCTCTCTGTGTGTGTGCGTGTCTTGTATCTCTGTGTGTGTCTCTCTGTCTCTGTCTCTGCCTCTCTCCCTCTCTCTCTCTGCCTCTCTCTCTGACTCTGTCTCTCTCTCTGTCTCTGTTTCTCTGTCTCTGTCTGTGTGTGTGTGTGTGTGTGTGTGTATGTGTGTGTGTCTTGTGTCTCTGTGTGTGTCTCTCTGTCTCTGTCTCTGCCTCTCTCCCTCTCTCTCTCTGCCTCTCTCTCTGACTCTGTCTCTCTCTCTGTCTCTGTTTCTCTGTCTCTCTCTTTCTGTGTGTGTGTGTGTCTGCATATGTATGTGTGTCTTATGTCTCTGTGTGTGTCTCTCTGTCTCTGTCCCTCTCTCTGTCTCTGTCTCTCTGTCTCTCTCTGTTTCTCTCTCTCTCTCTCTCTCTCTCTCTCTCTCTCTCTGCCTCTCTCACTTTGTCTCTGTCTCTCTGTCTCTGTCTCTCTGTCTCTATCTCTCTGTCTCTCTGTCTGTCTCTTTCTGTCTTTTGCTATGTCTGTCTCTGTCTCTGTCTCTGTCTCTGTCTCTCTCTCTCTCTCTCTCTTTTTCTCTCTCTGACTGTTTCTCTTTCTCTGGCTTTCCAATTCACATTCTGTGTGTGTGTTCGTGTGTGTGTGTGTGTGTTGTGTGTATGTGTCCCTCTTTGACTCTCTCTGATTTTGTCTTTATTTCTTTGTCTCTCTGTCTTTCTCTCTCTCTCTCTGATTGTCTGTCTCTGTCTATTTGTCTGTCTCTCTGTCTGTCTGTCTCTAGCTTGTTAGCTAGCTCACTCTCTTTCCCCTCCTCTCAAAATCACTAGTCATGCATGTTTCCTACTAGATGCCCAATGACAATTAAAATGAAACTTGGATTTTCCTTCTATTTTCTCTTTAAATGACATGGCCATATTTTTATTTTGTCATTGCAACTCAAATGCCTGTCTCATTAGAAGCAACAGAAGCCTGAGCCTTAATTCTTTCCCTAATCCTAGATGCTACAGGAGAGTAGTGTGAAAGAAAAGGAGGAAGGACTAAAGGAAAAGAGCATCCCTCTAAGCTGTACTCAAGAGATAGGGTCTGTAAAGATTTCAATTACACGTCTTTCATGGACAGGAGGGACAAATGAGGAGAACCCTAACTCAACCCTTTAGCTTCCTAACTATACCCAGCATTGCTAGATCTATTTAAAGTTAGACAAGAAGAATTGCCTCCAAGAAAAAGACAAAGAAGAAAGGAAGTAGATAGGGAGTTTTCTTCTTTATTGGAATCAAAAGAAAAATTCAAAACTTTCCACTTCTACTAAAAGTAATGGAAATAATCTTCTGGGCTTTAGAGATGAAATTCTAAGAGAATGTGTTGAAAATGGTGGTTGTTAAATGGGAGATTTGCAGGAGAAATCATTCAAAAGGGAATAATAGGGAAGGCAGAAGTTTTTGCCTTTCTCTTCTAATATAGGTGCTAATGCATTATGAAGATATGACAATAATTCAAAGTATCTGAACACATTACATTGGCAATCACATTCTAATTCCCCTTGACATCCTATGTTGTCAAGCCTCAACAGCACCATCCTATGGCTCTAAAGGTCACTATGTCCTGAAGAGATCAATTGCCATTCACATCAGGAGAATTACATTGGCAGAAACCGAGAAAGTTCACATTGCCTACAATTTAGGTTATGAATACTGATCAGCAACAATTACAGTTCACGTTTATCGAGTTCTTTTAAAAAAACAACAACAACAACTAATTTCCTCAAAACAATCCTACAAGGTAAGGAATGGAGATATTATCATCATTTTGCAAACTAGGAAGCTGAAGTTACCTGACCTGCCCATAATCACACAGCTGGTAAGAACACTGACCTTAAAGTCCCAGGTGCTGATTTTGAAGCCCAGTTGTGTCATAATCTAGGTAACCTCAAACAGTCAATCAATCAACAAGCATTTATTAAACAAGCATATCCACTATATGCCAGATGCTGATAATATAAGTACAATTAATCAAATGATCCCTATTCTCAGGTTGCTTGCCTTTTAATGGGAAAGACAAACATAGGCAAAAAAAAAAACACAAATCAATCATCTTTCTGGGTCCTAATTTCTTTCACCTATAAAGTGAAACATGAAGTAATGGGACAAATATGGAAATATATTTAAAATGATTGTACATATATAACCTATATCAGACTGCCTGCTATCTTGGAGAGTAGGAAATAAGGGAGAAAAAAGTCAAAAAACCTTACCAAAAAAAAAAAAAAAAAAAGAATGTTAAAAACTACCCATATTATTGGAAAAATAAAATACTATTAAGAAAAAAAGTGAATCACAAGGATTAGATGACCTTTAATATTCTTTCTAGATGGAGAGCTATAATTCTATAAGCCTGACTGATATAAAGAAAGGTACATGGGAGTAGACGTCAGGAGACCTCAGGTCTATCTGATTATGAGTAGAGTTCTTAGAATTTCATACTAGGTCTTATTCCTTGGTAGTTAGGTGGTACAGAAAGAGGGAATGGACCTGAGTTACTGACCTGAGTCAGGAGGACCTGAGTTTAAATGTGATCTCAAACACTTACTAACTGAGTGATCCTGAACAAGTCACTTAACCTTGCTTGCTTCATTTACTCATCTGTAAAATGAGCTGGGAGAAGTAAGTGGCAAATCAGTCCAATTTCTTTGCCATGAAAACCCCAAAGGAATCACAAAGAATCAGATACAAAATACAAATAGTTGGTCAAAACAGGTCAGCCTGCATTGTTCCAGGCATATTGTTAATCTCTTGGGAATGTAGAAAGAAAAAAAAAATTCCCTGCCCTCAAAGAGTTTACTGTGAAAAGAGAAAGATAACATTCAAACTATGTATAACAACATATAAATGAAAAGGTGATTTAGATTAGTTCCAATGGTATTATGATGAAGAGAGTCATCTGTACCCAGAGAGAGGATTGTAGGGCCTGAGTATAGATCACATCATAGTATTTTCACATTTTGTTGTTTTTTGTTTGCATTTGTTTTCTTTCTTGATTTTTTCATTTTTGATCTGATTTTTCTTGTGCAGTAAGATAATCATGGAAATATGTATAGAAGAATTGCACATATTTAACATATATTGGATTACTTGCCACCTAGGGAAGGGGATGAGGGGGGAGGGAAGGAGAAAAAACTGGAACACAAAAAGTTTTGCAAGGGTAAATGTTGAAAACTATCTATGCATGTGTTTTGAGAATAAAAAGCTTTATATAAAAATTAGAAATAATATATATGCAAAACAAATTAGATACAATCAACAGAGAAAGGGCATTAGTAATTGTGAGGATTGTAGCAAATAAGATTTTAACTAAGGTTTGAAGGAAGCAGAAAAGCAAGGGAACAGAGATGAAGAAGAAAAATGTTCCATGCATGAGGAACAGAATAGTGAAAATGCCCATGGATAGTAGGGAGAATGTCCTATGTAAGGAATAACTTTCAGGCCAATAGAGCAAATCATAAAGTACATGGCAGGAAATAAAATGTAAAAAAAACAACTGGAAAGACATAAAGGGACCTGGTTATAAAGGTCTTTAAATAAAGAGGATTTTGGTATATAAATTATGGTAAATATATGGCATATAAAATATGGTATGTGAATATTATGGAATATTATTTTCTGTAAGAAACGACCAGCAGGATGATTTCAGAGAGGCTTGGAGAGACTTACATGAACTGATGCTGAGTAAAATGAGCAGAACTAGGAGATCATTATACACAGCAACAAGTCTATACGACGATCAATTCTGGACGTTTCTCTCTTCAACAATGAAATGATTCAAACCAGTTCCACTTGTTCAGTAATGAAGAGAACCATCTACACCCAGAGAGAGAACCATGGGAACAGAGTGTGGAACACAACATAGATTTCTCACTCTTTCTGTTATTATTTGCTTGAATTTTGTTTTCTTTCTCAGTTTTTCTTTTTCTTCCTTCTTGATCTGATTTCTCTTGTGCAACAAGATAATTGTAGAACTATGTATACATATATTGGATTTAACATGTATTTCAACATATTTAGCATGTATTGGACTACCTGCCAGCTAGGGGATGGGGTGGGGAGAAGGAGGGGAAAATTTGGAACAAAAGGTTTTACAAGAGTCAGTGTTAAAAAAAATTATCCATGCATATGCTTTGTAAATATAAAAACTTTAATAATAAAAAAATACTAAATAAATAAATAAAGGGGATTTTACATTTGATCTTGGAGGTAATGGAGAGACACTAACATTTATTGAATATGGAAATGCCAAAGTTACAGCTATACTTTAGGAAAATCACTTTGGCAATTGAGTAAAGAATAGGTTAAATTAGGGAAAGACTTAAGGCAAGAAGCCTAAGTCAAAGGTTCTTGAAATAGTCCATGAGGAAGATGATAAAAGCTTGTGCAAGAATGATGGCTATTCATGTATTGGTCAACCTGCCATCAGGGGGAGGGGATGGGGGGAAGGAGGGGAAAATTTGGAACAAAAGATTTGGCAATTGTCAATGTAAAATTACCCATGTATATAACTTGTAAATAAAAAGCTATAATAAAAAAAAAAGAATGATGGCTATATGGGGCAGCTAGATGGCACAGTGGATAGAGGAACAGCCTTGAAGTCAGGAAGACTTAAGTTTTTAACTTAACACTTACAAGCTGTATGACCTTGGACAAATTATTTAACCCCAAGGCCTTGCCCCTGCCAAAAAAAACAAAAGGATGGTTATATGAAAAGAGAGATAGGGGAAACCACAAGATTTTATAAAGATTAAAAACAACCAGATTTGGCAGCAAAATGGATACATGTGCGATTGATGCAAGTGAGGAGCAGAGGATGGTACCAAGGTGATGAACCAAAATGAATGGTTGGATGGTGGTTCCCTCAACAGTAAAAGTTGTTGAAGGGGGAGGCAAATAAAGGGTTGAGTTCTGTTTTAAATGACCTGAATTTAAGTCTTCAGAATATCCAATTTAAGAGGTAGGATTGTAATTCTAGAGAGAGATTAGACCTGGAGACATAGATCTGGGAATTATCTGTATGGAAATGAAATCTCTAAATAGGGAACCCATGATTAGCTGATGGGATCAGCAAATGAGATAACATAAAAGGAAAAGTGATAGAGCACTGGGGAATATCCACAGTTAGAACATGACTTGGATAAAGATACAGAGAAAGAGACAGAAAGAGTGGTCATAAGGGTAGGAAGAATAAGGCAAAAGCACTGTCACAAAAGCCTAAAAAAGGGAGAACAGAATGAGTTTTGAAAAAATTCCACGGAAGTTGGGAAATAAGAGATCACTGAAAACTTTGGGAAAAGCAGCTTCAGTGGCAATGTAATGTAGGAAGTCAGAATACAGTGAATTTAGAAAGAAGTGAGAGGAGAAATAGGAAGTGATGTTTCTCTCAAGGTGAAAAGGGGAAGTGAGCTATATAAAAAAATTGGAAGGACAAAGTAAGGATTTTGAAGTCACAAACTCTCTAAGTCTCTGGCAATTCTCTAGGACTATTTTACTAAATCTTAGACAAGTTGCCTCCTAAGTTCTTTACAAAAATGAATCCACACCTTTAAAGTCTATAAACTTGTATACATGATCTCATTTGCTTTCCTGACAACCCTATTACATAGGTACTATTTGGATGATCGTTTAGGGAAATGATGCCCAAAAGCAAGATTTCTCTTTTACTATACCATGATTTAAATGGGAAGAGATCAGGAGGAAGGGCATGCCACAAGAAGGCATGGGTTGGGACCTGTGGCCATGATGATATCTTATATTCTTTGAACTTATTGTGTTGTGCAAACGTTTATTGAATGAATGCTAAACATTATCATTATTGCTATCCAAGAACATTTACTCAAAGGCAGCAAGTATTGTACGTAGTACACAGAGTGTAGAGTCTAGAATCAGGAAAACCTGACTTGATACTTACTGACTGTGTGACATTTTTGTCATTTGACCTCTATTTGCTTCAGTTTTCTCATCTGTAGAACAGGGATAATAATAGTACCTATCTCCCAGAGTTGTGCTGAGGATCAAATGAGCTAATAATTATAAAGTGCTTAGTACCGTGCCTGGCTCATAGAAAGCATTATAAAAAATGATAGATAATAAGAAATGATGAACAGGATGCTCTCAGAAAAACCTGGAAAGTTTTCCATGAGCTCAAAGTGAAATGCACTGTGTACCCGGAATAGCAAAGTTGTGGGCTGATCAGCTGTGAATGACTTTGCTATTCTTAGCAATACAATGATCTAAGACTATTCTGAAAGATGTATGATGAAAAATGTTATCCGTATCCAGAGAAAGAACTAATTGTGTTTGTACAGACTGAAGAATGCTTTTTTTTACTTTCTTTTTTTCTTGAGGATTTTTTTGGGGGGAGGGAGGGGGAGATCTATGTTTTCTTTTACAACATGACTTTTTTGGAAATGTTTTACCCAACTTCACATGGATCTTCTCAAAGGTAAGGGGAATGCAAGTGGTTGTGGAAAGGAAGGCAGAGAATCTAGAACTCAAAATTTTAAAAAACAAATGTAAAAAAATGTTTTGCATTTAACAGGAAAATAAAAATATTCACTTGTAAAAAAATTAGATCTTAAGTAAAATTGTCATTAATTACATTGGCCTTTCCTACCCATGAACAATAAATATTATTTCAATTATTTAATGCAAAAAATAGATGGACAGATTTATAAATATATGAATTTTTATGTTTTATATTATGTACATGATATATAATATATATTATATTTCTGAATACATCTCGATTGTCATTATTCCTCTGCAATATTCTTCAGACAAAGAGGGGATCAAAAAATTTTGGTCATCCAATATCCCCTCTAAAAATCCTGACAAAGGATAAAGGACTGGAGATGAACCAATTTATAAAACTTTGCTGAAGAGCTTCAATTTTAAACTTGTCTACTTCCCCTGTGAACATGTTCTGCGTGTTCCAATTAAAGGAATTCAGGAAGCCAAGCTACCAGAGAGTAAGCAAGTTGCCTTTCTTTAGACAAATAAAAGGAGAGCTGTGTTCTTGGGCCACTGCTATGAAGGGGACAGATCAGACCGTGAAAGTCGGGTACTCAGGTCTAGCATCATTCTACCATGGTCTGTTACACATATGATTACAAGGGTTTCTTTACACCTGTTCGGGCCATGGAGATGTGCTGATCAAATATTAATTAAAGGGACCTCTAAAGAGGGGTTGAAAACAATTAAACCCAGGCATTTTGTGCTTGTCCCAAGCTTTCCCTCAGTGGCCCTTTATCCATAAGTGACAATCCACTGAGGATAACAAACTGCACTTCACTCTAATTAGGGAGGGGCTAATTATCCCCATTAATTAACATTGACACCACTTATCTGAAAACTGTTGCTGGTGCACAGTACAGATTAGTGACTAAAGGTCTAATTAATATGAGATAATGAGCTCTCTCCTATGCAAGGTGGGAGAGGGTATATGCTTTCTCTCTTCATTTAAAGAGTAGGGACAGAGAAGTCCCAAAATGTAGGGGTCATACAAGAAGGGTATGACACACAACTTCTTTCTGAGTTGAGGAGAGTGCATGATTCTTTCATAGTAAATCTGTAGATTTACCAAAAGTAAGTTTTTAAATAAAAAAAAATGTATTCTTGATTCTGGCTTGTTATTCTTAGAACCAGATGAATTCAAAGGAAGTCAAGATAATGGGAGATTGGAAGAGGAAGATATTTAGGGACTTCAGATTTTTTCTGATCACCCTGGAATTCTTGGTTCAAAGAATTACTGTTCTTTAAGGGACATTATAACTTTACTCAGACTGTGATAGCAACAAGGAAGGACCTGTATCACAATAGAACTTGGAAATCCACCAAGCCTTAAGCAAAGTACCTAGCACCCTCTTGAAACCAGTACTGTCCTCTGAAAAGTCACTTAGAGTAGCATGGTGAAATGTGAATTGCCCATACAAAAAAGAGATTAAGACAATCTTAAAATCCAGTCCAGAGGGAAATTACCATCAAAGGAAGGAGGAAGAGGAGAAGAAGCAGGAGGAGGAGGAACAGGAGGAGGAGCAGGAGGAGGAAGAAGAGCAGGAGGAGGAGCAGGAGCAGGAGGAGGAGGAAGAGGAAAACTTCCAGATCTGGGAAAAGAGTTCAGTCACCTATGGATAAGGATTAAATGTCTCCCAGAACATGGCAAGTGAAAAAAAATATTATAACCAAATCCCAGAACTTTTGAACATGGAAGGCACTTTGCCTTCAAAAGAATTCACAGGTTGACTCCAGAGAGTGGAAAAAAAACCCTATGCTGCAAATACCAAGACACATTGTGATTAAATTGACAATTCCACTAACAGACAACAAATTCATCAAATGACCAGGACAAAGACTTTTAAATTTCAGGCGGAAATTTGAATAATACAAGACTATTCTACACTTACATGAAACCACAGGAAGGAATGGAATGATGTGTCCCAAAGGGCAAAGGAACTCAAGGTGCAGTTCAAGGTTACCTTTTCTGCAAATCTGAGCTTAACCATAAGTTTTTTTTAAGATAGATAATTGATATAAAAAAAAGAGATAGTCAAAACATTGCTAGGAAAAAAACCAGAGCTGAAGATAGTATTTGCTTTTCAAACACCCTAGACAACAAAAAATATAAGAAGGGTAAATAAAGTAACTAAGGACAAAACAACAAAAAATAAAATAACAACAAAATAACAATAGCACTAAAAATCATTATTTTATTAGAGATAACATAAATTTTCTTTTTAAATATACATAAAGAGAAAAGAAGAAAAGCATGAATCAAATAGAAGTGACTATGGTGAAGCAGACTTGAAATATCATGGACTAGATCATATTTTGACTACCATCAAATATTTTTGTAGAACAAAATAGAAAATGAGAGGACATATAAATTGGGAGAGGAGAGGGAAAAGAAAGAAGGGAAAACATGATGTATCCTAATCAAGTCAAAAGCTAACAATGAAGGGGAAATACTTCCCCTTCTAAATAATTACTCTAATCTTCTAGAAGAAACAGAACTTGTAGGAGAATGAGTAAGAAAGTAAATGGAGGGATTGAAAAAGAAAGAAAGAAAGAAAAGGGGGAGCTTTGTTTTAATGGAGTACCATTGATAGGGAGTACCATTAGTGAGAGATATTTGATAAAGGGATACTGGTACCTTCCACTGGTTATCATTTGTAGGGATCTGGTACTTAGAAAGACCATTCATCCTGCTTCAGGAGAAGGGAATCTGACATCCAAAAGAATTGGAAGTCATGGACATAGGAAAGATATTTAGATACAAATGAAGGGGGGGGGGAGGCCAAAGGATAACAAATGACAATGATGAATTGGATAATCAAGAAAATAGGAAGATTTCTATCATCATACAACATTCTATCTTCTACAGAAATTAAGAGTTAGGCACAACAGAAAAAAAAAAGAGAGAAACAGTGGACAAGACTTATGAGGAAATAATAGAATCTATTAGAAGGAATCCTTAAAAAGGCACTTCAAGTTTACAAAGTTCACAGGAAAATGCTAAATTTTACAGAATACAAAAATACAAAAGTTTATAGAAACAAAGAAAATAAAGAACTAAATAATTATAAGAACTATGAAAAAATCTAGAATGAGGGAAAGAAATTCAGTTCACTTAAATTCAACATTCATTGAGCTGCTTCAATGAGTATAGAAGGCACTGTGGTAGCTTCCAAAGATATAAAGAAGGAAAGGAAGAAAAAAATCAAGAAAGAAGACTACTCCAAGGCTGTGTTCTAGGCATGTAAGACAGTCTATACCAGTATGATGAAACAGGAAAAAGTTGAAGAGCTACTTGATCAATTTTAATGAGAGTAAAGGCATGAAAGGAAAAGGAGTGGAATGATCTGGGGCAGGGGATCAAAATAAGACCAAAAAGGCCTTTTAATGCTAGAATGAAGAGTTTATATTTTATTTTTAAGTCAATAGTTCCCAAGTGGGAGCAGAGGTTGATCAAGTGAAGTGTGGGAACATGAATATTCATCCCCAAGATACCTAATCACAGGTCTTGTCTCCATCCCCAACCTACTATACCATTACCCTCCATTTTTAGCTTCCAGCATCTATACAAATTCCAACCTTCTTACTTCTATTTTATAATTGGTTCTTCAGGCTTATTTTAAAACTGGAACACTGAGTAACCAGATGAAACACAAGCTCCAGAAATTGCACATACAAATTTTCCCAGTACACCTATAATCTTTCCCCAAACCATCTTATGGTACTCTGCTCATCTCTTCTCCTTCACTACTACCTTCTTCCTTTTCATTTACCATAAGAATTTCACAGGATGAGCAGAAGTGGATAGGAAGTGATCTACATTACAGATCTCATGGAATTTCCTTAAAAACCCACCCTTTTTCTGAACCTCCCTGTTTCTGTCCAGGAAAATGCCAAAATTCCAGTCACTCAAGCTCCCAACCTTTATACAATCAACCTGAACCTCTATACAATCAATTCTATCTGCATAGCGTATCTTAAATTTGTCTGCTTCTCTTTGCTCACACAGAGCAAATTCCCATTATTCTTTCTTACTAGGACTACTATGATAGTCGTCTGGTTTATTTACCTGCCTCAAGTCTTTCCACATCCTTCACACCGTAGGAAGGCAAAAGTGTGCCTAAAGCATAATTCTAATTGTGTTATTCCTCTACTCAATAACCTACAGGGGCTCCTTATTAACTCTGGGATCAAATATCATTTCATTTTTTTCTCATTCTTTTTAAAATTCTATTTTGTTTGTTTTATAAAGGACATGATTATTAGTACAGAAGATCATGCATGTAATTTATAAATATACATATAATGAGATCTTCAACTTTCTTTTTTCTGATAGAAATGTATGATCAAAAAGTTTGGATATCATTGCTATGAGAAATGAGAATGAGAAATTTTTTAAGGGAATTGTGCAAGCAAGTGGTCAGGCCTGTATTTTGGGAAGATGATTCTGGCAACTATGTAAAGAGTAGATCAAAGTGGGGAGAGAGTGGAGAAAGGGAAACCTTTGTGAGGCAGCTATTACAGTTTTCCAGATGAAAGATAACATAGTGGTGACCAAGTGAGTGCAGAAGATATATACAAAAATATATTGTAGAGGGTAAATCTAACACAAATCAGCAACTGATTACATATGTGGCATAAGGAGCAAGTCAGATTGAAAGATAATTCCTAGGAGTCTAGCTTGAATGACCAAGAAGGTGAGAGTGCCATCGATAGAAATAGAGAATTTGGGGGGTGAAAATGTTGAATTCAATTTTGAACATATGAGTTTGATGTGCCATGAAGACCCCAAGTAAGATGTGTAGCTGGCAAGAACATTGTCACTTAAAAAGCAAGGGCTGGAGATGCAGGTTTGGGAATCATCTGTGTAGAGATTATTGAAATAATGGAAAGAAGAGTTTGATCATGCAAGCAAAAGAATATATAGAATGAAGAAGCATGAGGTCAGAGCATGGGAGGATTTCCAACACTTAGGGGGCTACTGGATGATAATGAACTAGCAAAATAAATAAGGCAGGTATCAAGTAGGTAGGAAAAAACTAGAGGAAGATAGTATTCCAGGACAGAAAGTCAAAGCAAGAATGTATCAAGGAAAGAATAGTCAACACTAACAAATGTTGCAATAACTAAAGACGTGTTTAATTTAAAAATCCCTCTGGATTTAGCAATTAAATGGTCACTGGAGAAGGTAGAGAGAATAATTTCAGAAAGATAGAAGTCAGATTACAGAGAACAAGGTTAATTGAGGAGAGAATGTGTGGCAAAAAGAGAAGTGGAGACAACAAGTATAGGCTATTGTTCCTGGAAGTTTACCAATAAAAAGAAGGAGGAGACTTATAGGACAAAATTGTGAAAGGATATCAGTGTCAAGGGAAGGTTCTAACACCTTTATTTTTAGAGGTGAGAAACTGATTCAGAGAAGTCAAATGATTCTCACAGTAGCCATGACTCATCACTATAATGTTTTAAGTCTTTCCACATTCTTTCCACTCAACATCCCTACAAGATGAGTGATGCAAACTTTATTGAATCCACTTAAATGATTTGCTCAGGATTACAGATAGTAAGCACTAAAGCTGGAATTTCTGGGATTCTAGTCCTTTCTTGCAGCATTTGATCCAGCTGGCCATCCTCTCCCCTAGACTTTCTCTCCTTAAAGTATTTTGGTTTTTTGAGAAGCAATTAGGATTAAGTGATTTGCCCAGGCTCACACAGCTAATAAGTGTTAAGTATCTGAGATGGATTTGAATTCAGGCCCTCTTGATTCCAGGGTTGGTGTTCTATACACTGCACAATCTACCTATCTCTTAGATATTCTCTTCTTTCTGGCTTTTCAGGTTACTGCTCTTTCTTGGTTCTCCTTCTACCTACTTGGCTGGATCTTTTTAGTTTTCTTTCCTGGATCTTCATCTGCATTCCACCACCTACCTACAGTTCTATTTTAGATCCTCTTCTCTCTTTACTTTCAGTGATCTTATGGGTTTAATTATCATCTCTATGCTGATAGTTTCCATATCTATATAAGTGACAGTAGAAAGGGCATTAGATTTTGAGTCAGAGGACCTGGGTTCAAATTTTGCCTCCTTCATTTTATTTATGTATTATAAATAATAACTAACATTTATATTTTAAATTTTACATATCACTTTACATCTATAAAACTGGCCCATGGTAAGTCAATTTTAAATAAATATTTATTGACTGGCTAATATATGTTATAGCATTTGATCCTAACAACAATTTTGTGAAGTAGATACTATTATCCCAATTTTGTAAATGAAGAAACAGGATGAAAGAGGTTAAAAGTTAAGAAAGTTTTTGGTCTTTGCAATATTTGTTAGTGTTGACTATATGACTTCCATCTCCACCACTCTTATCTATTCTGCCACTGTGGGGCAAATCACTTAATCTCTCTGAGTTTCAGTTTCCTCATCTATAAAATGAGAAAGTAAAATTAAAAGTCCTCTAAAGTTCCTTCCAAATTTCATTCTATAATCCTGTGATCTAGACAAGCCAATCTTTGTGTTCCATTCTCATATCATTAACTGTCCATTAAATTGTTCAACCATTATCCCTTAGGTATCTCAAATTCAGTAAGCCTCTGTCCCCAAACTAAATAAATCCATATCACCAATATATATATATATATATATATATATATATATATATATATATATATATATATATATATATATATATATATATCCCCCCAATACACCTACCATTCTTATGAACTTTCCTATTTCTTTTGAGGACACCGTTATCATTCCAGTTACCTAAGAGTACAATCTTGCAGTCATCTTTGATTCTTCATTCTCCTTCATTCCCCATATCCAGTCAGTTGCCATCTTGTTCACTCTATCTCTAAGACATCTCTTACTATCACTCTCTTCTGTTCTCTCACTGTCATCTGTCTAATTCAACATTTCACCCCATCCTATTGCAACTGCCTCCAAATCAGTTTCCCTGCCCTAAGTCTCCCTCAAATCCAATCTACTTTCCGCATAGCTGCCAAAGTAATTTTCCTAAATCACAGTTTTGACCATATTATTTTTGTTGTTCCATCATTTCAGTCAAGTCCGATTCTTAGAAATTTAGTTTTCTTGGCAAAAAACCCTAGAGTATTTTGCCATTTTCCTCTTCAGTTCATTTTTCAGATGAGAAAACTGAGGCAAACAGGGATAAGTGATTTGCCTAGGGTGACACAGCTAGTAAGAATGGGAGGCCAGCTGTGAACTCAGGTCTTCCTGACTCTGGGCCCCACACTCTGCCAATTCACTGTACTATCTAGTTGGCCCCTAACCATGTTATGCGCCTCGTCAATTAAGTTCTAATTGTCTTCTAGTGTATTTAAGACAATATTCAAAGTACTTTTTTGTAATTTAGGACTCTATACAATCTTTCTGCAACATATTTTTCCAGGTTTATTATATGGAAGAGGCTAAAAATTGTGAGGACCAAGAAAAAACCATCAAATCTAGAATTTAGGAGATTTACTTTGAAAAGAGAAGTTTCAATGGAATGATGAAATGAGAACCTTTATTGTAAGGAGCTGAAAAGTAGAGGAGAAGAGAGAGCAATAAGCCTATAGGATTTTCAAGAAACTTGATTGTGAAAGGGAAGAAAGATACAGGACAATCACTTGAGAAGATAGGTGGGAAAGGTTTTTAAAGCTAGAAGTGAGCAGAATGTAGTTTTAGGCATCATGAAAAGAGGAGTTTGTGTTTACAAAAAGAAAGGTCTCTTTTCTTTAAGATTAAAACTAGAGGGGGAGGAGGGAGTGGGGAATGCATAGTATTTGGCAGGATATTTCTTCCTATTTGAAATTTACTGAATGAAGATACTCTCATGGCTACTCTCATAGCCTTAAACTATACCTTAATTGTGATTTGAGAATTTATAATAACAAAAAGAGCTATAACTAAAACAAACAAAAAAAAAAAAAGTTTCAGATGTTTGTTCCCTCCTGTTTCCCACTGCCTCTTAATTAGCATTTAAGTACTTCTTTTAAAGGTGATGATGGCTTTGGATTTTCTTATCCCAGGATATCTACTTATATAGCAGTTCTCTAGGGAAATTTAAATTACGAGTTTATTATTATTGACTTATACTCTTTTGTTTCTGGAATAGATTTCTGGTTTCAGGTATGAGCCTGGACTCCCCCAAATAATGGGAGAAAAGGTTAAGGGGTAGGGACTTCTGTTCTATTTAATCTGGTATTTTGTAGTTGATACTTGGCACTCCTTTCTGACAAACACCTTGTCAGATGGGAGATGCCCTTTCTCCCTAAATCTTAATAAACCCCTTTTTGCTTCTTCTTACCCTGAGAGTCTCTGATTTTTTTTGTGGTCGATACTGTCCCACAAATTCCTTACAGGCAGATAGGTTGAGGAAAAAAGGGAAAATTCAGAACAGATGTTAAGGCCAGCACAATAGTCAATCAGATAAAAATAAAGAGGTTGGCCTGAATGAGGAAGGGCCCAATTAAGATTATACATCAAAGTGGTTACGTCATTTTCTTCACCTTCATTCAGCAAAATATGTTTCTAGAATGAACAAGACATATGGTAGTAGTGATCCAGAACTGGAGTTTTGTAAAGGAATGAATGGCACTAGGCCGTGACCTATTAGTTCATTAAGAGTTAAAGAGTCCCAGATTTTCTGACTTAGAACAACCATAGCTGACACTTCCTGATCCCTATACTTGGACATAAATTGAATAGAAGTCAGAGGAGAAATGTACATTTGAGTTTTAATCCACCTTTGGTAACCATATCAGAAGCCACTGATCAAAGTTGTTGTTTGTCCTGGACCACAGCATCGGAGAGGTGATGCCATGGCATGAAAATGAATTGGATTTAAATGAGGGAGGGGGCTGTGCAAGGTCATCTGCCTCACTTTCCCCTCCAGAGTCATCTGGGTCCAGTGGCCAGATATAGATCAAGTCGATTGGAGATGGCTCTGGATAAAATGGGAAACTTTGGCCTTGTTAGCTAAGGTCTTCAACAGGTCTCAGTTTGACTGAGGCAAAAAAAAAAAAAAAAAAAAAAAAAATCTCTTTCACCTAGTCTTAAAAAATCTAAATAAATAGATAAATGAATGAATGAATCTGGGAGGGGGGAATTATGTTCTATTTAATCTGGTGTTCTGTAGTTGATACTTGGCGCTCTTTTCTGACAAACACCTTGTCAGATGGGAAATGCCCTTTCTCTCAAGGGTTTCTGGCCAAAGCAGAAATGATTGCTATTTACATTCAATCTGAGTCAATCGGGACCCAAAAGATGACCAAATGGGGCTTGGCCTTGGACCAATTAGTGGCCATTTAGAATCAGTAAGTCAAGGTAGTATAAGTTATCTTTGGTAATTTTCTAGTATCAACTCACCCAAAAATATAATTCAGCCCTCAAATAAAAATGCTGTTACTTGGAGACCCTAGACAAGTTGAATATTTCTATCATCACCTCTACTTGACCCTAAATTTGTTGTCTTTCTCTATACCCCTTTTTTGGTCTGTGAGAGCATGACTAATATCATTCTTCTCTGCTTCTACATTGAATGCAGGTTGCCAAGCTTCAATTCAATTAAGGATCCTGATTATTCTGCCAAGAGCTTTCCAAACCAGCCACTGCTGCAAGCTTTTTCTCATCAATAGCAGAACTACTGGATTATGCTTCTGAAGAGACAAATATATCTTTTTCCTGAAAGACAGATCTCTCATTAGACTGTCAGATAGCATGAGTGAGTCATTCCTATTTGTCTGCACACAAGGCCCCACTGGAATATATTTGTACCTTATGGGTGATGGAGTAAACCTACTGATACAGAAAAGTTGCAGAAAAGACATAGCTGGCTCCCAGTCCTCCAAATAAATCACTGAAAGATCTTTGACATCTGCACAGAAAAAGAGCCAAGGTTGGTAGAGAAAAAGGAAAAGTGACTTTGAGAAAGTAAAGTTTTGTCAGGCCATATTGAATTTTTCACTGAGAACATTGTTTCTTTGGAATGACCAGTTTGATATACACATGGCAAGTAGGTAGCTCAATGGATCTAGTGCTAGGTCTGGAGTCAAAAGGAACTGAATTCAAATCCAGACTCAAATATTTATTAACTATGTGACCCTGGGAAAGGCTCTTAACTTCTGTTCCCTTTAATCCATTAGAGAAGGAAATAGTAGACCTCTTCAGTATCATTGCCAGTAAAACCCCATGAACAGTGTTTACATGGTTTATGAGTTCATGAAAAGTTAGACACTGCTAAATGACTGAACAACAGAAGAAGTATAGGATAGTGAGAATGAGAGATTAAACCATAGAGGTATAGCATATTACGCCTCCCCTAGGTAAGATTAGAAGAGAGCAGGAGTACTGGTAGAAATATTGTTTAATGGATTTGGAATATTTTGATAAACTATTGTTAGTTACCTAGGCTCATCTAGGTTGCCATAATTTCAAAAAAAAGTCTAGCTATTGGTAAATTTTATCCCTACAACCAGGATTTTTTTGCTAGGGCATTTCTATTCTATTCATGGAGGATTTGGCTGGGGAGGTGAGGGTGAGGGAAGTTAAATTCCCTAGGGATAAAGAAGAGTTTGTGAGTACACAACTTAATATGTGACAACTAACACAGTGAGTGGGATGTGTCTATAGTTCTGTTATTATCCTTATGTTGGACCCTCCTTTGCTCTCCTATATACCCAGAGTCACATAAAAATTTCTCAGGTAAAAAAGAGGTTGTGAGTGGAAAAAGCATAAGATGCCTTGCTCTAAACAGTGCCATAATTCCAAAGAACCATAGATGAAACATTTTTTCCAATCTCCTAAAAGAGAGATAATGGACTCAAAATGCAGATACATTTTCAATAAGGCCAAAGAGGAATTTTGCTTTCCTTTACTATACTTATTACAAAGATTTATGGTTGTTATTGCTGCTGCTGCTGCTGCTGCTGCTGCAGCTGCTGCTGCTGCTGCTGCTGCTGCTGCTGCTGCTGCTATTAATTTGGATGAAGAAAGCAGGAGGGAAGAGAAAATAAATGTTCAATAAAACATATATTTAAAAAGAAAAGAGAGCATGGAGAAGGAGAGAAAATAGAATTTTGTTCATTAAAAAAATTTAATTTCTTAAAAGTAAAGTAAATGTTTTTGTTTTGTTTTTGTTTTTTTCTACTCAAATTCAAGCATTGAATTTAAAGCCTATAGGGTTTGATTCAAATTTTGGGTTCACTACTTACGGTAACCAAGGTCTGTAACTTTGCTGAGTCCATTCCATGCATTTGGGCTAGAGTATCCCATCTATTTAAAAAAAAGGGGGGAGTGGGGGTCACAGTATCCTCTAAGGCTTTATAAAGCCAGTGATCCTGTGACTGAAGGAATCCTAGGTTCCTAGAATTCCTACCAACTGGAGGAGTAATCTGTGCTAAGTATTTTAGTTTCTATGGATGCCCTCACATAAATGAGCATCTCTGATTGATCCCTAACATCTGTTAAGTGAGCTAACAAGATAAATCTGCAAAGCCATAGACTTCCTGCTTTTTCTAAAGTAATAAATAAACAATTATTTCAATAAAGTGATCTTGGATTTGGTGTGATAGAAAATATTATATGTGCTAAAAAATTATTATAATGGTATTCTTGCAAAATGCATCATCAGGACTAAGTGCAAAAATGTACAGAAAATCAATTTCAGAAGAAATTTCATCAAGGCAGGGAAAAAAGACTATTAGAGAGTCCTTCGGAAGATCCTTTCCTTTCATAAGTATCCCAATGAAAGTTCCCATTCCTCTCCCACATCTCCCAACTTCCTCATTGAGTAAGAAGAGGAGTTATAGGTATTTTGCTCTGCTGGGAAGGTTAAAACTGCCTCTCATTGTTTTACCTCCAGGGTTCAAGAGAAAGCAGGAGTTTATCAAATTAGAATGGCCTTTGTTATTTGCGTATTTATTTTGATAGGCACCAAGGGATGACAAGGACAGACTGACTCTGACTGCTTGCGAGCAGCAAATTCTAAATGTGCAGTCAGACTCAAACCCTGGAAAACACAAAAGCATTTCCTTCACCTTGTGGAAGGATATGACTCTTTAGAGAAAGCATTTCGGCACTGCTATTTGTGTTTTGACTTTGACCACCTGAGGGTAGCCTGCCAAGCCAGCCAGAACTTTCTGACTTTGAATCAGTTCAACTTTCAAAATGCCCCTGTGTTCAAGAGGCACCACAAACCTGCCATGGAAAAGATAGATGTGCCTTTGGAGAGCAGAAATATTACAGCCCTACCTCATTATGAACATCTCCTTTTTAATACTCCCCCAGCACATGGCTGCCTGCTCCTTCCCCGCCTTTTAATTGCTTTCCCCCATGGAGTCAGCTCTACTCCACACCACACACATATAGCGATATATGTATTTTATCTGTTCCCTTTTCAAATGAACAAATATTCATTAGACTTCAGCTGAGCACTGGGCGATGTATTGGGTGAATTTATTGACGTGGTCGAATGTGTCTATTTAGGTTACTGTTCCTATTCTCACAGGACCTATTTATATTCTAACAGGGTGATGTGACACCTACAGAAATAAGCTTGCTAAACATATGGAAAATTTAGGGAAAGAGATTTTCAGAGATTCTACCAGTTGAGCCTATCCCTTCAAAGCCATGAGGCAGAGCTCCATACTTCATTAATTCACATATGAATTTGTATAAATTTACACAAATTAATTTAATGGACAAGAGATACTGAGGATAACTATTCACCAGCAGGTTTCCTGCCACGCATTAGTCATTTTGTGGAAGAAAACTTAAAAAGGAAAGAAGGAAGGAAGGAAGGAAGGAAGGAAGGAAGGAAGGAAGGGAAGAAAGGTGGGAGAGATGGAAGAAAAGAAGGAAGGAGGGAGGGAAGGAAGAAATAAGGGTGGGAGAGATGGAAGAAAAGAAGGAAGGAGGGAGGGAAGGAAGAAATAAGGGAGGAAAGGAAAGGGGGATGGATGGAAGGAAGGTGGGAGAGATGGAAGAAAGGAAGGAAGGAGGGAGGGAAGGAAGGAAAGAAGGTTATACTCAGATACCATCAGTTTTTTCTTGGAAGAATACTAATTATTATCAACTCTCTATTCCTTCTTCAGGGAAGGGACCCATTCTAAGAAGGCCTAATCACAAGGAGTTAGGAGATGTGATAGGATGTTGCAGGTCTAGTCAAAAAGACCCAAGTCCAAAGAAAGCCTCAGATTCTTATTGTGTCACCTTGGACAAGTCACTCAAGCTGTTTTCTTGGTGTCCTTGGGTGTAAAATAGAGATAATAATAACACCAACCTTCCAGGATAGTTGTGAGGATCAAATGAGATAATATTGTGAAGTACTTAGTGCAATATCAAGTATGTAGTAGTCTGATAAATGCATATTTCCTCCCACAAACCAAGTTGTATTTAAGGTCTAAGAAGATAATTGAGTTTCTGTTCACATGTACATTCTGAACATTCTGTACACTCTGGAAATCTCTATATTATGACCACAAACTGAGAGCACCCAGTCAGCCACACTGAGCTGCCTTTCATTTCTGTCAGCATTTCTGGACATCTATTTGTCAACTTCTCCCTCATTTCTCCTTCTATTCTCCCTATATTGCCAGTTCTGGCAGTATGTATGGGGTATACTTGTGTTTGTGGAGGCAGCAACTAATCAATACATTTGGCTTGGGTTCCCATTCTTTTAGGTACTCCTCATTGCTTCCTTCAAACTATAACCCATCAAATCTCCTTTACCAAGACCATTATTTTATAGAAATATTCTATCAATATGATAAAAATAAACTCAAGCTTGTTAATAGTAAGTACAAACTACATGAATCATAAATTGCATAAATTTCATTTAATCCCATCCAAGTAGGGTTATTAAAATTGGAATCTATTTCTCTACTTCCCTGTTCTCCTAAATAGAGTTCTGAATCACAGTACCAGTCCTAAACATTCTAGCTTCCAGTAAACTTGAATTTAGACTTACAGAGAAATGGGGGATACCCCTCCTAATTACACTTATATCAGCCCACAGAACACTATATTCCTGACTCTCTGGCTTTCATCATTGTCATTCCAGAGTATCTGAAACTTCTCTGGTCTGTCTCTATAAGCTAAAATAAGGTATTGGTAAAATGTTCCAAAAGCTACAGCCCTTTGGTATATCCTGACTGTCATAATTCTAATGTCTACATATTTAATGTATATCAGATTGTTTGCTATCTTGGGGAAGAGAGAGGTAAGAGAGGGAGGGAGAAAAATTTAGAATACAAAATTTTATAAAAATGAATGTTGAAAATTATCTTTATATATATTGGAAAATAAAATACTATTATAAAAATAATAATTCTAATGTCAAGTGGCAAGAGAATATATGATATCTTGAAAATTATATCCTTTTTTGCTAATCCTTTATCTCCAAAAGCTCACCCTGAATCCAACATCACCATCATCTCTCTACCATGTTTCCAGATTCTTGTACATAAAATGGATAAATGAAGTAAATTTCAAAATCAGAATACTGGTAGAATGCTAAAAATGTCCCTCTACTCTCCCCCTCTAGAGAAGAATTTATAGACCCTGAAAATTACATGGGGAAACATATGGGAGCATATGTCATAAGCATCATAAATTAATATATAATATAATCACATGTTAATATACAAACTGCATGCTACAAGACGTATGGTATTAAGACATTAACATTTTAAGTGTGTGTAAAAAGCATGAGCCCACATAAATATACAATATGTAGCATATAATAAAACCATATGATATTATACATTAGACCTAAATACAAAACTCCTCTAGCATACAAAACATAGTTACATTGAAAAGTTTCTTGCTGTAACAAATAGATAGATCACATACAGAAACATAATAATGCACATATAATAATAATTTATGTATGGCATTGTAGCTTCCAGATAATAAGCAAAGCAAGGAAAAAATATTTCATCACAAACATGTAAATTCTGTCTTAAATATTATAGGTACTCCATCAATAGGTGTCAATTGGCTATATTGCCCCCTAAACATTGGAAATTAACTTCTTCAAAGACCAAATAGCCCTGACAGGATTCTATAATGTGCTGACAGTTCTGAGATGCAACCTGAAAGCTTATTGCTAGCCCAAGATGACTATAAACCTTGTTAGGCTTGCTGGCCCACTGTTCCCATACTGGACTCAGGGATAGTTTCTGGATGTTCTTGCTATCTCCAGCTCTTACAGCCCTTGTAGTCCTTGTAGGACCTTCAGTAGCCAGAAGAGTAAGTAGTAGGAGTTCAAGGGCCCTCTGCCTGAACAGAATCCCTCCTTGCCCTGCAACAAAATTAGACAATTTCCCTGACTCTACAATGCTTACTGATGTACAATGTATACATGTCTTCATTAGCCATTGTCTAGCTCTACAAGTCCATCAACTAGTGGAGGGATATTTTCTTGGGAGTCATTTTTGAATGTTTGACCACCATTTCTTTCTTCCTTTTCACCAGAGAATCTAAGAAACTCCTTAGAAGGGCAACTGATTCTTATAATGAGCTGTCTCTGTAAGACCCAAATCACTCCCTGGGGTTATTACAAATTGTGTAGTCTTTCAACTACGTGGTTTGAAATAACTTGTTAATCATTCTATTATGCATGTGTAAGGGTAGAATCAAAATCAGTTTAGTCTTGTTATTTTAACTTAGTAAGACTATTTTCAGTCTTTAATCAATCAGTCAGAGAGCGCAGGGGTCCTCAAATTTTTTAAATAAGGGTCCAGTTCATTGTCCCTCAGACTGTTGGAGGGCCGGACTATAGTAAAAACAAAAACTTTGTTTGTGGGCCTTTAAATAAAGAAACTTCATAGCCCTGAGTGAGGGGGATAAATGTCCTCAGCTGCTGCATCTGGCCCGCGGACCTTCGTTTGAGGACTCCTGCCTTAGATTAAGGGCCTTTTACATTTGTGACAAATTCTCTCCTCATCCCTCAGGATGGGACTCCTTCTGACTACCTTGACTTCCTTCAAGTTCCTGCTAAAATCCTATTGTCTATAAGGAGCCTTTCCTAGTTCCCTTAATACCAGTACTTCTCCTTGGGATTGTCATATATATGTTTGTGGGGATATGTATCTGTATGTATATGTGTATATTCATATAGATATGTACATGTATATATACACATATCTATGCATATGTGTCAGATTATATAGAGATATAAATATAGATAACAGAGATTGAGTTGTAGACATAGATACAAATATCAATAGAGATCTTTTCTGCACTTAATTATTTGCATGTTTTCTCCTCTATTAGATGTAAACTCCTTGAGCTGTTTGAAGGGCTTTCTACCTTTCTTTCTATGTTCAAAATGTAGGCAGATCCTGACTTATAATATGTTCTTAATAAATACTTGCTGAATAACTAGAATGTTAATATAGATGATTAACAATAACCTGTATCAAATTTCTTACTGGGTCAGGGAGAAAGAGAGTAAGGGAGTGAAAGAGCAAATTTGGAACTCAATTTTTTTAATGAATGTTAAAAATTGTATTTACATGTAAAATAAAATGTTATTTAAAATATATATAAACAAATATCTGTTGATTTATTGACTTAAATTAATATATTCCTAGAAATTTGTAGGAGACAAATTAAAAAGAAAACAATAAAAGTATGAGCCAGTATCAGACAAACCCAGAGTTTGGAGCATCTACATGCAAATGCATAAAATATGGATTCAGGACATAGCTGCGTTTGTTTTCTGGGAAGAGAGATTTTAAAAAATCAAAAATGCCTAAGGCTCCATAACTATCAGTCTCCCAGATTCTAAACCTTTCAATAGGAGCATTCTGTCTAGAACCAAAGCTTCATACATCAGGCTTCTTCCCAGCAAAACCCTTTTTGAAAGCAGGATCTTAAGACACCAGGCTACAATAGGCATCAAGCATATCTTCTGAATGTGTGAGTATATCAGTCTTTCATTGCCATTTTGGGATTGGATAAAAGAATTGATGATGAGTATGAATTCCATCAGCCCCCATGGTATTTGAAAAAGAGCATACTGATACCAACCTTCTATTTTTCTGTCCCTGGAGGACTCTATGTAGTACCCCAATCAAATGATGCTTGCCTATTATCTGGTTAGCAGTTTTCTTCCCCCTCTTTTCCTAATCCCTTTGATTCAGAGTTGCAAAGCAAAAATGTTAAAATTCTTTCCTGATTATTCCTCTATGCTGAATTGCTATCCTGCTTTGCCCTCCCCTTCTGTTGTGTCTTCTAAAAATCCTATTTTATCATTTTAAAATGTCTTTTCATCTTTTATATCTTCATCTCACATTTTCTTCTATAGCCTTTATCCCATCACATTGCTATACTCTCTCCTATGCCTCTAACCTGGTACTTTAGCTCTCCTAGATTCTGAGCCCCTGATTAATGGGAGTTCTCCATATGTAGCTAGCCCTAAAACCATTATATTTCCCACCTGCTATCTTCCTACCACGCCAAAGAGCACACACCATCTCCCCTAATAGCACCACCTTCTTCCTACCTATTGCTTTGGGAGTATAATCAAATCTACAATGCCATTCCTGAAAGGACATTCAATCATATGCCCTACATCTGCTCATCATCTTTGCAACTTCCAATATCAAAATACTCTGGCCGTTCTTCTTTATATAAATTGTTCTCACTTATTAGAATATAAATTTTTTAAAGGCAGGCACTATATTTCTATTTTTATCGCTAGCACTTAGAAAAATTTCTGGTACATAGAGAGAACTTAATAAATGCTTTTTTATTCATTCATCCATTCATATATTTTGCACTCAGAGAAACCTGCACCCTCCATTCCTCAGAAATGATGTATCCCTTTATTCTGCCCAATACTGGGTACACCTCCTCCTATACAGTCCCCCAAACTCTAGGCCAGAAGGAAGATTAAACATATTCCTTACTCCTCCTTACCACTTCCAGATTCTCCCTCTGCCACCAGAATCTAGCAATATCCTCTTCTTTGAAGTTTATATTCCAACTGTTTCAAGAATTGTGGTTCTCCATTCCATAGCTTGTAACTTGTATGGGGTGGTCATGAAATTATGATTTACTATCAGCTAATACTTGATTTGTATACCTATTTTATATACTTATATACTCAGGGAAATAGAAATCAGGGAGAAAGTTTAAGAAGCCCTGGTTATATCACCCTATCTAGATCTGTTTTTTAGATATTTGTCAACCTTTGATCCTCTCCTTTTCCAAGGAATTTATTACCTAGTTCACAGTCTTTTTCTCCACTTCAGTTTCTGCCTTCACACTTGAAGGTTTCAATAGTCTTGCTGATGTGCCTCAAACACCATGATATCCCAATTCATCAGTTTCCTTAACTCTGAAACTACTCTAGGTGACTATGGCCTTTTATCCTTCCATCTCTTCCTCTGCCTCATTCTTTCTAAATCTATTTTTCATCCTTATCAGTCACCCCCAGACATTCTATTGCTCTCTTCTCTCTCAGATCATCTCCCCTTCTCTGACTTCATAGCTAGAGATTACTCTCTTTGTAATCTAATCCCAGCTCATCCTACATGAGAGTAAAGTTATTCATAAATGATCCAATGAATTTACCATGACTTTCTTAAGGATGCATCATATGACTTCACTATTGATCATCAAGTATGTATTTCATTCATTGCTGCTGTCTCACAGTTTATACATATGTGATGATGGAATTACAGTGGGATACTTCAAAGACAACATTTTGTGACCATAGTACTTGAGGAATTCTGTACTGAGTGCAGAATAGTTGAGAAACTATTCTGAAATTCTGGAGAAGAGTGATCATATCTAATGACCCTTGAACCAAATTCAAAGAGCATAGACTATAGAGAGCAGCTAGATGATGCAGTGAATCAGTGAGGTCAGGAACTCATCTTTGTGAATTCAAATGTGGCTTCAAATACTTACTAGTGCATGACCTTGGATAAGTCACTAACCCTGTTTGCCTCAATTTCCTCATCTGTAAAGTAAGCTGGGAAAAAATGGCAAACCATTACAGAATCTTTGCCAAGAAAACCCCATATGGGGTAATGAAGAATTAAACATGACCAAACAATTTAACAACAAATAGATATGATCATCCTGTACATGGTTGAGGTGAACTCCAGACAAAGACAGGGAGTGGAGGATGTTGAGGAATCTGGGATTCTAAGATGTTTCAAAGGGGACAATGGAATTAGGTGAAGAAAAAAAACTGTGAGTCAGATATTGAGGAAGTAATGTGAACTGGTGGTCCTTCAGTGACAATAACAAGGACCAGGACAGGACTGGATAAACTTTAAGGGAGGAGAGGTAATTGCTAAGTAATAATGGTAAAGGAAGCAATGTTAATTCTAAGTCAGGAATGTACTTACAATTCTTCCTCCTAGCCCTGTGTCAGAAAGCAGCCAGTCTTAGAGAG
Organism: Sarcophilus harrisii; assembly: GCF_902635505.1. NCBI lineage: Eukaryota > Metazoa > Chordata > Mammalia > Dasyuromorphia > Dasyuridae > Sarcophilus > Sarcophilus harrisii. Next base: position 543,070,535 of record NC_045426.1, read on the forward strand.
AATACCAATAGACACGGTGACTTTAGGAGAAAATGAGGGGAATGTGAAAAGAAAAAAAAATCTATGGTAAAGGGGGATTTGTTAACTATGGAAGAGGATTCTAGAGGTCAAAGTATGAGAAAGATAGTTGGTGGTTGTTGTCCTTTGTTCTCAAAGAGGACCAGGATGACTTCACTATGTTGGGGTCAAGGTACAGTGTGTCTGCTTGGAGCTGCTCAGATCAATATGAGGTTAAAAAGCCCTACCACAAGTCAGGCACAAATAGTCCATACACAGCAAGAATGGGGAATGTCCAACTCATGGGTCTTATAGGGCCGGGGAAATCAATGGGAATAGCCCTGCCAAGGCAACCATAGGCAATGATGAACTGAAATCTAGTTATAACAATTTTCCACTATGTGAGTTTTTAAGTTGATAATTTTGTATGGTCCATGAATAATGTTATAAATATTTAAATGTCTCTTGGCAGAAAACAAGTTATCCAGCCCTAATATTGAATGAATTTAATATGAGGAAAAAAGAGCAGCAGCAGTTAATGGATACCACAGTCACTACTGGTCCTTGTGCTAATGGATCCCAGATATTTTGTGTAACTCAGTTTTCCCAATCAAGTGATACATTAGGGAAAGTCATCCTGGTAGAAAAGTGGGCTACAATAAGGGTATTGAAAATACATAGAATCATAGACGATCAGATTTAGACTTAAAAGGGATCTTTGAATCCACCTAATTCAACTCTGCCATTTTACAGAAGAGAAAACTCGGGAGGATCCAGAGAGCTTAGATAACTTGCCTAGTCACACAGGTGGTGAGCAAGTGCCCTGAGGCTTGGACTAACATCCTCTGACTTTAAAATAAACATGCTTTCCATGAAGAGGGGACAAGGTGAAGAAGGCCACAAGTCAGGCAGCTAACTGGAAAGAAGACAGATAGACAGATAGACAGATAGACAGACAGACAGACATGTACCTCACTTCAGCCTCTGGGGCCAAACTCAACCCAGCTCAAGCTAGTTCTAACTCAGAAAAGAGATGAGCAAATGAACAGGAGAAAAAAGAGCCAATTCATTGGAAATTCACAGTGAACTTTCACATTGTACTTCTACAAAGAAGAAGGTTAATTTTTCATAAAGACTGCTCATTGCCAAAAAGGTCTTGCCAGAAAGAATTTCCCTAGGGTCTCTCTACTTTGTTGCTTCACAATAGACAAACTTTATAAATTGTTTTTTGATTCTTATGGGTTTTGTATAGAAAATCTATTTAAATGGTACTATATGAACTGGACTAATCAACCTTTTTCAGTATCTTAGAGATTAGAGATATTGAGTAGGATGGGGGTAGTTGCTCCATCTCAAGCAGTATCTTTCTCACACTTATACATACAACCTTGTTAACTTTTCCCCATTTCCTTTTGGTTTTCCCTATCTATCCCCTCGTTGTTTTTATGAGAAAAGTCTTAAGATATTACACAAATTATTTTTCCAATGCACTCAATTAGCTAAGGAAGAATTTATCTTTCCTCTTTTTTCCTCTCTTTGTTTTATTCATGAGTCCAAATAAAAGATCCTATTGATAGCTGATAGAAGGCAGCCAAAATAGTAGCTAAAGAGACATCTTCAGAAGCAGGAAGGACTGGTACAAGTCTGGGCTCTGAGACATCCAGGCTGAGAGCTAAAGTAACTTTCTTTCTTTTTATTTTTGTTGTTGTTGTTGTTGTTGTTGAGGCAATTGGGATTAAGTGACTTTCCCAGAATCACACAGCTAGGAAATGTTAAAGGTCTGAGGCTGGATTTGAACTCAGGTCCTCCTGACTTCAGGGCTGGTACTCTATCGCCTGCATCATCAAACTGCCCTGCCAAGCAACTTTTAAGACTATGAGAAGCTAAGCATAAGTGGGCAGACGTTGATGGAGGAATTTATTATTCTGCAACTCCTTAAGCCAAAAAAAAAAAAAAAAAAAAAAAAAACCCAGAGGTTTTTTGTTTGTTTTTTTTTTTTTTTAATGAATGGATGGTCCTAATGATATCCTTATATCAAGGGAAATGGAAGGCCCAAGTTTTTAAATAAAATGTGAAATAACAAATCAGTGGGGCCATCCCTTAGTGAAGCCCTTGAAAATACCCAGTAGCTGCCTTTGGTACGTCCAAAATGTCCCCACCTGCCTCCTCAGCTGCACAGCAAAGAACATTTACCAAGAGACCTGTTTCAAACATAATAGCTAGCAAACAAAAAATAAAAGCTTCATGTACACTCCAAAGTATTCATAAGATACTCTCTGTAATAGCAAAAAAAAAAAAAAAATGGAAACGAACTGAGGGGTTGTGATTTGGGGAACAGCTGAACATAGTGTGGAATATGAATTTAATGGATTCCTCATACCATAGAAAATGATGAATATGAAGCATAAAGGGAGAGATCATAGGAAAACTTGAATGAAATGATGATGCAAAGCAGAGAAATCAGAATTAAGTCTACAATTATGTAACTTAAAAAGATAGCCAATTAAAGGCAATGAGCAATCAAAGGGGTTGATACAAAACACAGGTCTATCTTTTCCTTTAAGAGATGGGGAAATATAAGTGATGGATGTCACCATATGCTGGCAGACACAAGCACTATCAGTTAACTTAATAGCTAGCATTATAAAGGCTTTCAGGTTTGCAAGGTGCAAATGGGATAATATAAATCTTCATCTCCCTTGATCTTCACCAAATCCATGAAAAGTAGGTGTTATCATCATCCCCATTTTACAGAGGAAGCATAAAGAAGTTATGAATTGATCTGGTTCACCTAGACAGTTTGTATCTGAGACAAGATTTGAACTCAGAATTTCTGACCAAGTCCTAGGTTTATCCCGAAGCTACTCAAATTTTTTGTGTTTTTCCTTTGTGAAAAGAAAATGTTCTAAGGGATTTTATGGGGATATCAGAAAATGTCTACAGATTGGTTTTTTGTTTGTTTGTTTGTTTGTTTTACTGAAGGCAATCAGGGTTAAGTGACTTGCACAGAGTCACACAGCTAATGTGTATCTGAGCCCTGATTTGAACGTAGGTCCTCCTAACTCCAGGGTCAGTGCTCTATCCACTGTGCCAGCTAGCTGCCCCTTCTATGATATTTTTTTAAAAGTCAAAAGGCATTAATAAAACTTTTTTAAAAGTATGTCTGCACTTGATTATTCCAGGACTTTAAAATTCTTTCATTTTCTTTGTCTCCCAAGAATGATGTTTCAAAAGCTGTTATTTCTACAATTTCACTTTTTGCATTCCTTAGCTTTTTTTTACTCAAGGCAACTTAATTGGGTTTTTTTTTTTCAATCTCTAAATATCACCCCCAAAATTAGGGAGAAGGAAGAAAAAGGATAGACCATGTGACCCTCAGAGATTTCTAATTTCTGGTTCCAAAAGAAGAACTAACTATACCATTCAAGATAAAAACAATAATACAATTTTGTGCATCCAAAGTCCCAACAAGGAAATGTTGGGTATGGAAGGTATGCTTTTTTTTCCATACAGATGCCTAAAATAAGACCTTGTAGTCCTCTTTTAAAATGCATATACTTTTAATTTATACTTTAACATATTTAACATGTATTGGTCAATCTGCCATCTGGGGGAGGGGATGGGGGAAGAAGGGGAAAGGTTTGGCAATTGTCAATGCTGTAAAATTACTCATGCATATAACTTGTAAATAAAAAGCTATAATAAAAAAAAAATAAAATAAAATGCATATACTTAGGCAACTAGGTAGTATAGTGGATAGAGTACCAGCCCTTAAGTCAAGAGGACTTGAGTTCAAATTTGGCCTCAGGCCCTTAGCACTTCCTAGATGTGTGACCCTGGGCAAGTCACTTAGCCCCACTTGCCCCAGCAAAATAAAATACATATACTCATAGGAATAATTTGTAATGTATATATAACAGGAAGTACTGCAATTGGACTTTGTTTCCTTCTGAATTTCTTAGTGCCTTATTTCTATAGTTAAAGACTATAGGAATCTCTGAGATGGAATTTTGCCCTGAGAAATTTAGAAACATTGAAGTTCATGTTTATGACTTCCTTATCCCCTGACTATTTACTGATACCCATCACTAGACTTCATCCCCACCTTCCCTCCCTTGATTATCTCCAATTTATCTTGTTTGTACATAGTTGTATGTTATCTTCCCCCACTAAACTGTGAATTTCTTTAGAGCAAGGACTATCTTTTACCTTTCTGTTTATCTCCAAGCTTAGTATGGGGTCTGGAACACATTAGGTGCTTAATAATTACTTATTAGCTAATATCTTATTTAGTTATTATTTTATTCCCCAACTGGATGGCAGTCTAAGGAGTGAGATGGTCATAGAACTTAGCAGGACTTTGACATTGGTTCATTATCCTGTCTAAAACCCCTTCTTCAATAGGCCCAAAGGACTATCAAACTGTGAATCCAGCAGTGTCTCTACTGGGTCTATATCCCGAAGAAATCATGAAAAAGGGGAAAAGACCCAAATGTGCAAAAATGTTTGTAGCTGCCTTTTTTGTAATGGCAAAGAACTGAAAACTGAGTGGATGTCCATCAGTTGGGGAATTGTTGAATAAGTTATGGTATTGGAATGTTATGGAATGTTATTGTTCTATAAGAAATGACCAGCAGAATGATTTCAGAAAAGCTTGGAGAGACTTACATGAACTGATGCTGAGTGAAGTGAGTAGAACCAAGAGAATATTTTACACAACAATAACAAGATAATGTGATGATCAACTGTGATGGACTTGATTCTTTTCAACAATGAGGTGCTTCAAATTAATTCCAATAGACTTGGGATGGAAAGAGTCATCCACATGCAGAGAAGAACTATGGAGAGTGAATGTAGATCAAAGCATAGTATTTTCACCTTTTTGATTGTTGTTGTTGTTGTTTGTTTGCTTGCTTAATTTTTTTCTTTCACCTTTTGATCTGATTTTTCTTGCACAACATGACAGATATGGAAATACATTTACAAGAATTGCACATGCTTAATCTATATTGGATTGCTTACTATCTTATAGGAAGAGGGAGAGGGAAAATTTTGGAATACAAGCTGAATGTTCAAACTATCTTTGAATGTATTTGGAAAAATAAAAAAAGCTATTTAAAAATAAATAAATAAAATAAAACCCCTTCATGCTCTTAGCCAGAAAGTGTGACTTTATCATTGAAAAACACTGTCTCTGTAAACAAAAAGGACCTGGGTTCAAATCCCTCCTAATCCCTCTGGAGCTTACTATCCCCTGAATTTAGTAATTTAATTTACTAAATTACTACTTTACTAAATTACTAAATTACTAAAAAGTAATTTAACCTCCCTGTGCCTTAGTTTTCTCATTTATAAAATAAAAGGTTCAAACTTCCTGGCCTTAAAGGTCCCTTTCATTTCCAAATCCATGACACCATGATGTGGTTCCTTCTGTAGCCAAAAATGCCATTATTTCTAAAAAGCACTAGATGGCACCAGAAAGCTGTGGACTACAGAATAGCTGGAATAACCTTAGTTAAATCTTTCCTCTTGAGAACCTTAAGTATTTTATGTATTCTGTCTCTTCCTGTTCTTGCAGCATCTTTATTGAGGAACATGTTTGAATTTATTCAAAATATCATAGATGGAGAAACAAAGAAAACAATGAACCCGACTTCAGCCAATAGAAATGATACTAATGTCTCATAATTCCCTTTCCATAGGAAATATGAGTAGGGCCATTAGTGTACACAAGGTCCTGATATTTGTAGCCTCTCCATTTTCCCATCATCAGCTTGATTCATAGCTTTGGATAATGCATTCCACCTGGCTTATCACAGATAAGAAATAGAAAAGAGGAATGGTGGCATTTAGCCAAGATTATGAAGTCATACCAGTTCAAGGAAACTGAAAATTATTCAGTGGTTGAGAATCCTGCTTTGTTTTTTTTTGTTTTTTACCTTTCCTATTTCTAACCCCATGGGAAGGCCTCTATTTAAACAGTAATGGACTGCTTTATGGATCTATAGATGATCACAGGAAAATATCAGGTGCTTCCCACATCAAATCAGATATATATTCAAAGGACTATTTACAAGGTGGATGTAAATAGGACTGAGCTACCATGTACATGCCCAAGCTCCTTCTCTCGCTGTTTTAATACAATGGAAATAATGGATACAAAAAATGTATTAAGTATTTACTATGTACAAGTCTTGATGCCAAGTAGTGATGATATAAATTTTAAAAGTAATCCCTACTCTCAAAGCGTAAAGGGGGAGACAAGTACATATGAAAGATTTCTATCAGATGGAGAGGTCCCCTGATTCTTAGGGTATGGTGGCAAAAAAGCTGATAAAGTCTCTTCTTTAAAGTCTCTTTCACTGATAAAATCATATCTGTCTCTGATATTGAAAGACTTTGGTGATAACTTTCTTTCTAAAACTTTGGTATATGTGACTGTCCCCTTAAAGGAGCCACAGGGATTATTTCCTAGAATAATTCCATTAGATTGAAATCATTGTGGCTATTCCCCCGACTCTTAGGTTTAGGCTCTTATTCTGTCTTTATTGGGAAGAGGAGAGATGGTGGACAACTTAGTGATGGTGTGTTCGACTCACCTGGAATATCCTGCCTCCTGCCTCCTGCCTCCTGCCTCTCCCTCTAGATATCTTGCCACTTCAGCTAGCTGGCTTGACTCCCTTATGAGTGGCTGTTGGTAGGAATGACTAGTCCCTTCTCTACAATAGTTTCTTGATGACTGTGAGGGGTGAGCTAGAAGCAGGTCTGCTTGTCTAGAGAGGGCTGCTACAAGTCCCGGGGCTCCTTTATTTATCTTTCTATTGTTAAAATTAAAATATGATCTTGTGAATGTAACTATGAATTTCCATTCTTAAGCATTAGTTTAGAAAGCTCTGGATGAATTTTCTGTATCAGAGAAGACTAGCACCTACTTTGACATGGATAGTCTTAGATCTCCTAGGGTTCTTAGAAGTAAAATGCCTTGTCCAGAGTCAAAAAGCTGTCCCAAGGCAGCTCTTTTTCAGCCTATAGCATTTATTTAGTGCCGCCTCCTCCTCATAGGAACCAGGCACCTAGGAGTCAGATGCTAAGCACTTGGGATACAAAATACAGTTCCTGCCCTTGAGAAGCTTACAATCTAATGAGGAAGAAAATATTAATCAACCAATAAATATTTATTAATGGGACTTCTAAGGGCTAGAGACAGTGCTAAGTATTGGGGATGGGACACAAAAAAGAGGCAAAAGACAGTCCCTGCCCTAAGAGAGCTTATAATCTAGTGGGGGAAATAACATGTAAAGAAATATATACAGAGAAAGCTACATACAGGATAAATAAGAGATAATAAACAGAAAGAAGGCAGTAGAATTTAGGGTGAGTTATAGAAGGCTTCCTATAGAAAATAAGATTTTAGTTAAAACTTAAAGGAAACCAGGGATGTCAGTAATCAGAGCAGAGGAAGAGTGTTCCAGGTATGGGGGGACAACCAGAAAAAATATCTGCAGCTGAGAGATGGAAAATCTTGTTCTTGGAGGACAGGGTCATTGAATTAAAGGGGATCCTGTTGGGGAATAGATTGTAAAAAGACTGGAAATGTAGGAGTGAGCTATTATGAAGTATTTTGAATGCTGAACAGAGCATTTTGTATTTGATCCACAACTCCATTGGGCTGGCCACATTGTTCAAATGTCAAAAATGTAAAATGTATTAGATCTAATGTGATATGGAATCAATTGAGTTTCTGTCCATTATGATATAATGTTTCTCAAGAATGGTTTTACCTGCAGCAAAAAAAAAAGTTGCAAGAGAGAAAGAACTAAGAAGACATTGTGATGGGGTACAACTGAGATGGGAAGAATCCAAAGAAGTCTAACCCATATCCCAGAGGATACTTCAAATGGTACCGGAAGAACTACTAGCAAATCTGTAAGGAGGAATCATTTTCCTCCATCCCTCATAGACTTTCAAAACTCAAACCAGTCCCCCTCACTCTTTGATAGTTATGGCTGTGATATTGTATATAGGTGACGAAAATGATGTGAAAATAAAGACACCATAAGTAATAATGTGAAATAGCTTTGGAAGAGCATAGTGGTTAGCAACATGGCAGGGACATTCATCACAGATAACAGAGAGTTACAATTTGTTACATGAAATAGCTCATGGACTCAAACTGTTGCGACTAGGCAAGGCAGAGTCATAATGATTGAGCAACTTGCTTTTGGGAGGACACAACTTTTAAAGTCTCAGGAAAGAAGGAGGAGTGGGAGGACAGGATCTAGGAAGTAAGGGGAGGAATAAGAAAGGGATTTGGCTGTCTAAAGATATATAAATCAATACAGTTTCAGAGTTTGAAAACAGGATGGTTAGATTAACAGTGGACTCTGGCTTCACTTCATTCTATGAAAACTGGACAGTCTGGGAGAACTGACCTGATTATATGATTAATGATAGGAATGGGATGAGTTCATTTTAGCAATTCCTGAGAATGAGCTGGTTGAGAATTCACGAGCTGATTCTCATCAAAACTGAAGCACAGAAATGATAAGTGATGGGCCCCAAATTACACAGCTAGTAAGCAGAATGTAAATAAATAAGCTGTGTCATAGACTCTTGAAAATGAACTCTGTCTCATGTTCCTGAAGGTTTTCTCTTGGCCCCAGTGCCTATATTTGGTGGGAGGGATAGGGAAGGGGAGCTGTTGCTGTCATTGCTAATGCTGCACATGTACTCCAGAAGCTATCATCTCCTTCTTGTGGTTCTCTAGAATTAAAGAAGCCCTTACTCCCCTTAGTTCCTAGGATCACAGATCTATAACTAGAAGGAACTATCTAGAAGTTCATCCCCAGAGAAAGTAATGGATTCTGAGGGACAAGGAAATGAAGCACCTTGCCCAACATTCATGGGAATCATTAAAAACAGAGAAGACAAACTCAGAATCACTACTCTTCCTACTGCATTAAAGTAACAAACACTGTGACTTCATGAAAATCCTATTCCAGTACTTCAGCATATCATAGAGATGACTCTTAGTTTTCAACATCGATGCCAGTAGTTTAAATGCTGGCATGGAGAAAACAGCATCTTTTTAGGACAAGAAGATCCTATATCCCCTGTGAGTTTTTTATTAGCTATTAGAGATACATCAATCTAAAAAGTCCCCATCCAATCCAGGATTCCAGAGATATTTCTCAAGTCCTACAGATATTCTAGGATAAATAAACCAAAACATGTTGAAATGAAGTTCAGAGGAGCAGTCCTAGAATTTTTTACCCAAGTCCAACCTGAGCCTTCCCACAGGTCACTCCAGGAGAATGATTTGGGATCAAGAGTGAGCAGGTTTTAAAACAAATTCTCTTTTTAAAATGCTTATGGCATAGTTTTGAGTCTAATCTGCATTACTGACATTTTCTACATCTAGACATTCTGAAGTCTGGACAATCGACCCAACACCAGAAAAACATGAGTCCTTGAAGAAGAGATAAAGGATGACAGGCTATACTCAGAATAATGCAGGTCATGCCCATAGTATTAAGTTGTAATCAGAGATGGATCCAAGTATGGATTTCCCATGAATAACCAAAGAAACTCAGAATACCAAGAGAAAATACCCAGGAGTCAAGCTTCAATGGAGTCACCCCAACACAAATCCAAATATCAATATCAAAGAAAATCCAAAAGTTTGAAAAACAGAAGAAAATCAAAAAAATGTAATAATAAAAATAAATGACGTGGAAAATAAGTCAAGGAAAGGCATTCTAAGGACATAAGGATATGACAGTTCAGGAAATTATAAATGAAAGTCTCCCAAAATTCATAGAACCACAGGGCAAAGTGAAAATAGAATCTAATGGGCATGTCCTAAAAGGAATCTCAGAATGAAAATTTCCAGCCCATTGTAGCCAAAACCCAAAGCTTCTATGTCAAAAAAAAAAAAAAAAAAAAAATAGTCCAAGCACCGCCCCCTCCCAAAAAAGAATTTACCAAGACACCACAATAAATATTACACAAAAATTAACAACTGCAACTATAAAGAAACAAAAGGTTTGGAATACGATATTCCAAAAGACAAGAGATATGGGATAATTTATCTGAAAAAACTAAGTATAATCTTACAGGGAACAAAATGGGTCTTTAATGGAATAGAGAATGTCTTTATTAAATTCTAGACTTTTGTCCAAAACTGATGAAACACTCTGAAAGAGAAATACACACACACACACCACATACTTGTAAAGGGCTGAAACTCTGAATATGTGCACTGGAATCAGACAACTGAGCACTTAAGGCTAATCACTGATTGGACAATACTCTATTAGCATATGCTTGGAAAATGGCCCTTCTCATTATTCTGTGCTGGCTCGATCTTTTGTTGTATATAGATAATTGTAGGAGGAATTAGGGGGTGGAGTAAGACAAGCCAAGGCACTTTGGTGGTAGACAAGGAGAAGGGAGGTCATGGAGAGCTTGTGTCCTTCCCCTTCACTCCTACTTCTAAAGACCAAGAATAAAGACGAAGGACTTTTGCTTATCCTGACTCTGGCTGATTCTAAGGCATCCAGGGTGCTAACTCGGTCTTCACACATACCCACAATCTAAAAATGTATATGGTTCTTTAACTGAAAGGAAATACATAGGAATTAATTATTCATAAGTTAATAGGAAGATAAAAAACAAATGTCTTCTCAGAATTCTAAGCTTTGTGTATCACACAGAAATATTAAAGTGACAGAGGATTTCTGGGTGATTTTATTCTATTTTAATGTATTAGAGTATAGAATAAAGATTAAAGTGTAAAGAATAAAGGACTACAACCACTGAAGTTTAATAATATTTCAAGTATATAATCATAAAGGAAGGAGTTGGGAAGAAGAAATGCCATGAGCTTCACTCTCACCCAAATTGGGTAAAGAAAGATTGAATACAACTAGACACAGAGAAATTTTGGTATAGAAATACTATAAAATTTATTGAGAAATGGAAAGAGATGGAGACTAGGGAGGGAGATTATCTAGTACTTAAAAAAAAACCCTCAAATTTTGGAGAGAGGAACAGCAAAAGATTAATCTGACAATATCAAAAGCTAAATGTGGTGGTTCCATTGTCATTAAAGGAAAAAAATTTGCTGTAAGAATGAGCTATTTTCTATTTTTTAGTCTATTAACTATATTCCTTTTAATTTTATCTTTAGATACTCTTGGAATGATTTGGCTTACTTGAGCATCTCATTGAGCTCAGTTTCACCTCCATTGCCTTTCACTATTTTATGAGATACCACTACTTGTAATCTTCCACTGCCTTCCTCAAAAAGGTTTTATAACTGAGCATCTATTTTAAATTGGTTTTGTCCTTGGCTACTATTTATCTCTGAAAAGGAAATCTAGGCTTTAGATGAAAAAGGTTCTAAGTTCTTTTGTTCTCTTTTCCATGGCAATGAATTAAGAAACTAGTGTCTGATGAGCCCTCCAGCTGAGAAATCTCAGTACATAACACAGAAAGTAAGGGGTAGATAATAATTAGATAATCAATTACTTGAGTAAAGATGCATTGACATCCTCTATCCCTGTACAAATTGTGAAAAAGATGTCTTTGGTTAAATTAGAAGAGGTAGTATAATTGGCTGGATCAAGATTGTCCATTCCCCAAATGATTCTTAAAAGGCTGAACTCACCAGCAGCAATTGAACTAATTCAGGAAGGAGACCGCAATCAAAGAATCACTCAAGAAAAGGAGGGGATTCTTTCCCCTCCATCAGCCATGATATTTTGCATTGGAGTTTCTCACCCATTTCAAGAATTATTTAGTCAGTTTAACAGATCTCAACAATACAGTCAATGGCTGCAAAAATAGACTTTTCTGTCAGACCTAGACACAAAGAAGCAGCAACCAGAAGAAGAAAGCAGTTTTCAGGGAATATGGCCCTTTGTGGAAGAGAAGAATGGTAACTATGATTACAAGAAAGAACTAGTTCTTCTGGCAATTAAGAGTTGAACTATGAAGAAGAGCTGTCTCTGGAGACTTAGTTGAGCAAGCCAAGTAGGAGATGTACCTAGTAGAAGTTACATGAGGATTTTATGAGGAGGGAATAGAATATTGAAGCCCAGAAGTACTGGAGATATGAGTTTTGGGGGCTTTCTTGTGTCCCTAACATGTGTGTCTCACTACATTATAGTCTTAAGTATGTACCCACTGTTCACATGAATGACATGCATTCGGGCGAGAGTATACTTGCAGTTTATAGGGGTAATGTTTGCTAGCTACTCTTTTTACTGTGATAACTTAGTAAATTTCTTTATTTTAGGCTAATTACTAATGGAAGACATACCTTTAGGAACTTAAAATTTAAAAGGATACCTTGAAAACCTTGGAGTAGCTTCCTCCATGGATACACAAGCAGCAAATCTGTGAATGCCACATTGAGAAGGTTACCCAGAGAACTGCTACACTTCAGTTAAACATCTGTATGGTGATCATATTTATTTATATCTTCTCCTTTATCCTTTTCCCTTTTTTTGATGTCAAAATTTTATTTAAATAGGTCAGCTTTAAATTATATCTACTGCATGCCATATTTTCTGTGGCAAAGCAGTCATTATCATTCATATTCATATTTATTGAGCATTAACATTTTACCAATTATATTTGGTAAATGCTTAAAATATCCAGAACCGTGTAGTGGAAAAAGAAACAAATTTGAAGTCAAACAAGAGACTTGTTTAAATCTTAGCTCAAATCCTTTCTAGTTATTTAGATTCCTTCATCCCCACTTTCCTTGTTTGTAAAATGATATGATACCATTTGAACAATCACAAAGAAAGTATTTTAACTTTGGGTTGTTATTCTTATCAATATTCCACATAGGACCAGAAAAGGTAAACAGTATTCAAGATATAGAAGGGCTTTTTAAAAAGTGAAATAGTGCAATGGTAGATTTTTTTTAAAAAATATTGTTCTATAACTTGTGCTTCAGAAAATCATTATGTAACCAAAAACTCCTGATGCATCATGATGTAGTGGTCTAGGATTTTAAATGTTTCACTTTGTTCTCCTCTGCCTTGCAATCATCAGAGACCCTTCTTATGAACTTAAAATTTTAGCTTTGGAACTCCTTTCCTAAACTTTCCCCAAGTTTTGACTAGTTAGCACCTCATGTAAGAGTGCTCTGAAATGCTAGCCATCCCTCCCATATTCTCACAAGTTGCTTTCCTGCCCATTACACATCTTCTGTATCCTTTTACTTTTCCATTTCCATCAAAGCAATATTACCACATCATTAGGTAGAAGGTGTAAATCCACTTGTCAATGACTTCACTCAACACACTTGTAACTTTCCAAAAGAAAACCCCCATCCTCTGACACTCCTCAACATACACATTGTCTCCCCAATTAGAATCTAATCTCCTTCAGGCAAGGACTATCTTCATTTTTGTATTCCTACCTCCATATCTTATTTGTCCTTAGTACATAATGAATTCTTAATAGATGTTTTTTTTTTTTAAATTCATTCTTTCATTAGATTATTTGAATCATGGCATAAATCAGTGAAAGAGTCAGAATGAGAACTAGATCATCTGATTTGTGTCATGATCTTAATACAAATCAATTCAGATCCTCATTGGATTAGATAACTTGTAAATTACTTTCAAATGATTTCTATAATCACTCTGATGAAGTTAGGGGTTCCTGGTGGTCAGGGAGTTAAATGATGAGGTTAGTGGCAGGTTTGGGATTCAGAGAACCAAATGAAGGTTTGATTCCCCTAGATTCCCCTAGGATTTGGCACAGGGCAGGAAGTTGTGGGAACTCCCTTCTGGTGGCACAGAGGTCCTTCATGAAGGAATTTACGAACCCAAAAAGCTAGACTGGTAAAAGAAGTTTATTATTGGCACTGGGAAGTCAGCATTTGCTATGAATGAATAGAAAGACAATTCCTTGGTGGCAAGGTCCCAACAGAGAAGAAAAGTTTCTAGTAGAGAAATCCCGACAGTGAGGCATAAAGTGTTGTTAGGGAAATAAGTGAGAAAGATAAAGAGAGGGTAATGCTGAAAGAGAATGTCATTTCAGCGAGCAGAGGATTGCTGCTATGTATGGCATGGCATGGTAAGTCCTCTGCAAGGACTGAGCCCCAAGTTGGCTCATTTTATAATAGAAGCCTAGGCTAGCAGCTCTTGATGGGGGCTGGGTGTAGTTTGAGCTGGAATCAGAGAAAATCTTAGAATTGAATGAGTGTTATCTCCAGCTCCAGACTCAACTAGCCCCACCTAGATAACAGAATGAAACTGTTTGTCCTGTTTCCCTCGGGTGGGAACTTTTACCGAGGCCAGAATTCAAGAAGACTTTCTCCTTGAAGGAATTTCAAAGAGAGAGTTTTGGGGTGTCCCCTTCAGTTTTAGGCTCCCTTTGTTAACTCCATGATTCTATGATCCTTTTATCGAATTTCTCAAATAAGAGCAATATCTGTCCTAAAGAATATTTGTGAAATACTTTCTCCATAATTCCAAACATCTTCAAGGACTTTACTGCAAAGAGATGGCACCATACAAATTGTAAATGCTCCTGAACCCCTTGAAAGCCTTCAGATAATCCCACTGGGATGAGACATAATACAGGAAGAATATGATTCTCTCTGTCCAATATCCCAATAATTTCTGTTAATGAAGCATGTTCTAAAGACCACTGCCACTATCAGCTGTGAATGAAAAAATAAATAAAATACTTTTTTCTTTTTTCCTTTCCAGAGAAATTATGAAGAAGACTAATAGTATGCAAATAACCTTAGAAATCTGTCAGCATACCCTGGTATCATGGAGGCCTGCACAAAGCCCTATATACATTCCTGGTATTGTCAAGTCTCACAAAGAACTTAAGTAAACCAGAAAAAGAACTGAACAGAACCTTGATATTTTCTGAGCCATGACAAAATGTGACCGATTCCTAAGCCTGCCAGGGCACCACAATTGGTTTCCATTATTCTTGCTCCTGGCACATCCTGGTTACAGCTCAGAGTGGGTGGGGAGAATTATAAATGTTGACAGTTGGGAGTTATACTATCCTCTTGCTTCTACACTAAGTGGCACTATAGAGTGCTTACCCTGGAGTCAGGAACACCTGAATTTAACTTCAACCTTTAGCTGTGTGACTCTGGGCAAATCACTTAACCTTTACCTCAGTTTCCTCAACCATAAAATAGGAATAATAATAGGGAGAAAAATCTGGAACACAAGATTTTGCAAGGGTGAATGTTGAAAACTATCTTGACACATATTTTGAAAAATAAAAAGTTTTTTTTTAAAGAATATATTAGTTTTTTCACATTTAACCTATATTGGATTACTTTCTGCCTAGAGATGGGGCAAAATAGGGAGAGAGAGAAAAATTTAGAACACAAGGTTTTGCAAGACTGAATGTTTAAAACTATCTTGGAATGTATCTTGAAAAATAAAATGCTATTATTATTTTTTAAAGAAAATATTAGTGTTTTTCAGGTAACCCCTTTCAAAATGACTAGAAACTGTTTTGTGGCTTCAGCCAAATGATTGTATATGATATAACAAATATGAAGATTGGAATTACAGCTGCAGATAACATGTAAGGAAAAGCAAAAAGAGGAACATTTCACTCTCCCCTGCCATGTGCCTTCCTCCCCTCCTTCTTTTATCCTGTTGTCTAACATGGAAAATCTTCATCTCAGAAATCTTTTTTTTTTTTAAGTTGACTGTGTTTAGCAAGACAAACTGTTCACAAGTTAGCAACAGAAGTGAGTTTCCTACTTGTGGTTGGCAGAACCTATCATTTCTAGAAGCAGCAGACAGTCAATGTTCCATTCCAAGATTCAGGGCTTGTTCCCTGAATGGTCTTTGCAAGATCTGTAGCCTCAAAGTCCTTATATTTGTCACCTGTTTTCTGAATGTGTTTTCCAAATAAAAGAAAAAAATTTAAGATTCTTTCAAAAACACAGTTTTTTAAAAAAATAATTTCAGGCAGATATTTTTGTTGTTTTTCAGTCATTTCAGTTGTGTTTGTGACTCTTTGTGACTCCATTTGGAATTTTCTTAGGAAAGATACTGGAGCAGTTTGCCTTTTCCTTCTCTAGCTCATTGTTTAGATTAGGAAACTATCCAAGAGACATGTAGCTAGTAAAAGTGTCTGAGGTCAAATGTGAATTTGAGTATTCCTTTCTCTATAGATCTCTATCCATGTGCCACCTAGATAACATACTCTTGTTGTTGTTTGTTCTTTGTTCTCAAAGAAGACCATGACATCAGGGAGGTGACACCATGACATGCAAATGAATTGGGTTTAAGTGAGGGAGTGCTATGTAAGATCATCTGCTTCACTTTCCCTTCCAGAGCCATCTAGGTCCCATTGAAGACTACAATGAGTTCTGCTTGAAACATGTTGAGTTTGAGATGTCTACAGGTAGCCAATTCAATATGCCCAATAGCCATTTGATGATGTGGGACCGGGGCACTAAGGGGGAAAAAAGAGAGAGACAGAGAGACAGAGACAGAGACAGAGACAGAGACAGAGACAGAGAGAGACAGAGAGAAGGAGGAAGAGAGAGGAGAGAGAGAGGGAAGGAGGGAGAGAGAGGAGGGAGAAAGGGAGGGAGGGAGAAAGGGAGGAAGGGAGAGAGAGATTTGAGGAAAAACCTTCCCACGCTGTCTCTGCCAGGCTGGGTGACACACCAAAGGGTGCAACCTGTAATTACCAATGCTTCCCTCAGGACATTGGAATTTGGGACAGCCTGTTTCACAGTCAGCCATGCTATATACCTGACTGAGAAAAAGGACCTGGGGTATGGGGTAAGTTGAATTAACTTTTTGGATGGATCTTTACTAGTTACTGTGCAATCGAAGTAGTTAAGTTAACAGAATATCAGAATTGGAAGAGACTTCTAAGACCATGTAATCCAGTCCAGACCTGATCAAGAATCCCCTATTCATTTTTCCCACAGGTCATCTATCCTTTCTAGAGCAGTTAGGTAGTTCTATAGAGATAGTATGGAGCTGCCAATCAGAAATACCTATGTTCAAATTCAGTTTCAGACACTTGCTTTGTGATCTTAAGCAAATCACTTCACCACTTTTTATCTCAATTTCCTCATCTATAAAATGGGAAAAAAAACAGCAACTACTTCTTAGGGTTGTTGTGAGGATCAAATAAGATTATAATTATAAAGCACTTAGCCCAGTGCCTGGTACATAAGAGGTAACATGTGAATGCTAGTGATTATTATTATTATTAATATTTCCTTAAAGTTTTAAAGTGAGATGGTCCCTACCTCCTGTGGCAACTCAGTCTCCTTATAACAGAAAATGTTAGAAGTTTGGGAGCTTTTTTTTTCTGGATTTCAATCCAAAATTGATCCCTTTGCAACTTTTTCCCATTCTTCCTGATTCTTCCTTTTGGAGTTAAGCAATAAAATTAGTTTCTTTTCCAAAGGATTCCTTTTTCTCTCCTTCCCTTCCTATTACTATATATTGTAAGATGTTCTAAGTGACTCATAGGAAATTTATAAAAGAACACAACCAAAAGAATTCTGTACCCATGGGCTTCCAGTCTAATGAGAGAAGACAAGCAAAGATTTTCTTTAAAGGAAAATGTAAATCCACATTTCTAAAGGTAGAAACCAGAACAATTTTTAGGACTGATGAACCATTTGTTCTTCCCTAAATTTTTTTTAATAATTGTAAACAAAGAGGCTATCTCAAAGATGGGAACATGAGCTCAGTTAAATAACATTTGAGTTGCATCCAACTCTATGACCTTCTCCCATAGATTGCCACAACATAGTAAAGATAAAAAAATGTTTGAAAAATTCAAAGAGGCAATACCATTTTGAGTCTTTTGAATGCTGTTCTTTGATTAGATGATGAGTTTTCTAAATATATATATATATATATATATATATACATACTTACACATACATGCAACATACACACAAAGGAAAAAATGTAATCCCCCCCAAAAAACTTGGCATATATGATATAACACACCAGAAGGACAATCCTGGCATTATTACTACCCACTACACATCCAGTCCCTATCCAACTTAGCATATTGTTTGTGAAAGGGGAGAAGCCAAATTCTATTTTACTTCAATTTAATCATAGATTCTGACTAACAACTGGATTCTCTGTTAAAATATTGCCCATGCTGATCAAATTTACTGGCAACTTTATTTGTGACACATTCCTAAAGATGGAGAGGAAAATGAGCAGAACCAAGAGAACATAGTATACAGTAACAGCAGTATTTTAAGAACAACTTTGAGTGACTAAGTCATTTTGACTATTACAAATATGCAATTTAACTACAAAAGACATATAAAGGAAGATATTACCTGTATCCAGAAAACCCCTGATAAATAGAAGTATATAGAGAATGATTTTACCTCAAACATTATACATATATGCATATATATATATGTGTGTATATATTTACATATAGCTATATCTATGTATATATATGCATATATATATATATATATAGCTATAGCATGGGGGGAGGAAGAAAAAAAGAAAAACGTGGGTGATAACGTTATCATATCTTTAAAAGGAACAGCAAATTGCATATAATAATTTGCGATTTCAAATGCAATCATCTTTTTATTATACTAGGTTATGGAAATGCTTGTTTTTATTCCATAAATTAAAATTATATATGTTTTTAATTTTGAAAGGATGGAGAAAGAAACAGAGACAGAGAATTCATAGAAACATGAACCTGGTATTGGAAAGGCTCAGAGCACATGCAGTCAAAATCTGTCATTATATGGATGAAAAAACTTAAACCTGGGGGAAACTGAGTAACTTGTTACTCAAAATTACTTCTGTGTCAGTATTTGAACACAGGTCATTTGATTCCACAGCCATATATCTCTATTATACCATGCTGCTTCTGCAGAGTGGAAAGATACTAGGAAGAAAACACACAAGGTGATGTTCTCTTTATCTTGTACCACCTATAATGAAAATTTAACAATTGCCTCTTGCAAGTCCAGAAGCTAGTTAGACTTGGATCAAATTCATACTCTTATAGAAATTTTTCCATTTTTCTTAGGATCATGTGTAATTAGAAGGTCATCAGTCAATTTAATCTAATAAAGACTTCAGGAATTGAAATGTACAGAAGTTGGATTTTTTAACCAAAAATATTAGAAATGAGATTTTTATTTTAACAACATAGTTGTTAAAGAGAAAGAAAAGTGATAAGATGATGGGGATATGCTTGAAAAGAACAATAATCAGTTTAGTTACCTATCAGTCTTTCCCATAGTGATTTAGACAAGTTATTCCTAGGTAATACAAGATACAGGACCTAAATGATGGGGAGCCAAAGGGGAAAAAAAAAAAAAAAAAAGAGAGAGTCCCAGCCTTCAAGGAGTTTACATTTTGTTCTAAAAGATGACATGTAGAATGATAGTAAATGTTTGGTAATTTCAAGAGAAAAAAGAAAGTACTTATAATTGAAGAGAACAGAGAAAGTTTCATGGACAAGGCAGCTAGGTGGAGAAATGAATAAAGAACCTACCCTGAAGTAAGGAGTTCAAATCTGACATCAAATGCAAGATACTAGCTGTGTGACTCTGAGCAAATCACTTAACCCTGACTGTCTTATCAGAATTAACTAATTAACTTACTAAATATTTATTAAGTTCCTACCATTCAGCTCCTGGAATTGTTGACTATGTTGATCTCTGGAAGGGAAAAGATGTCTGACTCCAGTCTCTATTATTCCCTACTCTACCTACTTCTCATCCAACATACTGGGGAGAGGACGAATGTTAAAGCTCCATTGTTAGATCTGTCTATTGTTATAATAGTTTGCTCAAATTAATTACTTTAATTTTAAGAGAACACATATATTAATGTCCTATTCTTATGTTTCATCATGACATGAAGGTGATCCTGAGTCTTGGAATTCTATGTCAACATAGACGACAGACTTTGTCAGGACCTACCTACCATGCTGGGAATAGGTCTAGTGTTGGACAGGGGCCTGGTGTCAGAGAACCAGTTTAATTCAATCTGAAGAATTGAGGCTCACAACAAAAGGCTGCCTCTTAAGTGAATATTTCTCCCTTCCTTTCTTCTTCCCTTCCTATTCTCCTTCCTCTTTCTTTTCTCCTTTCCTTTACCATTTCCTTCTCTTTCCTTTCTTCCTCTCCCTCTTTATTCCCTCCTTCACTTTCTTTCTTTCCTTCCATTTTTCCCTCCCCCTATTACTTTCCTTTCTTCATTCTTTTTTCCTTCCTTCTCTCTTTTCCCTTCCTTTCCTTCATTCTTTCCCTCTCTGCCTTGCTCCCTTCATCTTCCTCTCTTTAATCCATCCTTTCTTTATTTCTTTATCAATTCATGAAGACTGTCTATTAAGGTACAGAGTTGGGATTACATTCTGTGTTGGAGGAAAGAGATGGAGAAAGGCTTGATATCTCTAATGTATCATCTTAGAGTTATGTTCTTTGATTTTATCTTGGTAACAACAGCAACAACAAAATGATAGTGTTCATTAAACTAAATTATTAATATTAATATTTGATATTTCTTCTTTACTACATTTTCTTCTACTAGGCACAAATAAGTAAAGTTTCATTGTGACTCTATTTCTACATCTTTAAATCTATCAATGTCCATAAGATGTGGTTTTGCATTTTATTCCTTCCCTCTATTTTCCCAGTTCCAGGAAATAACATTGGAGCTTTCTCCTTTGCCTTGTCTCCTCCTGAAAGTCATGTGTGTTTGCCTCCTTATTTTATCAGCTTCTGTACCAAGAAGAACTACGCTTTGGGCACATTACTTAAGATAAATAGGGTTGGGCCTTAGTTAAGTATTTACCAAAAAATCTCTAAGGAAAACAGAGGGTGGTGGTTTAAAATGTGGTGCTCTGCCCTCTGAGTCAGTATCAAAGAAGGCCCTGTTGTGGGCCTGGCACATCTGTATTTGGAGAAAGATAGAGGGTTACTTGCAAACTCAATAATGATTTTGGGAATTGAGGCTTCTGTGGAACCCTTTAAAAATAAAAGAAGGGTAGTCAAATTCTAATTGGGGTAGTGTCAATATTTTTCAACCCCAATCTTTTTCAGTAGCATGAAGTTCCTTAAACTATTTTGCCAATTATTTAGGATTAGCTGCCAGAAAATAATTGCTGGAGTCCATGACATCTTTTTGTATCTGAATCTATCAATCTAAGATATTTAGAGGTGAAAGAAAGACCCTTCATCTTAGAGGGGAGGAATCCGGGGCTTGAGAAGGATCTGTGACTTTGCCCCAGTCACACAGCTAGCCAGTATCAGACTCAGTACTATACCTGTTTCATGATTCCATTTCCTCTATATTATCATTTAGAAAGAACATATTTTTGTCATTGAGGCTTAACATGTCAACTGGAAAGTGTCTTAAAAATATCTTTATCCAATTAGAAATGAGTTGTTGTGAGTTTTCTCATCTATATAATGACAGATTTTGACTGGATGTGCTCTGAGCCTTTCCAATACCAGGTTCATGTTCCTATGGATTCTCTGTCTCTGTTTCTTTCTCCATCATTTAAAAATTAAAAACACATATTTTTAATTTAATGGAATAAAACAACTCACAATGAGTCTCACAGGCCTGGAGAGAGAAAGCATATGATTAAAGAGACAGAATTTGACCAGACCTCTCACTGCAAACCCTGCATACTTTCCACTGTGCCATAGGAACTCATTGATATTGATATGCCATCTAGAACAACAACATTTTAGAAGCTTATATCTTGATAGTAAGGATTGAGGTCTATTTTATTTCTCTTATCTCCCTTAAAGAATGAGTAGCAGATTTAGGAATAACAAATGCGCAAGAAAGTATTTTGAAAGAATGTCATGACAATCTCTCCTAAATAACAAATGAATGTTTATCAGATATCTACTCTACAGAACGTTCTGTTCTAAGCTGTCCCAAGCCATTCAAGATGAAACAAACAATAGAAAAAAATTATCTTTCCATGATGAGCTTTCACGGACCTTTTAGTAAGGTAAGAAATACAGCTAAAGAAAAGGAGTAAATGGGTCCTGGGTGTTATGGTCAGGAAATTGCATTAGGAGGTCAAAAACTTCATCTCTTTCTCTGTCACTAGTCTTGCTCTTGAATGATGGGCAAGCCATTTACCCTGCTTAAGTATAAAGGACCATGCTGCTAAATTTTCCTGACTTGCTTTCAGTGCAGCCCTGGTCACTGGGGACCAATCCGGAGCTCCCTGTGTCATCCTAGCAAGGTCTCTTGTCAGGATGCATGTCCAGTTCCATATGAGATGCCCCAGAGCAGCAAACCAAGAGATTCCTGTTGGTTTTGCGATGTCATCTCTGAAAGAATTTAGAGACAAAGTGACAGAATTTGGGGGGATGGAGCAGCACCCAAGATTCCATCATTTCCCATCATCTCCCTTGCTATATACAGAAGCAGAAATTAAGATCTCCAGAGGTGAAATGACCTGTTTAGTGACACTGATTGCAAGGTACAATGCTAGAACTTAAATTTAGATCTTCTGTTTTTAAAAGGGCCCAATTATACAAACTATTTATAGCAGCTCTTTTTGTGGTAGCAAAAATTGGAAATGGAGGGGATGCTCATCAATTGGGGAATGACTGAACAAGTTACAATAAATGAATATGATGGAATGCTATTGTGCTATAAAAAATGATGGAAGGAATAGTTTCAAAAAAAATAAAAACAAAGAAAATCTATATGGACTGATACAAAAAGAAGTGAACAAAATCAGAACAATCTACACAAAATATTGTAAAGATAATCAACTGTGAAAGACTGATCAATGGAATGATCCACTGCAATTACAAAAGACTCATGTTAAAACGTACTATTCACCTCCAAAGAATTGATGGACTCTAAGTACAACTTGAAGCATATTTTTGTCAATTACTTTGTTTCATTTTTTTCCCTTTAAACATGGCTAAAGCAGAAATTTGTTACATATCTATACATGTATGTAAAGGGTTTTATTTTTCTTGTCTTCTTATTAGGTAATAGAAATGGGGAGGGAGATAGAATTTGGAACTGAAGATAAAACAAAAAAAAAAACATTTTTCTTAAATAGCTCTTTTATCCTTTTCACTGTGCAATATTGTCTTCCTTAGAATTCTGAGTAGTCTCTGACACACATTACCCAAAGCTGGGATATCTCCTACCTCTTTTTTTTTTTTTTATTCCCCACCATGAATTTAAGGATATAGCACATTGCTTGTACTCAGTAAATAGTTTTTGGTTGGCTAAGCAAGAGGTTTGTTTTCATTCAGCAAAACTAGCCTTACACAGAATTATAAAATAGATTGGATTGTATTATTTTACCACTTGTGTGAAAGTAATGGAATATTATTATTCTATAAGAAATTATGAGCAGGCTTATTTCAGAAAAGTTTGGAAAGACTTACATGAATTGATGCTGAGTGAAGTGAGCAGAACCAAGAGGATATTGTACACAGTAACAACTTGATTATATGATGATCAACTGTGATGGACTTGGTTCTTTTCAACAATAGGGTGATTCAAAGCAATTCCAATAGAGTTGGAATGGAAAATGCAAAACACATCCAAAGAAAGCACTATGGAGACTGTATGTGGATTGAAGCTTAGTATTTTCACCTTTCTTGGTGTTGTGGTTTTTTCTCTTTTGGTATGAATTTTTCTTGCACAACATGACAAATATGGAAATATGTTTAAAAGAATTACATATTCTTAACCTATATGAAATGGTTTGCTATCTTTGAGAGGGGAAGATAAAAGAAGGGAAGAGAAAATTTTAGAACACAAAACTATGTTTTCATATATTTGGGGAAATAAAATACTATTGAAAAATAAAGAATTGTACTACTTTCCCTATTATTATTTTTTGCCCTCACCACCACCACTCCCCAAGAAAAATTCACTCTTTCTCTTACCATTGCTGCCTGTCTAAATTATTTGTCATATTTTCAAATCTATTATTAGATTCTCTCCAACTATTTTCTGGAGCACTGGATTGGTGAGTCACCAAAAGAAAAACTAGAGTAGGTAAAGTTGGTGACATGATCTGGAAAGGGTGTGACTTTTAACTGACTGTGGGGGATGGTTGCCATCTCTGTTTTGCCAATGAGCTAAACAGTAGGAAAAAATAATAGTCAGTCAGGAAGTATTAAGTATTTATCATGTACTACTGTGCTAAGATCTGTTGTAATTATCCTTCCTTCTTGAACTATGACATCAGGAAGGTGATGCCATGATTTGCAAGTGAATGGGATTTAAGTGAAGGAGGACTGGGCAGTTACCAACCTCCCTCTTTCCTCCTGAGCCATCTGGGGCTAGTGGGAATATATAAATCACGAAGACGGGAGATGGCCTCAGACACAGAGGGAGACTTTGGCTTTATAATTTAAGGTCTTTCTTAAGTCTCAGTCTGACTTAGGCAACATCCAAACAGTGATTAAGGCTAGGCAAGAAATGAGGTAGAGAATGACCTATTTTACTTCAACAATAAAAGAAAGAAGGAAGGGAGGGAGGAATGGAGAGAGAAAAGGAAGGAAGGAAGGAAGGGAAGGAAGAAGGAAGGAAGGAAGGAAGGAAGGAAGGAAGGAAGGAAGGAAGGAAGGAAGGAAGGAAGGAAGGAAGGAAGGAAGGAAATAGAAGTCTTTTTTTTTTTAATAGCCTTTTATTTACAGGATATATGCATGGGTAACTTTACAGCATTAACAATTGCCAAACCTCTTGTTCCAATTTTTCACCTCTTACCCCCCACCCTCCCTAGATGGCAGGATGACCAGTAGATGTTAAATATATTAAAATATAAATTAGATACACAATAAGTATACATGACCAAAACTTATTTTGCTGTAGAAAAAGAATCAGACTCTGAAATATTGTACAATTAGCTTGTGAAGGAAATAAAAAATGCAGGTGGGCATAAATATAGGGATTGGGAATTCAATGTAATGGTTTTTAGTCATCTCCCAGAGTTCTTTTTCTGGGCATAGCTGGTTCAGTTCATTACTGATCCTTTGGAAATGATTTGGTTGATCTCGTTGCTGAGGATGGCCTGGTCCATCAGAACTGGTCATCATATAGTATTGTTGTTGAAGTATATAATGATCTCCTGGTCCTGCTCATGGAAATAGAAGTCTTAATGGAAACCAAGAAACTAGCAGTCAGAAGTGAGGAAAGAGAGCATTTCAGGCCTACAGCACATTCAGTAAGGACATAGAGTCAGAAGATGGAGAGTCATTTGTGATGTGATAAAGTAGGATCATGTATCTAGTCCTTAAATGCTTAAAAGGAAATAAAGTGTAAGACTGAAAAGATAGGAAGAAGACAGGTTAAGAAGCCACCAGAGATTATTGAGTAAGGGCTATCAAATGGAAAATGGATTAGAATGGGAAAAGATTTGAGACAGAGAGACCAACATAAATCTATTGCAGTAGTCCAGATGAAAGATGATGAGGGTCTGTATGAGGACTGTAGTTATTTGAGTGGTGAAAAAAGACATGAGAGAGACATTGTAAAGGCAGACATAATAGCAAATTGGATATAAGAGGAATGTAAACGTGAGTGATCAAGGATGATTGGGAGGACAAATGATAATGCTGTTGACAACAAAAAGAAATTTGAGAAGAGGTTTGAGAGAGGGTGATTATTAGAAATGTTGTATTTGAGGTACCTACAAGACATCCAGTTTGAGAAGACCAGAAGACAGTTGTTAATATGAGAATGGAGCACAAAAAAGAGGTTAGGGCTGGATATACAGATCTGAACATCACCTTCAAAGAGATATTACTTGAACCCATAGAAGCTGATGAGCTTATCAAGCAAGAAAGTAGAATAAAGAGAGGGAGACCGAGACAGAACCTTGGGAAATATTCATAGTTAGTGGACGTGACTTGGATGAAGAACCAGCAAAGGAGACTGCGGAATGGTCAAGCAGGCAGGAGGAGAACCAGAAGAAAGCATGATAATCTGCAGAGGAGAAAATATCAAAAAGAAGAGGGTATTCAACTATGTCACAGACTATAAAAAAAAAAAAAAAAGAAATATGAGAACTAAGAAGAGGCCATCAGATTTGGCTATTGAGAGATCACTGGTAATTTTGGAGAAAGAGGTTTCAATTGAATGATGAAGTCAGAAACAAGATTGAACAGGGTTTAAAAATAAGTGAGAGACCACTCTGAAGAGCAATTTGAAACTATGCCCAAAGGGCTGTCAAACTGTGCATACCCTTTGATCCAACAGTGTTTCTACTGGGCTTGTATCTCAAAGAGATATTAAAGGAGGGAAAGGGACCCACATGTGCAAAAATATTTGTGGCAGCCCTTTTGGTAATGCAATAAACTGAGTGTATGACCATCAGTTGGAGAATGGCTAAAAAAGTTGTGGTATATGAATGTTATGGAATATTATTATTCTGTAAGAAATGACCAGCAGGATGATTTCAGAGAGGCCTGGAGAGACTTACATGAACTGATACTGAGTGAAATGAGCATGACCAGGAGATCATTGTACACAGTAACAAAATTATACAGTAATCAATTCTGACAGATGTGGCTCTTTTCAACAATGAGATGATCCAGGCTAGTTCCAATGATCTTGTGATGAAGAGAGCCATCTACGCCCAGAGAGAGGCCTGTGGGAACTGAGTGTGGATCACAACATAGTATTTTCACTCTTTTTGTTGCTTGCTTGCATTTTGTTTTCTTTCTCATTTTTCCCTTTTTGGTCTGATTTTTCTTGGGCATCATGACAATTATATAAATATGTATGCTATATTGTATTTAACATATATTTTTACCATGTTTAACATATATTGGACAACTTGCAATCTAGAAGAGGGAGTGAGGGGGAAGATGGGGAAAAAATGGAAAACAAGGTTTTGCAAGGGTTAATGTTGAATGCTTATGCTTATGTTTTGAAAATTAAAAAGCTTTAATTTTAAAAAGTCTACCCCAGGCAAAATCTTATACAATTCAATTGAAAATAGTCTTTGAAGAGCATTGACATACTAATGTAAGATAATTCTAATTGTGACACTACATTTTGTGGGGTCATGGTTTAGAAATGGAGAACTATTTTTAAAGTAATTAAATAATTCAACCAAGCAAATATTTATTTTTTTAAAAAGGACAAAAAATAAATAAGTGAGAGGAGTGGAAGTGGGGGGGCACTGAGTGTAAATGGTTATCTCAAGAGATTTAAGTCTAAAGAAAATAAATATAATAATGCTATGCTATTAATATTTCATTATTTTGAGAAGGGGTGGTTTCATTGATATGGATACTCCTTTCATTAATGTAGATCTTAACTTGTCTTATGGACTTTGAGAGCTTTTGTGACCAATAATTAATCAACTCCTTCCCAATCTGGTGAATCTTTTTCTGAAATTAGCTCAGATGACACATGTGACTTTACTATCATGCTTTCAGCCTCACAAAGCATGTTCACCACAAAATCTTGTGAGTTGGGTATTTTTCAATTGAATCCCTTGAGAAAGCCTTTAGTACTCAATGCCTTCGGTTCCTTTTCTCTTACTTGTTTCTAAACTCTTTACAATCTGATTTCTCACTTTGTTGGATGGAATTTGATTTTTTCAAAGTTACTAATGATTACTAATTTGCTAAATCCAACATTTTTTTCTCAGTCCTCAGCTTTCTTTACCTCTCTGTGGCTTTTGACACTGTTGAATACTTTCTTTTTCTGAATACTCTATTTTCTAGATTTTTATGTCATAACTCTCTCTCCTTGTGTCCCTCCTATTTTTCTGAATCTATACCTCTTGCCTGGTTCTTTTTCCAGGTTATGCATGAAATCATGTTTATCGCCAAAGGTTCTGACCAGAACTCTTTTTCTCTATATGCTATGTTGCTTGGTAATCTTAGCAAGTTATCATCTCTCGAAAGATGATTCGAAGATCTATGTATCCATCCCTTCTCTCTCTCTCTCTCTCTCTCTCTCTCTCTCTCTCTCTCTCTCTCTCTCTCTCCCCCCCCCCCACCCCAGTGCCCCTGTCCCACATCACCAAATGGCTATTGGGCATATTGAATTGGCTACCTGTAGACATCTCAAACTCAACATGTTTCAAACAGAACCCATTGTAGTCTTCAACAACAAAAACAACTTCCCCTCTTTTCAATTTTTCTGTTATTGGTGGACACCATGTCTTCAAAAGATAATCACACTTGCCACTTTAACATCCTTTTCAACTCTTCACTCATAGTCACCTTCACATCCAATCTATTATCAAATATTGTGATTCCTACCTTCACATCTTTCCTACATGCCTGTTTGTCTCCGTTTAGATAACCATCATATTTATGTGGGCTCTTATCACTTCTCAACTGGAAAATTATAATAGCCTTTTGGCTGACTCGACTGACTCATCTCTGCATTTTTGACTCAGTTGCCAAAGTAACCCACCCAAAGCACAGGTCTGACTACATCAGGTCTCAAATTCCCAGTGAATTCTTATAACCTCCAGGATCAAATAGAAAGTTTTCTGTATGATATTTAAAACCTTTCACAACACATCTCCTTTCTTTCTTTCCAGACTTCTTGTACCTTACTTTCCTCCATAGGATCCAGCTACATTGCCTTACTTATTACTCCTCACATTTGAGATTCCTTCTCCAGATTCTGTTCTTTTTATGGCATCTGTGCTCCATACTTGGAATATTCTTCTCCCTTACTTCCACCTGGTGTCTTCCTTCAAGAATCAACTCAAATCCCACCTTTTGTGAGAGCAGTTTATCAATTCCCTCACTCTATATATTCCCTTCCCTCTGAGATTTTCTTCCATTTATACTGTATGGGTTTTAGATGCCCCAGATGCATATTTGTTAGCATATTGTCTCCCCCATTAAACTGGGAGTTTTTTTAGGGCAGCATCCATGCCTTCAACTTTCTTTGTCTTACTATATCCCCAGTAAAGTGCCTGGTGTGGTACAAATACTAAATAACTTTTTGTTGACTGATTGATCTGTGCAAGTAAAATGATCTCCATTTTGTAAGGAAGAGAACTAAGACCTAGAGAGGATCATGACTGGTCTATAGTCATCCCCCATCTAGTGAATGGCAGATCTGGGACCCAAACTCAAAACATATTCCTCCACTATCATTTCCATGATGACATTTTGCCTCAGAACAAGATCAGGATTTCAGTCTCCTCCATCTGAATTAGAATGAGTCACAGTAGGAGAGTGACTGAAATATGGGATAATCAGAATAGTTTTTCCACTTGGGTAAAGAAGTGGCTGGATTCATAGATCTCTAAGTTTACTTCTAGATCAAAAACTTGATACTGGCCTATATTATAGGTTTAAATTTTTGCCATTTGCAGAATATTGTGACTTGAGAAAAACTTGCTGGAACAACCTCAAAGTTCATATGACTAATCCTCCATATGGCCAGACAGTTCTTTTTAAATTTTCATTCATTTTGAATTTAAATAAAAAGAAAAAAATTTCCATGTACACTGTCACACATAAAGAAGGGATTCAATATATAACCACAAATTTCCATGTCAGACTGTTCACTTTTCTTAACTATGTAATAAAAACTATATATTGTTTTCAAAGCTCCTCTGCTTTTGGTGCCTGCCTTCTTTTTGTTTGCTTTTTTTAATCCCTTCCTTCCTACCTTGCCCTATAGAAGGCTACAATTAAACACAAATATATTATGTATGTATGTATGTATATTTCATATAATAT
The DNA here is from genome assembly GCF_902635505.1 of Sarcophilus harrisii. Taxonomy (NCBI): domain Eukaryota; kingdom Metazoa; phylum Chordata; class Mammalia; order Dasyuromorphia; family Dasyuridae; genus Sarcophilus; species Sarcophilus harrisii. The sequence continues at coordinate 543,100,248 of NC_045426.1, forward strand.
ATATAAAACTATAGGACGCACTGTTTTCTCTAGAAGAGTCCTTCCATATTTTTCTAAACTCAACCCATCTCATCACTTATTAAAGCACAGTAGAATTCCATCTGGCCAGACATTTACAAAACTTCCTCATAACCTTTAATATATGTGTGCCCCAACAATCACAGAAAAATGCTGTAAGTTTCCTTTCTTCAAGTACATGATCAAAAAGTTTTGCTATTTCTGTGATGATGAGCATTTTTCTTGAGAAGTCAGATTTAAGGATCAACCTTTTTGCCATTGGGTGTTGCTTTCTGGTTCTGTTCATTCCTTAGAATTTTGAAACTTTCCAATCATCATATGTGGGCATCGAAAGAGATATTAGAAGTCAGCTAGTTTAACCTCCCAGCCCATTGTAGGAATCCCCTTTGATGATGTTCCTAACAGATGTTCATCCTCAGACAGAACCCTTCTGCTTTGGTGGTCTACATCACTAAGCCACAAGACCATTCTTTCCATTGTTGAATTGCTCTTCTTGTTAAGAAGTTTTTTGTTCTGTTAGGTCAAAATCTATTTCTAAGGCTCTCCTTCACTTGTCCTAGAGCTTTTCATTAGAGCAAGAAAAAAAAAAAAACTTTTCCCTCTGCTAGAAGATAAATCCACCAATAATAGCTACCATGTATATAATGCATCAAGCTTGGCAAAACACTTTTACATTTATTATTTTATTCAACAACCTTGTGAGGTAGATGCAATTATTAGGCTCATTTTGTAAAGGAAAAAACTATGGCTAAAAGTTTAAATAACTTGCCTGAGCTCACATAGCCAGTAAAAATGCCTGGAGTAGAATTTGAATTTAGATCTTCCTGGCTCCAAGTCTACCACTCTATTCACCTCTACCACCTACCTTCCCTCAAATTCTGCCTTCTAAATACTTAGGATCACAAAATTTAGAGCTTTAAAGAGCCTTTGAGATCATTTATTCCAAACCTTTCTTTTACAGATATTCAGGCTGTGAACTGCCAATGTCATTCAGGTAATGAGTGGCAAAGCTAGATCCTCCAGTTTTGAGCCCAATCAACTTTTCACTAAGTCTCATCCATTCTGTTTTATAGTCCACCATGTTCCATCCCACCTTATAGTAATTCATCTCTCTTTCAGGCCTAACATGATTTTTTGTTTATTTGTTTTTAAAGATATTCCTTTTCAGAGATAGTTTCAGAGAGGCAACCCTTGGGTACAGAACACTGAATTTAAAATCTGAAAGAACTCAGGTTGAATCCTGCTTCAGAGGTTATCTGTATTATCTTAGAGAAGTCATTTAACCTCTTTCAACCTCACTTTACTCATTTGTAAAACAGAAGAAAAGAAGCATTTATTAAGTGCCTATTATGCTCCATGGAACTGTACTGAGAGCTTTAGAAATATTAACTCATTTGATCCTCCAACAACTATGGGAAGTATTATTACTATCCCCACTTTACATTTGAGGAAACTGAGGTAGAGGTTAAATGATTTGTCCAGGATTACCCAGACAATAAGTCCTGAACTCAAGTCTTCCTAACTTCAATCAATCTTCTGCACTACCTACTTTCCTCTACAGAAAATAATAATAATAACACCTACCTCAGCTTGTCACTAATACTAACTTTCTGGCACTCTGGAAATCATAAGGTACTATATAAATAAATGCTTAATATCATCATGGTGAATCTTCTTTGGACTATTCTAGTTTGTAATTCTCTCCCTTAAAATAAAGCATAACCAAAATTCAACAAAGTAACATGGAACAAAGGAAAATGTACTGGATATCAATATCAAGAGATCTTGAAAAAAATATTGTTTGTGAATTCCAATGCCATCCAAGAAATGCCATGAATAAGTACTATGACTATGACTTTACATACATGGTCTGGCAAAAGATGATCTTTGTTGTTACTGCTGTCTCAGACTTAATTTTTCCACTGGGGAAAGAGCCACTGATTAACATTTTCTGACAATATAATTCACTAATTCATCTTCACCTTACAGTCTAAAGGTGGAATGGGCTCCAATAGGGTCTTTGTTAGTTTCTGCATGGGCATCTGACTATGGAGATGCTATTGCTCACTCACCTATGTATAGGAAGTCTGGGTCCTGCTGAGTGTTTCAAGGCTTGGGGCCCCAGCAAAAACTTTCTCGTTTCAATCAATGATTGAAGGGTTACCTCCTTTGGGAGGAGACAACCCTTGTCTTATAAATATCAGGCAGATTCCTGAGACAAGAGAATTCCCTGATGCTTTTGGTTGTTTTTATGATTATAAAGTCCCTTCAACAGAGAAATAAGTTTGGATTTTTGTAATTTTTACCTATTGAAGCTGCTCTTCCACTGCAAGAGAATTGTTTGGGGGCAATGAATGTGACTTGTCCAGGGGTACATACATACATAATTACATAATAAGTATGTATCTGTCCCAAGTGGGATTTGAACTTCCAGATCTTCCTAAGTCTAAGGTTAACTCTTCCATCCACTAGGCAACTCTATCTTTTTTTTGAAGCTTTATTAAAAATAATAATGTCTAATATGTGTGTGCACATATAACTGAAAGTTCTTTCCTGGTGAAAAATGTAGTTAAAGAGAAAAGTTCAGTTTTCCCATAAAAAGAGGGATTTCAAAGTCTATTTAATTACATTTCACATTTCCATGCTTAAAATTGGAGGCAACTTTCTCACAAAAAACCTAAGCACATTCATTATATTGCAGCCCTGAAGAGGCCATTAATTAATTTCCATCCTACCTAGAGGCCCAAGGGAAATGTTAGTCTCCCTCTCTGACCACCCATGCTGCTAGCTGCCCTGTGTGTTCTCATTCTTCCCTTCATGTTTGGGTTTGGGAGTATCTAAGCTGGAAGTCTTTGATTTCCTAACCACATTTTAAAAAATGCTAAATCAAGCATCTTTCTAGAGTATTTCTCTAAAAATGTTAAAGGTAAAGTGAGCTTTTTCCTGGTTCTAAACAACCCAACAGACTGGCCGACCTGCCAGAAAACTCTTCTGCCTCTAACAAGTTGCCCTTGGCTTTGATGTGTAGTGCTGATGATACTGTATTCTTTGGCTACTCCAAAGCAGACTGCCAATTAGATCCAAATGTGTCAGACCTATCCTGTAACAGTTGTGATGTGGCCAAGCTTTCCTTCGTAGCTCTCCCTAATTGATGCCTACAAGGACTGTTTATTTAGAAATGGAGCAGTCGTCTTTCAAGATGGAGAAAGCTGGAGAGGCAGAAAGGTCCAGGGCTCCTCTGAATACTTTTTATTCTTCATTTAGGGGGAAAAGAAGAAAAGGCAGTCTTTTTATTTAAGGTCAGACAGTATCAGAACATTGAAGAATAATCATTGATTCATGGAAACAGGAGGATACTTTCTAGTCGGGACAAAGGGCTGGGTGAATAATTAGAGCATGAATGCTAGTGGCCAAAGAAAAACACTTTGAATATTCCTTCTGTTTCACAGTGGGCAGTATGATGGGCTCTTTAGACAACTGACTCTTCTGTAGGTCGTCTAAAGCTAAAATGGGAAAGGAAGAACTATGGGTTTACATTTTCGAATTTCAGCCTTTTCATTAGCTCATCAACATAGGTTAAGAATTGCTTCCCACTCCATCTTACCCCCAAATCTACTGTACTTTGCCAGGTTCTTAGAATCTAATCATTCTTCTGAAATTTAAGTATTGTGAGGATAAAATAGAGCAGAAAAAACCTTCTTTTTTGTGAATAAGTCACATTGGTTACTGTTAAATATATTCTTATTAGAGGGACAAAAAAAGTAAGCATTCATTAAGCAGCTACTATGTGCCAGGCACTGTGCTAAACACTTTACAAATATTACATCATTTGATCTTCACAATATCCTTGAACATGCGAATGATGTCATTGTCACCACTTTACAGTTGAGACTACTGAGGCAGACAGAAGTTGAGTGACTTAATGAAGTTGGTCACATAGCTAGTAAATGACTGAGGTCAAATTGTATTTCCAGTACAATCTACGGGACATTATCCATATCAGTGGTTCTCAAAGTCAAATCCAGAGATTCTCTGGTGGTCTCTGAAACTCTTTCAGAAGGTCTGCAAATTCAAATTAGTTTTTTCTTCTAATATGGTAAATATCTATCAATATAACCACATAAACAAAAATTCTTTAGACAGATCCTCAATAGTTTTTTAAATAGTATAACGATAGTGAAAACAAAAGTTTGAGAATCACTGTAATATGATAATACTATCTTGCTGCTAGCTGCAGCCTTTGCAGGTCAACCTAAGAAGCCTGGGCTGAACTGACTATAGCAGCTCTTGAATCTTGTTTGGGCCATCAACTAACTGAAAATTTGTTATTTAGTTATTTTTCAGTAGTATCTGACTCTACATTACCTGTTTGGGGGTTTTCTTTGCAAAGATATGGTTTGTTTTTTCTTTCTCCAGCTCATTTTACAGATGAGGAAATTGAGGCAAATAGGGTTAACTGGCTTGTCCAAAATCACACAGGCCATCCTGACTCTATACCTGACATTCTATCACTGTATCACCTAGTAGAATATGCATTTATTAAACTTCTTCTTGTCCTTTTGAATTTTCTCCCTCTTCTGGCCCCTTCAGTGTTGCTTTGTTTTTTTGTTTATTTTTTCCTGAGGCAATTGGGGTTAAGTGACTTGCCCAAGGTCACATAGCTAGGAAGTGTTAAGTGTCTGAAGTCAAATTTGAACTCAGGTCCTCCTGACTTCAGGGCTAGTGCTCTATCCACTGCCCCTACCCCTTCAGTGTTTTATGCTACTTTCTTTCAAGATATCCTATGAAGAAGGAGATATGATTCCTTCCCTTTAAAAACAAATTAGCAATTATAGTTTTAGAAAGCTCAAGGGCAGGCAGACCTGGAGTCTGGGATGGTCCCAGACCAGCTGATCTCTGAATGGTCTTTGCAGCACAGAAATTCTACAAAGTGCCTGACAAGGAGTGCCTCCTGACAACGGTCCCATTCTCCTAGTCAGGCATTCTCAGCCTTAGTTGCCTGGACTTGAGTAGAATTTCTGTTATTGAGTCTAAGATTCCATCTTATGAACATACTTAAAAACAACCAGTCCTGGGTACTATAGTCAGGTCTGAGGAAATGATTCTGTTCTTTGAAGTCCAATTAAGTCAAGCTAGGGCATGACTAGAGAGAGAGAAGGAGCAGGAGACTTGTCTGGCTTCCTCATGGGACAAGTGCCTTCTGTGACAGGATACTCATTTGATTCTCTGGAAACTTGTAGGGAGTCGATAGACTTCCCAACCATCTCTCTCACTGCACAAGGTTTGAACCCCCTAGAGGTCCCTGTTGGCAGGATTGGTGGCTGCTGGGAAGACTCAATGAAGTCTGAGTGTAGGTAATATTGGGTCAGTGGTTAAATCCCACTTAAAGTCCAAAGCTGAATCTTATTTACTTCCTCTGCTTGTGTACCTGTGCCTGAAATTCCTTCTGAGAATTCCCGTCATCATCATTACTCTTCTCTCGCTCCCTTCCTCCTCATAGCTAATCTGTAGTCCTTTCTCCTTCTTAACCTCTCTTAAGTAAGCTCCCTTTCCTCCTCTGACAGTGTCACTAACCTGGGGCAGGCCCTCATCACTTCACAAATGGACTAGTCTGCCTCAAGTTTCTCCCCACTCCAATCTTCCTAAAATACATGTCTGTCCATATCACCTCCCTTACTCAATAAATCAAATATAAAAGTCTCTTTTTGGTTTTCAAAGTCCTTTATAACCTGACCCCCTCCTCCCATTCTAGTTTTCTTTTATTTTACTCTCCTGTCTTCTGTATTCCAGTGAAACAGGCTTTCTTGCTATTTCTCACATAACACACTTTATCTCCCAACTTGTGATGTATCCTTCAAGCCTAGAATTTTCTCCCTTCTCACATCTTTTCCCTGTTCTCCCTGCCTTCCATTAAGTCTGAGCTAAAATTCAACCTCCTACAGGATCCTTTTCCTGATTCTCCCTTAATTCTAGTGTTTTCCTTCTGTTTATTATCCCTGATTTATTATATATAGAGGGCATCCCAAAAAATCCTAGTGCAGTTTTATGCATTGGTTTAAGATATTAAATTAACATTTTGGGACACCCCAAATCTTGTTTGTACACATTTGTTTATATGTTGTCTTCTCCCAATTAGGTTATAACTCCTTAAGGGCAGGAACTGGGGGGAGAGGGGGATTGGGTTTTTGTAGGGTTTTTTGCCTTTCTTTGAATCCCCAAAGCTTAGCACAATACCTGGTGCCTAATAGGTGATTAATAAATGCTTGTTAACTAACTTACAGACTGATTCACAGATACTGAAGAGTGAGCAAGGGAGTAGCCTTATTTTGTAAATAGATAGAAACTTCACTAAAAGCTGATAACAAGTAATCAGTAAATTGCAGACTAGAATCCAGCTCTTCTGCATTGTCTCCCCATCCCACCTCCTTCTAGACTGAATCCTCAATTCAAGGAAAACTTCTCCTTTTCAGCTATGCTACTGGTACAGTCAGGAAACATAATTTCTCTTTTCACATCCCAACCACCAAGTCCTAGTTAGAATGTTAGCATGTTAGAATGTCTTCCAATTACTTTAGTCTTGACAAGGAACATTGGTACTTCAACTACCATTGGCACTACCATGACTCAAACCAAGAATTTAGGAGCAAGAAAAATTCTTCTGCTGAAAGTCCTAGAATGTTAAAAGCTGAAATGGGTTGTAGCATTCACCAGATGGGTGAGGAAAAAATTGTATCCTTTGCATTAATACATCAGGAAGGGTGAGTAGAAACAACAACAACAACAACAAAAACCTGAAACCTTGTTCTTGAGCTTGAAAGAAATCAAGCATAGGTCTTTTTTTATTAATTGTTTTATTTTTTCTGTTTATACTTGTACATTAACTTTTCTAATACACATTTCTTTATGAATCATGTTGGGAGAAAAAATACAAAACAAAAGGGAAAAACCAAGAGAGAAGAAAAAGAAACAGAAAAAAGTGAAGATAGCATGTGTTAATTTAGATTCAATTTTCATAGTTCTCTTTCTGGATGCAGTTGCCAATTTCTACCCAAAGTCTACCCAAAGGATTGCCTTGGAAAGCATAGGTCTTAAGGACAATGTCAGGATCTAATTTTGTTGTTGTTGTTGTTTACCCATGTGCCACTCTTTGTGACCCTTAGCCAAGATATTGGAATAGAGTGCCATTTTCTTCTCCAGCTCATTTTACAGATGAGGAAACCAAGGCAAACAGGGTTAAGTGACTTGCCCAGAGTTATATAGCTAGTAAGTGTCTGATTCCAAATTTGAACTCAGGAAAAATGAGTCTTTCCTAACTCAAGGTCTGCCCAACCTAGCTGCTCAGTAGATCTAAAGCAAATTTTTAATAATTTATTTCTTCTTCCTTTGATTGACTTTGATATTTAAGTAAACTTCTCTTTATCAGGAAAGCTCAAATGTATTTGTGGCGAGCTAATATTTGGGATGGCTAAATTATAGTGCTATCTAGTTATTGTACATGATGATCACAACTAGTATGGTTCGCAAAAGCATTTTATATTATTTTGATCCTCATAATATCCCTGTGGTATAAGTACTGTTATTGGCCCTATTCTTACAACACACTTAGGCAGACTTGACCAAGATCACAAGGTTAGTAAGTGCTTAAGAGAGAAGTTGAATTCACGTCTTCTTGACATCACATCCAGCACTCCATCCACCATGTCATCTAAATGTCTGACAAAGGGATAGGAACGGGGATGATAAGGAAGATGGTTAATGATTATATTGGTTATAATGTTTGTGGACTCTATCACTTGAAGAAAACTAGGGAAAGGTGATTTCATTTATGCTACTCTTTGAAACTTTAAAAGTATAAACACATGCAAAAGCTGACACAAAAGGATATTTCTGGGTAGCCAGAAGACAGGATGAGGGCACTATGTTACCTGAGGAAGATAAGAAGAACTGTACCAAGAAGAGGAGAGAATTGCAAAACTTGAAGGTGAACTTGTCTACTACATAATCTTTCCTTCAGGTGGACCTAACATTCAGGCAAGGGTTTTAGTGAATCAAAATAAATTGTCCTTCCCCAGAATGACAAACTCAGTGAGATAAAAATATAGTTAATGCCCTCAGGAAGACAAAACACACTTAATCCTTAATTCCCACTTTTTTATTTAAATTTGTTAAAGACAGGGCTTTCAAGGATCTTATTGGGAAATGTAGATGTTTCAGGGATGACATTTCATGAAAAAATAAGAATGTGTAACCAACTTCCCACTGCCACCAGCAACAGACTCACTAGACAGAGGAGAGAGTAGAAAAGTCTTTGCCTCAGATCTAGAATGCCATGGGCACTGAGCCCAGTTGTGATACATGAGCCCTTAAGAGGAAACTCCCTAAAAATACTTGCTAACCACTTCAAGAACCACCTCTCTAATCACAAGTGCTGCTCATCCTCCCAAGGTTTATCTGGATCAGGATACTTAGAATCCAAGGGGAGATTGAGTTCTTCACAGACAATTCAGAAAAGTTTAAGTTCATCCTAACCCCTGAGGAATAAATTCTCTACTCTTTTTTTTTTTTTTTAAGAAGAAGGGGTATTCATTAATAGATGTGGAATTTGGCCAAAATATAACATGCTTCCTTTCTCTTCATCCACAGATTACCATTCAACTGCAAAAGGTAAAGCTTAAACAGCTTTTAATGACACAGTAGGACCAACTGATCCCTCTATTTTCTAGTTGGAATGAAGTCTACAATCAAGAGATAACAGAATGTCACCTTCAAAGGAATTACAATGCAAAAATTTATTTTTTAAGTTTCAAAACAAGCAAGATAAAAGTAGGATTTGAAGATAACTATTTATGTTATTAGGCTGCCAAACACAGGAATAGACCCACTTCATTACATTTTCATAGGGACATTCTTTCCAAAGAATATAAAAGTAGCCTGTTCCCTGCACTAGATGATACAGTAGATAGAGCAGTAGGTTTGGAAGCAGGGATATGTGAGTTCAAATCTGATCTCAAATACTTACTAACTGTGTGATCCTGGTCGAGTCACTTATTTGCCTTCATCTGTAAAATGGGATTGTACTAGAGAAGAATCTGGTAAAACATTCCAGTATCTTTGCCAAGAAAGTCCCATAGACACAAGTCCATGGTGATACATATAGTCAGTCATAATTGAATAACAACATGGACCATTAACTTCTCCAGTACCTTGAGTCCCTTACTCTATTTACCATCATTTTCTAGTTTAGCTAAGGAAGGCTACTGGGCACCTTGCATTCAAAGTAAGAGTGTGAAGTTATCCTGAGAGGGTTCAGAAAATATTATAGAATGAAAATAAAAGATTCCCATGGCTGTGTTTGGGACAGCTGGGTGACACAAAAGATAAAATGCTGGGTTTGGAATCAGGAAGATTCCTCTTCCTGAGTTCAAATCTGACTTCAGATGCTTACTACGCCCTGAGAAAGACATTTAATTTTGATTACCTCAGAGGGGAAAAAAGAACAGGAGAACTCATCACTTAAAAATCAGTTCATCAAATAACTCCCAATGTGTATCTTCTGGCAACGGTCATCATGTTTATAATGTCTTTACAAATCTCAATCATAGTTTTAGTTTTCTTTGTTCAATCATTTTTTTTCTTTTTAATACAGGAAGGGTGGAATTGTATATTATAAACTGTCATAACAATAAAAGACATTAATAAATTTATAGAAAAATCATTATGAATAAAAAGGTAGTTGTGCTAAAAATTCTCATGCAAAAAGAATTTGACTGTATAGGTATCACTGAAAATTTATAGAATGGAATCACTGGCTGTAGTATAGCTGTAGAGTGTTCTATCTTATTTAAAGACAATAGAATATGTAAAAGATGGAAAGAGAAATAGCACTGTATGTTGTTTCTTTTCATGCTGTGAAATTCTGGAATCACAGCAAAAAAGCTAGTGAAGGTCAAGAATAGGCAGAAAAAGAAACAATGACATCATTGATATACCAAAGACCACATGAACAGAAAGAAGAAATAGAGGATGAATTAGAAAACAGATTATAAGCTTGCCACAAAGTCATGGTATAAGAATGACAGGGGACTTTTATTACCAGGACATCTACTAGAATCAAAGATAAAATGATCAACTGTTCAGGAAAACCTGAATTCAAATCCAGCTTCAGATAACAGCTAGCTGTGTGACCCTGGAGAAATCACTAAACCTCATCTGTAAAATGGGGAAAATAATAGTACCTACCTCCTAAAGTGATTGTGAGAATAAATGGAATAATATTTGTAAAGATCTTTGCAAACCTGAAAACACTGTATAAATGCTAACTATTAATTACTGTCTTTGATATGAATATTGAGATTATTGTTTGAGTTGTTTTTCAGTCATGGGGGTGACCCCAAGAGCCCATTTAGTGGTTTTCTTGGCAATACTAGAATGGTTTCCTATCCCCTTCTCTAGCTCATTTTACAAATGAGGAAATTGAGACAAATAGGAACTAGTAACTTGCCCAGAGTAACATCTCTAGTAAGTGTCTGAGACCTGATTTGAACTCAGTAAGATGAGTCTTCCTGACTCAAGGACTGGCATTCTACCCATTGCACCACCAAGCTACTCTAAATCTTGAGTTTTATATTCAATTCTGAATATCATAGTTTAGGAAAGACATATAATAAGCCAGAAGCACTTCAAAAAAGGCAGCCAGAAAGATGAGATAATTGGAAACCATATCACATATAAATACCTATTGAAGAAGTTGGGGATGTTTAACTTGGAAAAGAGAAGACTTATCTGTCTTCAAGCATTTTTGATTCAAGATATAATATGGATAATATGCATTAGACTTGTTCTGCTTGGCTCCCAAACTTGTTTTAATTGGCTCTAATAGTAAAGGAGAAACGTTTCAGAGAAGCAGATTTAGGCTCAATATAGAAAAACAATCACCAATATTCAAAGGTTTAATGGACCTACTTTGAGAAATGGTGGGTAGCTCCTCTTGTGAGCTCTTTGAGCAGAGCATATATGACCACTTGCTGATCATGCAATCCCCCTCCGGAGGAGTTTTGGCCTGGATTAAATGACTTCTAAAATTCTTTTTTTGTGGCTCTGTGAATAAAAGAAAAAAAAACTAAAAAAAAAAATTCCTTTAAGGAACATCTTTATGTATCTGATAAACTGGACATTCTCAACTCTCTATTTGTACTTGCAAAATCAAGGTAAAAACTGCTTTTTTAATTATACTTTTTTATGCTATAGAATTTTTTTAATTTATGAAATAAAATAATCATTTCCATAACATAGTAAAAAAAAATAAAAAGTCATTTGCACATGAGAATGCAAACCTACTATGTACAACCTGTTATAATAAATTAATCACATCATATTTTAAATTGAAAACCTGGTTAACAAAAAAGACACCATAAAATCCAGTTGTGCTACTGATTCTACTTTTATTAGGCTTCTTGAATTCCTTTTCCTAATTTCCATTTCAACTCTAGACAAAGTGCTTATAGCTTCCTGTATGTAATATTTGAACAGTTCTTTAATTGGTCTCCCTGCCTTAAGTCTCTCCCTAAGCTAACCTATAATACACATCTCTGCCAGATTTAATTTTCTAAAAGAGTTTGGTTTTTTGGCTTGTTTTTTTTTTTTTTTTTGGAGGGGGGGAGCAATTGGGGTTTAGTGACTTGCCTAAAATCACACAGCTAGTAAATGTTAAGTGGCTATGGTCAAATTTGAACTCAGATCCTCCTGACTTCAGAGTTGGTGCCCTATCTACTGTGCCATCTGGCTGCATGCTCCTCCCCCCCCAAAAAAAGTTTTCCATTTTTCACTTTTGTACTCAAAAATCTCTAGCAACTCTCCATTCTCAAAAGAACAAAGCTAAAACTCTTTAGACTGCTATCTAAGATCCTCCAAAATCTGCCCATCTATTCCTCCAACTTCATCTCTTATTGTCCCCCTACCAAAATCCTGTTGTTCAGTCAAATTGTTCTACTCCTCATCCCCAGAGCTCACTATGTACAACTCTTGTCTCTTCCCTTTCATTACCCCGTCTGAAGGGCTCTCCACAGTCTGACTGTTTTTTTTTTTTTTAACATTCACCCTTGCAAAACCTTGGGTCCCCAATTTTTCTCCTTCACTTCTCCCATTCCCTCCTCTAGACAGCAAGTAATCCAATATATGTTAAACATGTGCAATTCTTCTAATATATATTTACACATTTATCATACTGTACAAGAAAATTCAGATCAAAAAGGAAAAAAGTGAGAAAGAAAAATAAGTTAGCAAACAACAATAAAAAAGATGAAAATACTATGTTGAGATCAACTTTTAGTCCCCATAATTTTATGTTGATTCATCTTAAGTCTATTGGAATTGGCCTAAATCACCTCATTGATGAAAAGCCATGTCCATCAGAGTTGATCATCACATAATCTTGTTGCTGGGTGCAATATTCTCTGGGTTCTACTCACTTCACTTAGTATCAGTCCATGTAAATCTTTTCAGGTCTCTCTGAAATCATCCTGTTAAGCATTTTTTATAGAACAATAATATTCCATAACATTCATATATCATAGCTTATTCAGCCATTCCCCAACTGATGGGCATCCACTCAGTTTCCAATACTATCATTTTTGAAAGTTCAACTCATGTTACCACTACTTTTATAAAGCCTTTGGAGACGATACCATTAATCTTTCTCTTTCTATGAAGTCTTCATCAGGTGTTCTCAAATTTAAGTTGACAGAATAACACTCATTTATATACCATTGAAATCTTTGTTTAGCTGATTAGGTCATCAGGCTAATAAGCCTTTATAAATAGAAACAAAGTGCTGCATAATATATTTTGAGTGGCTGCAAAAAACCCAATGCTGGTAGATTCTCTGACCTATACAGCTCATCTGACATTTAGTTGATGCTACTTTGTGTTTTGTCTGTCCTACTGCCTACCTATTTATAGAACTTGGACAGCTTAGAGTTAGGTAGTTAGGTGTCACCTTTGTGACAGCCTACATTAACATCTCTCAGTCTTGGGCTCATGTTTGAGAGGATCATTTTCTGACATATATTCCACAATCTCAGTATGAAGCTGGGGATCTCTAAAGTCAGCCTGATACTAGATACTCAGTTACGACGGGGGTAATCTTAGATTCACTATCTATTTTAATTTGGAAAATAAAAGGAAACAAAAAAAAAAACATTTTAGGTGCTTAGTGTATTTTTACACTCCACTTTTCCACAAAGTCCAGAGAAAAACTTCCAAACTAAAATTGTAGAAGATCCAAGTTTCATTCCTGCTTGCTACTGTTCTGATCATCTGAACAGGAGCTCTCAGAATATCTTGTTTTCCCTCCCCTGTCTTTTCTTCCTCAGCATAATCTGGCAGAGCAACTTTCAGGAATTCAAAGTTCTGGCCTTACATCATCAGATATGACTCTTAAGTCCTGGTACTTTAAGGCTAATTTTCCTTACTGGAAAGTCTAGACATCTTAGGGAGGGAGGAAGGAAAGGAGAGAGGGAGGGAGGGAGAGAGGGAGAGAGAGAGAAAGAGAGAGGGAGAGAGAGAAAGAGAGAGGGAGGGAGGGAGAGAGAGAGAGAGAGAGAGAGAGAGAGAGAGAGAGAGAGAGAGAGAGAAAAGAAATAAAGGGGAAAAGGGAGAGAGACAGAGAGAGAGAAAGACAGACAAATATATATATACGCATAAATATATACATATTTATACAAATGTATTGCATATTGTATATCTATACCCCTACAATAGCTATACTCTCCTCCTTTCCACATTTCGACCCTTCAGGGTACTAGTTCATTTCCACACTGTCCTCTTGAGTACATGACTTCCATATCATATTGCCAATTATATCCTGCCAAGCTTCAACCTTAGATGATTCCCACCATCTGCCACCTTCACTCCTGCATATATGCTGATTAATATAGATAGATAAAATCAGGCAACTATTCTGACTAGATCCACTACAAAATTTATATTATACAACCTCAAATAAGCCTTCACAGACAATAGACAATCTTTCTACACTTCTTAGGAATTCATTATCTCATTCCCTACAATGACACTTCCAAACCTTTTCATCTCTCCTTGAACCTCCCTTACCTCTCCTTGTCTCTCTCAGCTGATAACTTCATCTTATAATTTACAGAAAGAATTGGAACAATTTGCTGAGAGCTTTCTTCTTGCCTCTTCCTTATCTCACATCATCAAGATGCCTTCTGCTACCATGTTCTCCTTCATCTCTGTCTCACATGATGGGATGACCTTTCTTCTTGCTAAGTCTAACTCCAGTATATCCGATACAAATAATCCCATCTCATCCTTTCTTCTCCAACAGATTGTCCTTCCTCTATCATTCTCACTCTCGTTTATCTTCAGTCTGTTATGTTACAAGTATGTCCATATTTCCCTCCATCTTCAAAACACCCTCAGGTGATCCTGCTATCCTCCCAAAGATCCTCCCTTTGTGGCTAAACTCCTTGAGAAGCTATCTGTATTAAATGCCTCCAATACCTTTCCCTCATTCTCTTCACTCTCTGCAGTCTCGTTTCTGACCTCATCATTCAATCATAACTATTCTTTCCAAAGTTACCATCTCTTAATTGACAAATTGAATGGTCTTTTCACAATCTTCAGCATCTTGATCTCTCTGCAGCCTTTGACACTCTCCTTCTCCCTCTTCTCCTTGATCCTTTCTAAGTTTCTAGCACTCTATCCTGATTCTGCTCATATCTTTTGAATTCTTCCTTCTTAATATCATTTGTTGCACTTTCAGTCAGATCAGGCCTGTAGATATCGCATAGGACTACATCCAAGATCTTCTTCTTTTCTCCCTTTATACTATTTTACTTCATCAAATGAAACGTCATCAACTGCAACAGATCAGTTATCTCTGACATAATCTACTTATCCAGCCTTAATGTCTCTGTGGACCTCCTGCCTCATATCTCCAATTGCCTATTAGATATCTTGAATTAGATGTCCAGTAGACATATAAAACTCAACATGTCTGAAACTTCGTTTTCTCCCCTAAATTTTCCTTCTTTGAAGTATCCTTTTTTCATTTGTAGGTACTACTATTGCCCCAATTAACCATGTTTGCAATTTATGTGTCATCCTTGATTCCTAAGCCTTTCACCCTACCCCTCATATTTAATCTGTTGGAATTATATATTGTTTCCTGTTCTGTTGGCATTCTTTATAACAACGCTCACATATTTCCTTTTATCTCCTCTGACATTACTACCACTGTAGTATACACCCTCATCACTTCATTATTGAACTATTGTTATGGCCTATTGATTTTTTTCTGTCTCAACTCTCTCCCCTCTCCAATCCATCTCCTATCAAAAATGTTATTTATATCAAAATATAAAAAAATATATGTTTATAAATCACAAATAATCAGGGATGATTCTTAAATTCTGGTACTTCAAGGTAAACTTAGTACCATTACCTTACTCAATGTTTCCTACTTAATAAGCTCTAACTACTCCCTATCACTTCCAAGATGAAATATAAAATTCTTTAATTGGTGTTAAATGCCCTTTGTAACTTGCCCTCCCATATGTTTCCAGGGTTTTTATACTTTATGCCCTATCATCTCTACCTCAAAAAAATATTGTTCTCTGACAACCCATCTCCTGACTCAGTCAGTGAATTTTCACCAGCTCTCCCCACATATGGAATCTTCTTCCTCCTCATCTTCACTTCCTGGCTTTCTAGGTTTCCTTTAAGTCCCCAATAAATCCCATTTTCTACAGAAAGTCTTTCCCAATATCCCTTAATTCTACAACCTTCTTTACATCAATTATTTCCAATTTATTCTGTCTATAACTTGTTCATACATAGTTATATATTTGTCATCTCCCTCTTTAAGACTATGAGCTCTTTGAAAGCAAGGACTGTCTTTTGTCTTTTGTATACTTAACAAAGGGGATATGGCTAGCACATAGAAGAAGCCTAATAAATATGTTAACTGACTAAATACATATATGTGTGGATCTATTGTGTAAACATATACATTATATATATGTAATATATATATTAATATCCTGTTTCTGGATTATAAGGCTCAAGAGTATTCCTCATACTTCATATACCCTAATACACTTTGAACATTCTCTTTGTTCAGACCTATGATTTCATTGGTATGGGGAGTTCACATGAGTAAACTCTTTCTCTATCAGTGTGGATCAGCAACTATTCTGCAATTTCTGATAGTTGCCACAAGAGTTGTCAAGTGCCCAACAGGTAATGTTAGAGGTAACATTTGAACCCCAGTCTTGCTTATTCTGAAATCAGCTCTCTCTCTATATTCCACCCTACTGCCTCTTGCTTTGCACATAATAGGTTCTTGAGAGTAAACATAACACTTTCCCTCCCTAAATCCAGTTGCAAACTATGAATGCATGTTGAATAAACAGCACAAAATGCTACAGGATTTTAAGGGGATGTTATGAAATTAGGTCATAACAGATAACTTCAGCTAGAAAAAAAAATTCATTGTGTTCGTTCTTTGCTTTAATCAAAGTATAATTTAAAAACTTACCTTAAGTTTTTGTTATTTTATTTTGTTTATTATATGTTTATGTCACTGTGAGAGGCAAGGTACGGTTATAGGGACACATATTACCAACTGTAGGTGAAAAGCCATTTTCTTCACAAATAGGACTAGTTAGGTGTAGAAAAGCTTGATTTAAGTTTTATTATGAAGTCAGTGTTCAGTCAAAAGGTACGTTTATATTTTATTTTTTAAATGAAATTTGTATCTTGCCAATAGTTCATCCTACAATTCTCTATTTATTGCCTTTAAAAAAAAATTACAAGGTTTCCATAACAATCAGGCCATGAGGTCTAAAACACAAATTGGATAAAACTTGACAAAAGACTAGTAGGAGGGTATTTGGCATCTGTGTTTATTGCTTTCTCACTATACCATGTGCAGAAAACAAGCTCACAAAGTTAAGTTTAATTATAAGGACAAAAGAGCTAAAAAACCACTTTGCATTTTTTGGAGAAGGACATTAAGGGAAGACTTCGGGGAAGATAAGTAGATTTACAATGGCAGCTTTTTGCTTTTGCTTCACAAATGTTACTTATTACTTTCTTTTAGTAATTTTCATATAGAAAGTTATATGCAACATATATTGTATCCAAGATCTACTGTAACCTATTTAACATGTATAGGACTGCTTGCCATCTGGGGGAGGGGGTGGAGGGAGGGAGGGGAAAAATCAGAACAGAAGTGAGTGCAAGGGATAATGTTGTAAAAAATTACCCTGGCATGGGTTCTGGCAATAAAAAGTTATAATAAAAAAAAAAAGAAAGAAAGAAAAAACAAATTAAAAGAAAAAAATGTTTTGTTCAGTGTGCAGCACCAAACATTACTACTAGATTTTATAATTTGAGTAATTTATAATTACTACTAGATACTTTAATATATTTATTTGTAAGGTATTTGGCAGGGGGTGGAGGTGTTAGGAGTGGGGAAGTATGTGTGTGAGGGGGTGGGATAATGGAAACTAGAAATCCTCAAACTTGCTTGTGAAAATTAGGTAACAAGGAACATTTTTTACTTCAATTACTACTTAGCTATTAATAACTGATTATATGTTGCCTCAGAGAAACTAAAATCTGGGAAAGACCTTAGCTTAAAAAGATAAAGATTACTCACTATATCCAGGATCATTAAGTCATCCTGACCTATGATTTGCCATTGTACTCTGATTATTCTGAAGATGGAAGAGAAACTGATGACTTTGCTCAGTCCTGTTTCACTTAAATACAATCCATTCACAAGTCAAATCACACCTTCCACACCTCCCCTTCTTCCATCATGTCATTGGTCTTCTTCCATAAAAAATAATGAACAACATTTCTGTAAGGGGAGCTATGTATAATATATGAGTACATACAATGATGGGTAAGTCATCCAGGAGAGAAGATTTCAGGACATCTCTGAATTATCTTTGTCGATGCTTTGGAGTAGCATGTTGAGTTATAAAGGGAGTGAGGTCAGAAATTGGGGTTCATACACAGGACAGTGTAGGAGAGAAAGTTTAAAGAGAAAGAGTTATTCCACACCTACCAGCCTTCCCTAGACCATCATTATTCCCAAACTCTTCTTGGACCCAAGTCCAAGCCATGCTGGAATTTGGGGTATGAGTGGTATTTAGAATTTGTTAGACTGGCTGGGCTTCAACATCTACATTAAGGCTAACCCACAATCCTTCTTCATAATTTCCCAACTCCCAAGTAATAATACCACGAGAGAATTTTTTGGATATTATTTTATTTTAAAATGGAAAATAATCAAAAATCATTAATCAATGTAACAATTACAACAAAAAATAATCCATCTAGTTCATTAAGGAATAAAATAAAGTGAAACAACTAAGAATAGACTTTTCACTTTTTAAAGTTCCTTAACCTATTGCAGGGCCTTTCCCCAAAAGGCCCAAATGCTAGATACTTTAACCAGAGGCAGGGGAGACTAGGAAACTCAGGTCATGAAAATAAATATACTTCAGCACAAAAGGCAGAAAACTACACTGATAAAACCAAATATGCAAAAGAATTCACTGTATCACTGGACTTCTTTATACATATCTTTTGGAACACACACACACACACACACACACATACATACACACACTTCATTGAATAGTACATAGATTAAAGCCTCTATAACTTTGAAGTGGATGAAGGGTCATCAGTTCTTCATCTAAAATATAAGAAAACTGGCATAGAACAATCATCTATTTTTGATACTGTGAAAGGAGAAAAATTACTCCCCCACATTACATGTCAATAGTTCATCCTTCAATGCTCCATTTCTTGCCTTATTTTTTTAAATTAATTATGAGGTTTCCATAACAATCAGACCATAGGATCTAAAACACAAATTGGATAAGAACTTGACAGCAGCACTAGTAGGAGGGTATTTGGCATCTGTGTTAACTGCTTTCTCACTCTATCAAGAGCAGGGGGGAAAAAAATCTCAAAAAATTAAGTTTAATTATAAGGACAGAACAGCTATTTTGGTGAGGGAGTGCAGGACATTAAAGAGAGACTTGGGGAGAGCAACTAGGCCTAGAGTGGTAGAGATTCCACCATTAAATAATCAAATACACAAGAACCTCTGACATTATTCTAAAATGAATTATCCTTAACTTGTTCCTCCCTTTCATTTCCTAGAAAATCCCTTGTGGGAGGTGAGAATGAGACTATATACATGATTAGCTTTATATGTATTTATTTATACATAGGCAAAAAGAAAAATGACTTTTAAGGTATTAGCCCTCTTCAGATGATCCAATGTCTATTAACACAGATGATGGAATCTTTTATATAATTTTATGAATTATGTGATAGAAAAAAAGTAGCATGGACTCTAAATTGGATTGTATTTAGAAGGGAAGACACATTCAGTAGAAGTGTAAAACGCTTTATGCTAACATGACAGTTGGGAACCAGGTTTAAATTCTGACCTCATCTTGAATTATAATATACCAGGGACTTATGAGGACTCCTCCACCTTTACTCTTTGCTCATTATAACTTAAGCCGTAGAGTATTGTCCAAGATTAAATTACTTGCCTATAGTCACTCTGAGGTAGGAACTGAATCTAAGTTCTTTTGACTTCAAGTCGAACACTTTATCCCTGATACCATACTACTTCTCTAGTAGTAACTGACATTTATATAGCATTTAGAGAGTCTCATAAAAAGCCTATGAATTAATGCAAGTATTATTATCTATATTATATTGATGGGAAACCTAAGGTTGAGATAAAGTAATTCAAAGTCTCACAGCTACTAAGAGGCAGAGTTGGAACTTACTAACAGAATTTCTGACCTTAAATTCATTATTCTCTCCACAATATACTATACTTTATATTCACTAACCTTCAGAAAGACCCAATCTTTCTCTAATTCAATTTCTTTATCTTTAAAATGCACATGACACATGTTCTCTCTCACATTGCTGATATGAAGACAAGAATGGAAAAGGACCCATATGAAGAAAAATGTTTATAAGGGCTCTCTTTGTGATAGCAAAGAATTGGAAACAAAGGGGATGCCCATCAGTTAGGAAATGGCTAAACAAATTGTAGTATATGAATGTAATGAGGTTACTATTCTTTAAAAAATGAAGAGCAGGCAGATTTCAGAAAACCTAGACTTATATGAACTGATGCTGAGTAAAGTGAGCAGAACCAGGAAAACACTGTACACAGTAATAGCAACATTGTGTGGATGAACTACTTAGATAGACTTTGTTCTTTTCATCAATACAATGATCTAAGACAATTCTAAAAAACTCATGTCAGAAAATGCTATCCACATCCAGAGAAACAACTATGAAATCTAAATGAAAATTGAAGCATACTATTTTCATTTTTAAAATAATTTTCAAAAATTAGAATTGCCATGTATAATAAGCAAGTTATTTTATACCTAGTCTAATAACAATCAAGGGTAAAAAAAAATAAAATGTACTCTAGTAGTATGGTACAGGTAGATCATTGTTTTGAAAGCTTCAGAAAATATTTGTTTTCCAGCATATCCCAAAATTTAGAATATGGTATAATTCTGATCATCAAATCTTCTGAAATACATTAGTTACACAGCACTTACATGAAACTAAGTGCTACATACATCATTGGTTAATCATCAATGGAATATGAAGCCACCTATTTAAGAATTATTTAAAAATACATTAAATTTGCTGAACATTGAAATTCTATTTTTTTAAAACTACACAAGATTGCTATGCTACAAGATCTCATTAACAACATTTGGCTAAATAGAAGTGTTCTCAAAGTAAGTGATCTTACGGATTTTACCAAAGGAGAAGTTAGAATTATGGTACCTGTTAATTAAAAGCTCATATGCTCAAATAGCCATAACACAGGGAAATAGAGGGATAGGGACTGGGCCAATGATTTTATTATGATGGAGAACTCCCAAATTTAAAAAAAAAAAAGCTTCTTGTATAACTCTTAAATTAGTACTTCCTCTGCTATCTGCAATTATAGTTTTAGAGAGACTTGCTCAGAACTACAGTTTGAATAAAAAGAGAAACTTGAACCCCAGTGTTCAGACTTGCTCCAAGACTGGCTTTCTATACACTGTCACAATGCTTCTAACAATAACAGATTATTATCAATGTGTCTAAATTACTCATTATCGTCAGGGTATGGAAGAATCCATGGGGGATTTTTTTTAACTGTGACAGCAACAATTCTTAATCTATTTCTAAAATTCATTTTAAGTTTAGATTAACAACTGCTCTCTTGAAGGTCAATTGAATAAATGGAACCTTAATTTCCAACTTTACCAAATGCATTTTTTAAACACTTTTTTTAACCAATAAAAGGAAACACATGTTGCATTAGTTAACAGTGCTATCTAACAACTTTGTAACACATGTATAATCAGAGATGATCAAAAATTTCAACAATAGTGGCCTTTGTAGTAATTCCTCCTTGGATTAGAGTTAGAAGGGATCATAGATGTTATCCAGTCAATCCTTATTTTAGAGGAGAAAACTCAAGTCAAAGATTTGTATAGGGGTCAGAATTTGAACCCAGATTCTCTGACCATAGGCAATACAATGCCTTTTCCAGAGCATCCTCTGCCTCTGGTAGTAACATAAGATAATCGATTGATTTATTGATGAGAGCAGCCATTCAACCTGAAATTCTGAATGGAGTCAATATAGCATGAATGAGAAATCACCTATTCTTAGCTCTTTCCCTTTTCTTCCATGCCTACATCTACTTAGCAGGCAGATTTATTATTAATATTTTCTAAACCTGAAGTCATTCGATTGCAGAAGACTCAAGAATTTATCAAGATTTACCAAGGAGATACCAATACAAAGAAGGGCAATTTTATTAAAGGACTGAAAGGGTTTTATTTATTCATTCCAAAGTTCCAATTTAATACTTCCTCGGCCATTTTCTTAAAGATTTAATTGAAAAGGAAGCATAAAAGTTAAAAGAGAATAAAATCAGAAACTATTAAGCAAATGGAAAATGGCAAGAAGCATAGAAGCCAATATCATTACTGAGATAAAATACTAGCTCTTAAGATCATGGTGATCTTCTGTTCAGTGAAAAATTTGTTCATAATTATATTCCTATTGCTCTTAAAGTTATGTATTTATTAAATATATTAATCTATATACATGGAAGCAATCATATATTTATAATTTACAAACAGAAAAAAACCAACCATTTAGAGGCAGAAATGGGAGTGAAATAAATAGTAATAAATACTCAGATTTTTCCATTTTAGAGAAGAGAATAAAAATCAGAGGTTCAGAAAATTATGATTTACCTCCAAATAATAATAAGGCATAGCTTTTTCGAAGCTGTGTAGAGCCAGGACTGCATGATACCAATTGCAGCAGAAATCCTTTATTTGTTTTCTCAAAATGCATTTGAAGATCAGAGCAAATAATCACAGCCTGAACAAGAATTTTTAGCATTCTAAGCATCACTTAATTTAGGCAGCTATGCTCCTAGTTTGCCTCTCCCAGAATCCAAAATAAAATTATTATTCTAAACAGAAACAAAAGATCAAGGAAGTATTTAAAAAAAAAAAAAAAAAAAAAAAAAAAAAGCTTTTCTAAATGTAACTGACCCATTCAGCAAATATTTATTAAGGATCTACTAAAAATGAGACCTTGAGTTGGGTAATGATTTTTTTTAAGTCAGTTTCTCCACTCAAGAAGCTCACTAAGGCAATACAATATGCTCTCAGCTAAGTATTATACAAGGTATTATTGTGATGAAAGTGAAGGTGAGATCCCAACAATGTCCTAGGAAAAGCTGAGAGTGGAAAGATCACTTACTTTCATCTGGGAGTGAAGAAGTTGGAAATCAGAAAAAGTAATTCATGGGGCAGCTAGGTGGTGTAGTATATAGAACATTGTCCTTGGAGTCAGCAAGATCTGAATTCATATTTGGTCTCAGGTACTTATTAGCTGTATGAACCCGGACAAGTTACTTAACCCCCTTTTGCCTCACAGTAAAAAACTAATTTATGAATCAAAATAATTCAAGAAATTCATGAAAACCCAGCACCTGAGCTGAGTAAAGACAAAGATTGCTAGGAAGTACATTCTAGACATGCAGGATGACTTCCACAAATGGTGATGGAAGTGTCATGTTCAAAAAACAATTAGTTATCTATTTCAACAGGAATATAAAAATATGTAAAAAGGAGTCATGTGAAATAAGTTGGAAAGATATACTGGGCCAAACGTGAACAACCTTCAATGCCAGATAATATACTTTCTGTCATCTTGTTCTATAGACAACAATAGAAAGTTATTGCAGATTTCTGTATAAAAATTTCAATTGTTCATTCTGGACTTTATAAGATGTTCACTCCTGGTAGAAATCAATCTTTGCTCCTCAATTATCTACCCTACACTATAACACTTTGAAAATAAAAATCTCATATTGATACAACATCCTCAAACATTAAAGTTATGGTCACAGCACCCCAGAATTAAGCTATGGTGCGATTTTCAATCCCACCATTAGGAAGTTGAAATCACCAGGATAGAATAGGCTCAAAGGGTCTTTTAGGGAGACAGAGTTCAAGTTCACCTTTTCATCTGGCTAGCTAATATTGCCACATTGCAGGTTTACAGGAATATTTACAAAACCTTCCTGTTTATAATTAATCCAAGTTACCAGTACCTTTAGCTATATTTAGAATCTTCTGGCTGCTTTCATGCCTCAAATTGAGGAATATTGTCTACACAGTTAAGTTCCAACATTCAAGTAACTGCCTCAGTCCTTTACCTGCCAAATTATTTGGCTGTTTGTGGGATCTTATCTTAACTTCCTCAAACATCTTTCAAAAAAACTGGGTTAATTTCTTAAAATCTTTGTTCTATCTGGGATTATTTACTTATTTTGTGGGGGTTGATTTTGGGGAATGGTGAGGCAATTGGGATTAAATGACTTTCTTAGAGTCACATACGCTACTAAATCCTGAGTATCTGAAGTTAGATTTGAACTCAGATACTCTCAACGGTAGGATCAGTGCTCTATCCATAGCTGGGCTTCTTTTGTGTCTACATATTAACCCTTAGGAAGCTTTCTAGGTTAATAATTAAAGTCACAGACATAAAGGGTGAAAAAGCAGGTTCCTGAAACCTGACTCATAGATGCTCCTTTCTCCCTCCCTTCATCCTTAAAAGGCTTTCTCTTACTGCAAAAAACTATTGCAGTAGATAGAGTGGCAGGCCTGCAGTCATGAAGACCTGAGTTTAAAAGCCTCGTTCATATACTTAACTGTGTGACCCTGAATGAGTCATTTAACTTCAGTGTCCCCATCTGTAAAATGGGGATAATGATAGCACCTACCTCTCAGGATTGTCATGAGAATCAAATCTGATAACTGTAAAACACTGAGCACAGTACCTGGCACATAGTAAGCGCTATATAAATGTTAGCTATTATTTTGATTCTTTCAAAATAAAATCATTTCTAGACTTTATCTGCTTTTCAGTTATGAGCATTTCAAAGTATGAAATATAGTACTAGAAATTCATGTCTTTCCCGTTAGAGAAATAAAGTTTCTTTGAGTGCTTAAGATTGTTTTCATCACATAAAGAAACCCCCTTGCCTACAATGAGACAACAGGTTCCAGGTAGAAAAAGGTCAGTAACCTTTTTCATGACAGTCAGCACAGAGAAGGCACCACTGGCAATAGGTGAGTGTTTGTCATTAGTAGGGAAAAATAAAATCAAGGCAGGCAGAGGAAGAGTGAAAAATAGCTTTAAAGTATTTTTGGTTGGAGGCCACTCCATAAGCTCTCCCAGAATTCTTCTCTATAACCTTTACAAATCATAAAAAAATGTGCATGTTTAATTTCACACCATCAATCAAGAAGCCTTTATTAAGTGCTTACTGTGTGACAAGCACTATGCTAAGTGCTGGGGATAACCAAAAAGAAAAAAAAAAGACAAATCAATACATAACATGTTTGACTTAAAGTGCTTTAAAAATGTATATCCCCATTACCTTCTTGCTTGAGCAAATCTTTGTTCTTTAGAAATGCATATGTGACCAACTGGGATCTGTGCTACAGCAATCTTATATATCAAACAGCCAAGTATATCAGTAAATACTGTATATCCAGATAGCTTCTGAATAGCCATTAGCTTTAGAGGAAGATGACTGCAAACCCCCAGGATCAGAATTTATTTAGTTTTTTATGCACTGAGCATAGACTACCAACCATACATAATAGATGTCCTTAAAAAGTTCAAGTTATGGAGCTATAGGAAAAGCAGGCCCACAAGCATCCAAAAAGTGACACAAGTCTCAGAAAAAAATGGAGTTTGTGCCTTTTCATCTGAAGCAACCTATGATAAATTAGTTTTTAAAATTAGCACCTCATGTAGTGCCTTTTCACTAACACCTTCTACCTAGAAACTCTACCTAGACGCCTCAGTGGGGTATGGAAGCTTGATAACCCTAATGGGTCCCAACAAGGTTTAAAAGCTATTATTATGGGCTGAAGGAAAGGTCCCACTGACCTCTGAGGATCAACTCAAGTACAGAGAGGCCTATCTTCAGAAACTGGCCTCTAGGTTACTGGCTTTCTATTTGGCTACAGAAACTCAAGAAACTGCCAACTAAGTGGGTGAGATGGAACTGTAGTGTGCATGAATAATACAATTCTAAATATGGATACTGAGAAATTGACATATTGTATTGGGTCCAAGGAGAACTGGTTCTGAAAGGAAGACAGTAAGAGAACTAAAAATGTTGCTTTCCATCCTCGCATGGCACAAGAATCATATTCTCCATTGCTATGACAAGATTTAGGACATCCTCAGTTAGGAACAGATCTGAAGGCCATTTCAAAATTGAGTATATTCAGTGTGAAAGGGATGATCTCATTTTCATTGCTTTTTTAAGGAGCTGTTTATCTTCATAACATCTGGGTATTTCTAGACTGGCTTCACATGGAAATGCAATGGAGATTTCTTTCAAGGTAGAGACCAGATGGATATACAGTAGATATGGAATTATGACCTATATTTGTGGATGGGATTTGTTTTTAGGCCCTGTTCTAAAACTTAAAGCTCTAAGATTATAAGGTCAAACTATGTTGCCTATCATCTTTGCCATCATAATGGAGTTTTACCCTTTTTTCTTTCACATAAAACACATTTCTAAAAGAGGTCCTCTAAGTACAGAACAAGGGTCTCCTTGGAAAATTGGACTTGCTAGGTGGTGATATTGAAATAGGCATACTACCATTCCTCTAACTCCATGAATCCTCTTACTGAAAACTGAGACTAACCTCCTTCTCTTCCCCAGGATAAGGTTACCAAAAAATAGCCAAGACCTTCCATAGATAATGCGAATGTGGTACCCTGACACACCAAACACTCAGCCTATTTCTACCTACACAGAAGAAGCAGAGATACCATTTCTACAGATACATCCCCGAGATATGGTTGGCTATCTATCTTAGATCCTTCCTTTGCTAAGAAAGTGGATCCTTCCCCTGCTAAGAAAGTGGATCCTTCCCCACCTCAACATCCCCCCCCCACACACACAACAAAGATTTTGCACCAGCCCTCTCTACTCTATCATGGTAGGAAAATAAATAAATCTAGTCTAGCCAAGTCAGCATTTCCATCTCGTTCCCCAACCAGTGCTGTCATACATATAATAATCATGGCAATAGTTTGTTTTGAAAGGAGATGTTTCCCCAGGCTCCTTCTTCTGTCAAGTTCAGGAATCACAGAGCTTCAGATAAGTCTCCTCTAGCACTCTGATCATACATGCAATCATCACAGCAACACAGTTTGTTGTAACAGGAGAAATCTCCCCAGGCTCCTTCTCCTCGGCCACAAGATAACCAGTCCAGAAGTCATGGAGCTTCGGATGACAAATGACGCTGATCTTTCCCATTCAGTCCCAGGGTTTCCAGACATATCCCACATTCGTAGTCTGGGCTTCACAACCAGGCTTCTTCAAACATAACATAAAGCTTGGCCCTTCCCCATGCTGAAGACTCACAAGCAAGTTCAAAGCCCGTAGACAATAGGCACTTCCAAAGGTTGGCAAGGAGGAGACAAATCTGCTAAAGAGGGCACCACACCAGATCCTCACGCAGGATACTGCCCATATCCTGGACATGCTGCCCACGGGGGCAGGCTTAGGTAGTGGGCGGGTCGTGCTTTTTCTTCTTGCCCCGACAGGATTTGCAAACACAGCAGATGATACAGGGCGAGGCCAGCAGCAGCAGGGGCGAAGTCACCAAGGCTATGATGCCCAGTCCCACGAGAATCCCTACAACCTGAAAGACAAGAGAGCAACGTGAGCCAATCGCTGGAATTCTTATGGCCCAGTACATACAAGCCCACTTTGGTGTCAGGGGGGGCTTTACCTGTGGTCCACCCAGAGCCTGAACCAGAGCTGCAGAAGCGAGAGAGCCCCCAACCTGGCTCCATCATCCACCCTAGCATGAGCAATGGCTTCCTTTGGAGAAAGTAGCCAATACCAATTTATGGGGGGCTGGGTGCAATGTGACACGGTGGCTACAGCAGGGGGCTCAGGAGTCAAAGGGTCAAGAAATCCCAAATTTAAACCCTGTCTCTAAGAATTAGTCATTGACCACTGGGACAAGGCTCTTAATCTCACATGATCTCATCGATAAAACAGGGATAATTGGTGTTTGTGGTACAGAACTGTAGTGAGACCCAAATAATATAATGAATATCTTAATTAGTAATTAATTAATAATATAATATCTTATAAATAAACAAGTTGTTTAGACATTTCTACTCTTTTGTTCCCATTTGGGGCTTTCTTGGCAAAGATACTGGAATGGTTTGCCATTTCCTTCTCCAGCACATTTTAATGATGAGGAATTGAGGCTAAGTGACTTACCAGAAGGTCACATGGCTAACTAAGTGTCTTAAGGATGGATTTGAACTCAGGAACAGTAGTCTCTTTGACACTAGGCCTGGTACTCTATCAACAACATCACTGAGATTCCCAGGGAAACTTAAAGCACTAGGTGATTGTTAGGTTGTTAGGTTGACAAGCAAGAGATCCTTAATGAATCCAAAACAGTTCTGGGTGGGGAAAATAACTAAGCCACTATCTTTGGGCCTGTTTTTTAATTTATACATACACTGAGCTGTGTATTCAGAGTGCCTGAAGTGATAGCAGTAAACTCAAGGGTCTCCGGGGTCAACTTTAACTATTCTTAAAAATATGCTCATAGCAGAAAACCATAATAATTCTTCCTTATGTCAAGAGGACAGAGAATATATGCCTCTAATTCTACACAAAACCATAGGATCACAGATTCATTTATTTATATATTTATTTAGAGCAAACAATCTTTACTCATACTAGGCCTCTCCTAAATATATGGGAAGGGGCATCAGAGACTATGAAATCCAATTTTTTTGTTTTACACGAGGATAAAAATTAAGCAACTTTGCCCAGAATCACACAGCTAAGAAAAATGGTACTATTTGAACTCTTCTTCATTCAAAGCCTATAACTCCATCCATTAAACACTAACTATATCCAGACCACTTTTCTGGTTTTCTGAAAGACATTGTTCTTACTCAGCCTCATTACCCAGCCTTCTGTACTAGAAGGTCATGCTCACCCATCACTTATAACTAATTATACGATATAAAACAGGAAGCTTCCCAGACATAAGTAGCACACCTAACTTATTCTAGCGTTCCTTTTCAAGTCACAGTACCTGTGTTCGGTTCCACATCACAGAGGCTCGGGAGTGGCCCAGTTTATTTCGGCAGGGCCCTTTATCATAATGTCTGAGGAAAATGTCATTCTGAAAGAAAGGAAGGAGTCCCCGTCAGCAGCCATTTAAAACTTAGAGAATACATTCTTAATAAAGCTTTTACCAAGTGTCAAAATTATATCTAGGGCTAGATAACTGGGACTTTGCCCAAGAGCACCAAATTTGGAGGATATGGACAGTCCCTAAAGTCCTTTTAGCAAAATAAGGTTAGCTCCTCCCTCCCTGAAGCTATACCCCAGCCCACAGCAGCCTGCCAAGCAGAAGTTGTACACTGGTGTCCTAGGACTTCTGTCTCCCTACCATGGGTTAGTGTTCACTCTGCTTAAATTAGAGTAACTTTCAAGTTACCTGCCTTGGCCATGGTATATAGGTCTTGACCTCAGTATAAAAAAAACCAAAATAATCCTAATTACAACTCCAAGAGGAGTTTCAGAAATCAAAGGTAAATGTTATTATCAAATATACCTTCTAGCAAGTCCATGATCTTCAGACATATAGCTGGGTAACTTCAGAAGTTATTTCATGTAAATAGATAGGAATTGGAGACAGTTCCCACACATTTCTAAAAGGGGGGTTAATAATCTTTGCATATATATATATATATATATATATATATATATATATATAGGGGAGTTACCCACATCAGTGAGATCACAAATCCCTTGGAGTAGTTGGATCATTCTAGGATTCATAGTATTAGCAAAATTGATTTACAAACAGATCAAAATCATCAAGAGAACTAAATCTGTGTTGCTTGCCCAATTGAAATCATTCTTCATTTAAATGCCTAACATTTGGGACACTGACCTTTCATTCCCCATCCTTAAAATATTCCTAGAAGCCAGCACCACCCCGCCATGTGAAATCTGCATAGAACGCAGCTCAATATGCATCCAATGCCAACACCATTGGTTTAAACAGAGCAAAAATGATGAATAGGAAAATGATGAATAGAACAAGATGCTTCCTTCCACATCTGATATCAGTGTTATGAGCCATTTAACATCTGCCTCGTCTCATCTCAAGTGCCAGAACTGTGTGTTCTTTGCAGCACTATTCACCAAAACACAAATCAATCTGCCAGAGAAGACTGAGATCTGGTGTGCACATTTATCTCTTTGTTTTTCTACAGAAGGCATAAGTATGTCATGAGCCAGAATCTGAATATGACCCTTCTAAGATGCTAATGGAATGAAGAGGAAATTGTCAATTCCATCATTCATTTACCTCAGATGAATTCATTTCAATTATTCACAAAGCTCTATATGACAAGGGGTTATACAATCCTGTTTAATTCCTCTTCCATAGGGGAAGGTCTTTATGACCAAAGCAGAACTAGAGATCATTACTGATCACAAAATAGAAAATTTCGATTATACCAAACTGAAAAGCTTTTGTACAAACAAAACTAATGCAGACAAGATTAGAAGGGAACCAATAAACTGGGAAAATATTTTTACAGTCAAAGGTTCTGATAAAGGCCTCATTTCCAAAATATATAGAGAATTAACTCTAATTTATAAAAAATCAAGCCATTCTCCAATTGAAAAATGGTCAAAGGATATGAACAGACAATTCTCAGATGAAGAAATTGAAACTATTTCTAGTCATATGAAAAGATGCTCCAAGTCATTATTAATCAGAGAAATGCAAATTAAGACAACTCTAAGATACCACTACACACCTGTCAGATTGGCTAAGATGACAGGAAAAATAATGATGATTGTTGGAGGGGATGTGGGAAAACTGGGACATTGATTCATTGTTGGTGGAGTTGTGAACGAATCCAACCATTTTGGAGAGTAGTTTGGAACTATGCTCAAAAGTTATCAAACTGTGCATACCCTTTGATCCAGCAGTGTTACTACTGGGATTATATCCCAAAGAGATTATAAAGAAGGAAAGGGACCTGTATGTGCACGAATGTTTGTGGCAGCCCTTTTGTAGTGGCTAGAAACTGGAAACTGAATGGATGTCCATCAGTTGGAGAATGGCTGAATAAATTGTGGTATATGAAAATTATGGAATATTACTGTTCTGTAAGAAATGACCAACAGGATGATTTCAGAAAGGCCTGGAGAGACTTACAAGAACTGATGCTGAGTGAAATGAGCAGGACCAGGAGATCATTATATACTTCAACAACAATACTAGATGATGACCAGTTCTGATGGATCAGGCCATCCTCAGCAACGAGATCAACCAAATCATTTCTAATGGAGCAGTAATGAACTGAACTAGCTATACCCAGAAAAAGAACTCTGGGAGATGACTAAAACCATTACATTGAATTCCAATCCCTATATTTATGCACACCTGCATTTTGATTTCCTTCACAAGCTAATTGTACAATAATTCAGAGTCTGATTCTTTTTGTACAGCAAAATAATGTTTTGGTCATGTATACTTACTGTGTATCTAAGTTATATTTTAATATATTTAACATCTACTGGTCATCCTGCCATTTAGGGGGGGGTGGGGGTGGGGTAAGAGGTGAAAAATTGAAACAAGAGGTTTGGCAATTGTTAATGCTGTAAAGTTACCCATGCATATATCCTGTAAATAAAAGGCTATTAAATTTAAAAAAAAAAAAATTCCTCTTCCATAATGTCCCATACTATAATTGTAGCAGGCCTCCTATGATGGTCTTTTTTAAAAGGGTTAATAGCAAACATAAAAAAGCAAGAGCCTGAGAAGGAGTTCTATTGCCATGTTAATTTCTATCCAGATCAAAAGCTTGCCTTTTAACAAGTTAAATATATATATATATATATATATATATATATATATATATATATATAAAGAGTGGATGATGGGGCAAAAACAAAACCATTTGGCCAAGCAGATTATGATGTCTTTACCTGGAAGCCATTTGAGGAAATGCATTTCAGTTTGATGGGTTGGAATTTAGGTAAAGGATGAGCAAGAGCACTAATTCATGTTTACTGAACAATCAGTATTTAAGACTATTATTTAGTCTTATTATTTGATATTTAAACTAATATTTAAGACTATACTACGCATAAGCTGCTCATTTCAACTCAACAAACATTCATTAAGTACAAGGCATTAAGGATACAAAAGAAAAAAATGAAGAATATTTACAGCCCTTAACAAATTAACAACTTTAAGTCCATCAATTCTAGTCAACCAATTTGGAGGAAATGAATTGATACACCAAATATAAGGAGCAAAATAAGATATGTGGCAAATGATTAAGAATAATCATAGAAGGAATTATTAATCTAGGGTCCACAAATTTGTTTTGTTAGTATTTTAAAATCCATATTTTAAGAATCAGTTTACTTTTTAATCCTATGTCTTTTATACATTTAAAAATATTAGTTTATCAGATGCCCAAAGGGATGCATAAGACAAGGTCTACATTAATGACTCCAAGTATGTAAAAGGAAGTACTGATAAATACTGTGTGTTCAGCAAACACTACAAACCACTGGATTTAAAGAATGTAGCCTTTTAAGTCTGGTTATTATGTCCATGAATATCATCAGTTGTAGCCCTGGAATGACTGTAATATCATGATTGAACTGAGAGAGATGAATTTTTGCAGGTCAAATTTACAGTCACTTCTAATCATGCTCAAATCATCTGACACTCCAGGGTATTGAACCCTAAATGGAACTGAAACCAAGGTCTTCTCAGTACTTCTTTTTTCCCCCAGTAGTATTTTATTTTTCCAAATACATGTAAAGACAGTTTTCAACATTCATTATTGTAAAACTTTTGTGTTCCAAATTTTTCTCCCTCCTTCCCTTACTGCCCCCTCCTGACAGCAAACAATCTGATATAGATTAAATATGTGAATTCTTTTAAACATTTGCATATTTGTCATGTTGTACAAGAGAAATCAGAAAAGGAGAAAAATGAGAAAGAAAAAGAAAGAAACAATAAAAAGTCACTACTCCCCTCTCTTCCTTTATTGATCTGAAGACACTGAGAGGTTCTTTCAGATTTTTCTGTTTAAGGAGGGCATCCAGATTTTCAGTTCTCAACTAGGTGCATTCCTTTGAACTTATCATGTCTTTGAGTAAGGTACTCTTCCCTTCCCCTTTCCAACTTTTTATATGTTATCTTATCCCATTTAATTGTAAATAATCGAGAGCTTGTCTGCCTTTTGCTTTTCTTTGTATTTCTAATACTTAGCACAGTGCCTGGCATTTAATAAATGTTGATGAACAGTTAAGGCAATTCTCAAAATTCCACCAGCTAAGGAAGTCTTCAGAAAGAGCAGTTCAAGTTGGGAAAGTCATTTTTTCTTAGAAAAATAAGTTTTTTGTTTCAAGACCTCTAGACATATTAAAAAATGAAAACAAGCAGGATAGTTTTCAGGTATGTTAAGACATGAGATGGAGCCTCTATTGAAAACTTACATCCAGGTTCTGGAGACAGTACCAGCAGAATGTGTGCTTACAATTCTTACACATCATCTGAGCACAACCTTCATTCCGTTCGATGTAGACCCGGCAAACAGGGCATTGCTTAATGGGGGCTTCTGCATCCATCCCAATGAGGGCTCTGGAAAAAGAAAGGACAAGGAGTTAGGAAATAAATTTGGACTATTCAGTCAGCAAGAACCACAGCTGTATCAACTAAATAGGATGGTAGATGAGGAAGGTGGCCTAAGACCTAAGAACTAAATAAAATATACTTTTTTCTTCTGGGAAAGGATCTGTATTGAATTTCCAGGTCTGAGGACAGCAATTAAAGTCTGTGTTATCCATGCTGGTATATGTGTGTTTATGTTTGCACACGTATGCATAGGAGACACAAATGTGCATACAACTTGTGTTTTAGGAAAGATTGGAAAATTGAGGATAAAAGGACTACAAATATGTCACAGGAAATTCAAAACCACTTACATTTAGTGTTAAAATGCAATCTTACTATTTTCTTCAGTGTGAATTTATCTTCATTACTATGATTTGCTAACTTAGCATGAAAAATAAATAGGTATTCCCTGTGACCACTGGCTATAACAGAAGTCTCTAGGTGTAAGCTAAAAGATGGAAAAATGGAGCCCAGGATTAAAAAATCATCTACATGTGAAAAATTAAAAAGTAAAACAAGACTTGAATAATAATAAACATCTGAGACAGAAATGATAACTATTTTTACTGCTTATAAGACAATCAGCAAAATAAATTAATTAATTATGACATTCTTTCTATATCACTAGTGGGGAAAAATTAGCAGGAAGGAAGAGTGAATTATTGCCCTAGTATCTGTCTTCTGCTATTGAGGGTCATCAATATCATAACAATAGTGTGAGAAAA
The DNA here is from genome assembly GCF_902635505.1 of Sarcophilus harrisii. Lineage (NCBI taxonomy): Eukaryota > Metazoa > Chordata > Mammalia > Dasyuromorphia > Dasyuridae > Sarcophilus > Sarcophilus harrisii. Next base: position 543,134,404 of record NC_045426.1, read on the forward strand.
ATGGGAATGTTTGGATGGTCGGTCTTATTAAACCTGCCTGTAATCTGTACTAAACCTTTAATCATGCTAATTCTTTGTGGAATATCCAAGGACATTAATATGAGTTAGTGACTCAGAATCCTAAAAAAGCCACATAACCAACTTAGAAACAGTGCTGGGGTCCTTCCATTGAATGGACTGTAATACTGGTAGCTATGTTCCCATTAATATAGAACACTCATGGCCTCAAGCAAAACCAAGGGATCAACCACAAAAGTCATACTCACAGAGCTCCTGTTTTGATTTTAAAAACAACAACAACAACAAAAACCTCCAGGGATCAGATGGTACAAGCTGAATTGATTCACATCTCACCACCTCCCAGCAGGGGTACCATCTTCAAAGAGCCGAATTTCTTACATAACACAAAAACTATGTGACAATAAGTATTCATTGCACTATTGCATTTTAAGAAGATTCCTTTCCTGTGGATGTTTTCAATGCAATATAATATTTTTACTCAGCAACCAGACCTCAAAATATCCTTGGGAGAAAAGTAGGAGAAGAACAATTCTTGTCCCATTCAATAAATATAAGCAGGAAAATTGAGGCACAAAGATATTAAATAAGGAAGCAGATAGTTAAACCAAGATTTTCCATTGAGTTCCTACTGACCATAATGATTCCCTCCCTACCGGATGAGGCAAAGAAAACTGAATAAAACCTCTGCACTTTCAATAATACCTGGAAGATCCTTTTAACCCTAAATAATCCCTTTAAAAATAATAACTTAACTGCAGGAGTATTTTAATGACATTTATGTAATGCTCCTAAGGGAAATGTTACATTAAAATTTAAGAAAAGTGGTTATTCCATGCCGCACCAAAGGCACTTAAAACCCTGGGAAGAGCATTTAGGAATTCTAGAAAAGTCAAGAGATCATAGAATTTGAGATTTGGAAGGGATTTTGGTGGCAATCCTTCACACTAAAGAATCCCTCTTATAATTCCCTTTATTGAGGTAACAAATATCTAACAAATTCAATTCAGTCTCACCCATGTTCTGTTGGCAAGACAACAACAGGCTGGCTGTCCCGACAAGAGCGATCAGAATGCCAGGTATCTTTGCAGCATGAGCAGAATGTCAAGTGACAAGAAGGACATTTAACCATTGTGGGCTGTCCTGAATTATTCTGTTCAATATGGCACACAGTCTGGCAGTCAGCAACAGGACACCATGTCCGACTAGGGTCCAGATGGACTTCTGAAATAAAAAGAAAGAAAAATGATGGTTGAATCCCAAAACAAGGGTCTTGACTTAAGTCTTCCTATTCATGATTCATGACTTTTGAGAAATGCATAAAAACCATTATCTGGAAATTGGAGTGTTTGTAAACTAACACATAGGAGAGTGCTACCACAAACAACTATGTCCACTAACTTACCCTGCTTTTAATCCATAGTTCATTTACTTAATCCCTGACCATTCTCCCCTGACTTGATATTGTGAAATGCTGTACTTGCTACTGAACTCATGCCCAGATAGCAAAGTTCAATGAAAAATGAATTAACAAGGAGTAAATCACCAGTCAGATACACATATTCTCTCTCTCTCTCTCTCTCTCTCTCTCTCTCTCACACACACACACACACACACAAACATACCACAATTCTCTGAAATGAACACTCTTGCCTCTATTTTAGATGTGATGACCCAAAAAAAAAAACTAAAACAAAAACACCACCACCACCAACAAAGACTTGCACTTTCCATTTGGCATTTTATATTCACAACAATCCTAAGAAATAGATTACAGTGCAAATTACTATGGATCAGAGAAATGCAAATTAGGACAACTCTGAGATACCACTACACACCTGTCAGATTGGCTAAGATGATAGGAAAAGACAAGGACAAATGTTGGAGGGGATGTGGGAAAACTGCGACACTGATACATTGTTGGTGAAGTTGTGAACGAATCCAACCATGGAGAGCAGTTTGGAATTAGGCTCAAAAAGTTATCAAACTGTGCATACCCTTTGATCCAGCAGTGTCTCTACTGGGCTTATATCCCAAAGAGATATTACAGAAGGGACAGGGACCCATATGTGCAAGAATGTTTGTGGCAGCCCTCTTTGTAGTGGCTAGAAACTGGAAGCTGAGTGGATGCCCATCAATTGGGGAATGGCGGAATAAATTGTGGTATATGAATAATATGGAATATTATTGTTCTGTAAGAAACAACCAGAAGAATGATTTTAGAGAGACCTTGAGAGACTTACATGAACCAATGCTGAGTGAAATTAGCAGAACCAGGAAATCATTATACATGGTAACAACAAGACTATACAATGATTAATTCTAACGGACTTGATTCTCTTCAACAATGAGATGATTTAAACCAGTTTCACTTCTGCAGTGATGAAGAGAGCCATTTATACCCAGAGAGAAAACTATGTGGACTACAACATAGCATTCTCACTCTCTCTTGTTATTTGCTTGCACTTTGTGTTTTCTTTCTCAGTTTTTCTTTTTCTTCCTTCATGATCTGATTTTTCTTGCACAACAAGATAACTGTATAAATATGTATACATATATGGGATCTTACATGTATTTCAACATAGTTAATATGTATTGTACTACCTACCAGTTAGGGGAGGGGGATGGGAGGAAGAAGGGAAAAATTTGCAAAAAAAAAAAAAGGTTATGCAAGGGTCAATGTTGGAAAAATTACCCATGCATATGCTTTGTAAATAAAAGGCAAGAAAGAAAGAAAGAAAGAAAGAAAGAAAGAAAGAAAGAAAGAAAGAAAGAAAGAGAAAAGAAAGAGAAAAGAAAGAGAAAAGAAAGAGAAAAGAAAGAGAAAAGAAAGAGAAAAGAAAGAGAAAAGAAAGAAAAGAAAGAAAAAAAGAAAGAAAGAAAGAAAGAAAGAAAGAAAGAAAGAAAGAAAGAAAGAAAGAAAGAAAGAAAGAAAGAAAGAAAGAAAGAAAGAAAGAAATAGATTACAGTGATTTCCTCTAATTGAGAGGGAAAAGAAGTAAATGGTGAAGCTGGTTATGGACAAAAGTATATTTTAGAGCCACAACTAAATCACATAACTAATAGTTAGAGGTCACCTAGTCTAACCTCTGCACATTATAGATCAGGAAAACTAAGGCCCAGGGAAGTTAAGGGACTTGTCTATGTTGTTGATAAAGGTAAGTAAGCACTGGAGGGAGATTCAAACCCTGACCCTTTGACTCCAAGAGCCAAAGCTCTTTCCAATGTTACAATCAGAATTTAAATCAGAATTGTGATTGTAGTGAAACATTAGAAATGAACCAAAAGGGGATGATTTGTCCAAAAAGGGGGAAGGGAGGAAGAGATAAAAGAAGAAAGGTCCAGGTGCATTACAAACATGAGGAGAGGATTTCATGGAGCAGGCAAGATCCAATCGTGATACTACATTTATGTGATGTCATATTCGTCATGTCTCCTCAGAAGACAACCGTTTTTCTCTTCAAGTGTACAGACACATACCACACACCCTGCTAGACTTCTTTATTCCTTTTCAGTAAAAGATCCGCAATTCTTTCCATCAGAGGTGACCTTTAGAAGAACAAAATCATGTGGAAAATTCTGGTACTCCTTGAGGGGTGGAGTGGCCCTTTTCTCTCTGAAATGAAGGATTTGAAAAACCTTTGTGCTGATGAGATTCTAATTTTAAAACCTCCTGCCCTTGGGAATTTGGAGACAGGAGAAAACAACTTTGAAGGAGAAAATGGAATAAAAGGCTGAGAGTTGGTCTAATTTCCCAAACTAATACCTTCACATCAAGTACTTTAAAAAAAATTCAAATCTAAGGAGTGTCTATGAACACTATATATATAATTTACCCAAGAATAACAATTATTGGATATATTCTAATAGAAATTTTTCTTTGAGTATTTCCAGGGGAAGAAATTATGTATGTAATTAGGTCTTAAAATGATGCAATTTACTATTAGTTTACTTAGGTATATGTGCTTGTATATGTAAATTCTATGTATTATTAGAAAATATGACCAAAAGTATAAAGATAAGGTAACTATATTTTGATTTGTATGTTAGAAAAGAATGATTATTATTTAGTTCCTTATAGTTATAATTTCAGTAACAAATGTAGATAGGGCACTTAAGGCACTTTTCTAAAACATATCCAGGGTGAACATTTGTGATGATGGAGACTAAGAAAGGGATACAGAAAGATACAAGAAAGGGTAGACAAAAGATAGAGCATGGCCTTGGGAAAATATCATGGGAAGGAGAAGACTGTTTTCTACCCCTTTAAATATTCTTTGGTCCTAAGCAGTAGGACTTCTAATCAAGTCTTAGAAAGATGACTCTATCCCACATGGACCACTAGGAGAATGAATGGTCCCTTGGATTAACAAACTACTTGAATGTAAAAATCTTGTAAACATCAAACAAGGGTAGTAACATTTTTCTCTGAGTAGTTCTGGGGGAAGAAATTATGTATGTAACTAGATCTTAAAATGATGCAATTCTATGTATTATTAGAAAATGTGACCCAAAAGTATGCAGATAAGGTAACTATATTTTTATTTATAGTTTGGAAAATAATGATTATTATTTAGTTCATCAAAATTGTTAATTATAACTTCAGTATCAAATGTAGAGAGGGCAAGCAGACTAAAAGATATTATTCAAAAGAGTAATTTCCAAACACTAATGTTATTGCAATAACAAACCTCAAAAAAATGCATAAATGGAAACTTCCTCATGAAATGCTATGTAAATAAAAATAAAAAACACCAGTTTTTACACTTGGAAGACTGAATTCAAATCCCCAGATGAGCTAATTACTGAACAAATCATTTAATATATTTCAGTTTCAATTTCTTCTTCAACAAAATCAGAGGATTGAACTGTATGAGATTTCTAAGGTCCCTCCAGTTCTCTACATATGACCCAATGCTAGAAAATATCCAATGTGCATTGGTGGCACAATGAATATAGCACTGGGCCTGGACTCATTTTCCTAAGTTCAAATCTGGCCTCAGATATTTACTATATGATCCTCTGTAAGTTACTTAATCTTAACTTCCTCAGGTTCCTTATTTGTAAAAATGAACTGAAAAAAGAAATGGCAAACTATTCTAGTATCTTTGCCAAGAAAACCCCAAATGGAGTCACAGTCAAATACGACTTTAAAAATGACTAAACAATACATACACTTCTTCTTTTTTGAGTAGTTATTATAGCATATTCAAAGAGGTGTCTTACTTATGTGACAATTTTCAAAATACCATATTCTTTTTAATATTGAGCAATAGAGATTGCACCTATGATTTTATATTATAAGAACTTCTAGGTAAGAAAATACCCTCTATCAATACAGGTTGACACCTTCTCTGTAAGTTACAATACAAACCTTAAGGAAGGTAGTTGCCTAGAGCTCCAAAGATTATAGAGTCAATATGTATTAATAGCATGATCTGAACCCAAGTCTTCTAGCTTTGAGTTTTGCTTTCTATTCATTATGCCACATTGTTTATCTCTATACATTAAACTCCATTGAGTAAAATGAACTTTTTAAACAACAAAAATTACATTTTTATGAAATAAAACTGAAAGTGGTTTGCCACCTTCAGTTAGAAAAAAAAAAGAATTAAACTCAATGATTTAAAAATTATTTGAAAGTTTGTTCATTGTGAGATTAAAAATTATCTCTTCAATGTCTACTTCATTTTAGGTGTTCAAATAATAAATAGAGAACTCAATGATACTCTGATAAATCTATTACACATAAAAGTTCCTCCTTTAATGATGCAGACTCTAACTGTTCCATGTTCCATCCTGAGTAATTCTTGCCTAAGTTTTCCATTAAATACTCCCTGTACAGGTCACCTACTAAATCTCTTGATACTGAAATGGCTACCAATGGAGTTATACCTTCCTTCTTCTTAAGACTGAACCAGCATTTTTTCCTAATCATATCAAGTAACATCCTTTATAATGCTTTTCCATCTTTTCCCATTTCTAAAACTTTTGCTAAAAATTATATATTACACCTATTTGCTTTGTTATACTTCTGTTTAGGTAGTTTTCGTCAAAACAGAAACACCTCGAACCCACGGAGTTTTTTTTATCATTGTGGTAGGTCCTTAATATAAGCTTTGTTATATAAATGAACAGAGAGCATTCTTGATAAAATAGTTTTGAGAAGGAAATAGGCAGGTTTTCACAAACCATATCTACAACACAAAATTCTGAAAAAGATGATATCCACCGCAGGGATTTGTATTCTACACAGACAATTTTTGTTTTTTGGTTTTTTGCTGAGGCAATTGGGGTTAAATGACTTGCCCAGGGTCACCACAGCTAGGAAGTATTAAATGTTTGAGGCCAGATTTGAACTCAGATTCTCCTGACTTCAGGGTTGGTGCTCTATCCACTGAGGTACCTACTAGCCCCTACAAAGATAACTTTAAAAAGAGCATTTTGCTCACACATAGTGTCAGCCGGGAACAAAATAGTTACTTCAAATGTTTAATGTATTGAATTAAATTGAAACCATCAATATTCTTCCATGTAACAATATCCTCCTAGGACAGAAAATGAAAGCTTGAGGCCTGAAAAAAAAGTGAGATTTACAGACTCTAAAAGGAACCCTGACCTAATGACTTTATGGTAGACCTTCAATGAAAGTAGTTAAGTATCGTTTTTCAGTATACAAAATGTGACTAATAACAGATAGCTTCCTGCAAGCTTTATCTTCTTAGAGTAGTTGTTTATTCTTCATTTTTTGATGAGGACCAAAGACATCACAGAGGGAAGTTTTAACTAGTAAGTAAACTAGACTTAAGTGAGGCAGAGCTGCACAAAATCATCAGTCTCTCTCCTCCACTCTTCAATGTTCAATGGAAAAACAGACGTCAAATGACTGATGATGGTTCAGGAAGCAGCAAATAATCTTGGCTTTGATGACTGACCAAGCTCTAAGTGCTCTAAGTTGCCTGCTTCATTGGAAGCACCACTATCACTTTGTTCATTGGAACAAAAGTCTTCATGTACCTGGGATAGATGTCTCCTTAACTCATCAAGAGGTTTTAGGGCTATTGTTTACTTTCAACATGTTTTAGCCCATCTGCTATTAGAGTGGTCAGGTGTGGCTGTGGCACATGCTACAGTTTATTAGAGCCATGGGTAAGAACTGGGTGAGAGGTAGATAGGCCAGGTACTCTAGCCACTGTGCCACCTAGCTACTTCATTCATAAAGTTATTTTACTCTATATTACTCTATCATATGTATACGCCACAGAATCTTCTAGTAGCTATTCCACTTTCAACTTCCATTATCTATGACTGAGACTTTGTCATCTTGATAACTTCTCCATCATTTCAAGGAAATGAGAAATAACTCTTTGCCTCTCCTTATATCCTTCCTCTGATGCACTGTCGTCCCCCCCCCCCCAAAAAAAGGTTGGAAATGAAACAATAAAACAATGTCCAAAGTTATTCTACCTTTAAAACTCCCTTGGCTCTTATAATGGTTAAAGATGTACCTATACTTGTTAGGCACATATTTATTTAAACTTGGAACCAAATCAAGGAAATTGGTCTGTGGTGGGGATAGGAGGAGGTGAGGAGTTAAAGCATAAGGTAAGCTTTGTGAGCACAATGTTCCAACACACTAAACAAACCAATCTCTGACATGTATTCAACTCAATCAACATTTAATAAGTGCCTACAGCATATGAAGCCCTGTACTAGGTATTTCAGTGTTATAAAAGATGAATGTGAGCTCTGTGTTCAAACTTTTATTTAATCGAAATAGGTTTTGCATGACTTCATATGTATAATCTGTATCAGGTTGCCTTTCCTTCTCAAGAAGGAAAGGGGGAAAAGAAGGAAGGGAGGGAATTTGGGACTCAAAAAAAATTTTTTTAAAATAAATGTTAAAAATTGCTTTTAACTTAATTGAGAAAAAAATGATAGTTTAAAAGACCAAATTTCTATTTGGTAAAGAAAAGAGACATCCATTGAACAAGCAAGTGGTTATTATTAACTACATACTGTGGTATGTAGATTCAAAACTAAAAACCCCACAAAAACCCTAAAACTCTGCCCTCAAGAAGGCTATGGAGGGGAGAAGAGTGAAAGAAGAAAAACATTGGCATTTATCTCTCACACACATACACACACACACACACATACACAATATACATACACACACATATATGACTTTGGAGGGTTGGAGGAGTACAAATTGAGGTAAAGTCTCATATAGAAAATGGCAATTAAGCTGTGCTATGGATTATAAAGCAGCAGGTACAATGGATAGAACACTTTCTGAAGTCAAGATGACCAGAGTGTTCAAATCTAACCTCAGACACTTACTAACTGTGATCCTAGACAAATCACTTCACCCTGTTTATTTCAGTTTCCTCATCTATAAACAGAACCAGAGAAGGAAATAGCAAACTGCCTCAGTGTCTTTACCAAGAAAATCCCAAATGAGATAGCAGTTTTACACAACTGAATATACACCATAATGTTTAGAAATTTTGATCAGAAAAATAATTTTCTTTTTTAAAGTCTTGATCCAGAATTTATAATTCCTCTACTACCTCTGGCAATGAGTAAGAAAGAGTTAAGTAATAGTATTCAAAGCATTATCTCCTGGTGACTAGTATTCATTCAGAAATGAGAGAGGACAAAAAGAGAAGAAAAGCAAGGTGGAACTCCACTCTGGCACCAAATACCACTGTTATGTGGTAGCCTTCTACACTAGAAAGAGGAAGCTTGAACCCCTTTGTCTACACCTATAGTTTATAGAAAGATCACATCAACTGTCTGATTTAATGAGTGTGATGTCGTTCTAGGCATCAACTCCATTTAAAGGACCTTCCAAATTCATACTTTCTTACATACAGAAACATCTTCAGGATTAAGGGACTTTGAGGATCATTTTATCTCTTCTCCCCATTTTACAGTTGAAAGAATTAAAGTTGGATGGAGCATTTCTGATTTGCTCAAGTACACTTATGTAACAAAAACAAAACAAAACAAAACAAACAAACAAAAAAAGAGGTTTGAATTAAAGTCTTCTGATTGAGAAGTAAGTATTCTTTGTACTGCTTGACATCCCCCTTCCCCCTCCCCAAGGAAAAATGGATGAGGTTATTATTTTTTTCCTGTTTGACTTTGTTATAAGAGAACTCTTATAAGTAGGAGTAATCTATAAATATATGCAGTACAAAATCAAAACATTAATAAAATTCAAAGTGACAAAAAATTGTAATTAAATTGTTTTGAAAAGTATAGAAAGAATGGCAGGCTGAGTCAGAAATCCTGCTTTCCAATGCCATTTCTGCTATTGACTTAGCTGTGTATCCTTGGAAAAATATCTTCACTCCTCTGTGCCTCAGATTCCACAAACACAAAATAAGGAGACTAAACCATCTCTAATTAATGTAAATTTTTTTTAAAAATATATTTTATTTTACATATAAAGAAGCTAAAGGATAACTTGTACCAGTCAGAAAGTTAACTGGGTCTAGAATTTATGTCTCTTGCTTCAGCTTCTACCCTTTAGTAGCGATTCCTTTAAAGCCATAGAGGCGGTGAAAGCATGAGGGAAGAAGGATGATTAAATGTAGATGAAAGGCAGAAAAAGTTTTCCTATGCAAATAAATCAGGCCCAGACTTAAAAGATACTGTTGGCAAATAGTAATAGATAAAAAGAGATCCTCAAATTAAGCCAACAATTCTTATAACAATCAGAAACCTCAAGGGAATGACATTAAGTAGTAAAAAGGTTGATGAAAAATCATTGGCATTATCCTCAGGCTATCTGCAATGCTGAGAGACAGTCTCGTTCACAGATTGATAGAAAAAAAATTGGGGGAAAATAGGAAAATTCTGAAATGAAAATCTTTGCTTACACAAATTACAGAACAGATATTCTTAACTATTTTTGTGTGTTATTACTCTGTTGGCAGTCTAATGAAATCTACAGATCCTTTTCAGAATGTTTTAAATGCATAAACTAAAATACATATAATTACAAAAAAAAAAAAAAACCCAATTGTTTTGGAACAAAGCAATAAAAATATTTTAAACCAATTTTATAGACCCTACCTTAATAAAACTTGTTCCAAAGTATACATTTGGAACACATAAATTTCTATTTACATATTCCATGCTTGGTCTTCCCTTTTATTTGAAATATCCTTGCATCTTTGTCTATGACTATCCTATCTATCTTTCCCAGATCCAAATAAAATTCTATCTTCTCCATAACGTCTTCCCTTGCAGATTCCAATTTGTGTTGTCTGAATGTTTTTAACATAATCTACACCTAATAAGCCATACCTTTATTTTTAACTTCATTTAGCAATTTATTCAAATCAATATTTATCAAGGTCATAAACTGAGGTTTATCAAATAGCCTCTATGTGTCAGGTCTTTTCTTCATGTGGATATGTTTCATCTTTCCAGTTAGATGCTAGGCACAGTTAACAGAAGAGCCTTCAATTCCCAATAGTCAAAGATCCTGCATCTCTTCTGACCTAACACTATTACTTCTTATTTCTTATAACTTTTTTCTTCCTTCAAACAGTTTACTCAGAGGTAATCAGGCTCTGGCAAAATTTTATCATCCTAGATAAACTCATAAGAGATAGCCATAACTGTCATATTGAGTACTGACTTTGGAATCAGGAAAACCAGAGACTGATCCTTCCATCTGATTGTGTGAACCTGAGCAAATCACCCAAGCTCTCATTCTTATGGCCCCCACCATGTACCTAAGAATAGCATAGGAGATGTAAATCTGTATCAGTAGAGGTTACTTCCTCACTAGGAATTCCCTTCATGTATCATTATCATAGATCTGGCCTAAAAACAACTTGTAAAATCTCACAAAAAAAAATAAAATAAAATAAATCAAAATACTACACACTGCCTATGTGATCCTGAGGAAGTAATTTACATTTGCAGTGTCCTGAGATGATTCTTAGGAACTATAAATTGAAAAGAAGGTGTTGATAGGTGTTTCCTCACTGGAAGATCCATAATCCAATAAAACACAATCCAACTGGTCCACCCAAATGAAAGATAACTGCCAATTAGGCTACATCATTTCCATCAGCTTTTACTTCCCAGAAAGAGAAAGTCTACTTGGGAAACAATATTACTGCCCAAAAGTTGTTTGTAAGCAGGTACAGAGCAAAGGGAGATGGATGACATTCAGAACATAATCTTTCCAAAGTTTCTGTTTCACCATACCACCCATTTCCACAATAGGCAAGGAATATATTTACCAAACATTATCTGAATATCAATACTGGCTAATCAGGTAATCCACACTCTCTTCTGGACAGTGCCATACTGCTATACTGATATGTTTATGAGCTGACTCTTTTTTTTTTTCTTTAAACTCCATATATGTCCCCCAAAAAACTTGTGTTTTCATGTATCATTATATTATCAAAAGACTCCATGGAACTTAGCAGGATCAGGGAGTAATCCCAGGATGAGCTGCCACTGCCCACTGTTTCCCCAGTTGCAAGCTGGTCCCAGTGTACAGTTGCAACCAGTGTTCTTTTAGAGTGAAAAAAAGAATCTTTTATTTGATTCTTGTGAGATTCAAGTGTCCTCCCAAGAAGAATATTTCGAATACAGAATCAGGAGCAAGGTTGCAAGCTAGTTCCGGAGCAGAGTTGCAACCAATACTCTTAGAGTGAATGAAGAATCTTTTGCTCAATTCTTGCAAGAATAGAGTAAGAAGCAAACTTTGCACTCTAAATTCACTTCCTTACTCTGCCCCCCCCCCAAGTTTGTATTGGTCAGATTTACAGTTAGATACAATTATCAAATTACAATCAGAGCTACAATTGGTCACTTTACAATCCTCTTTAGTTACCTATTCTATAGGTCAAAAGGCTTGTGCTTTGACCCTAGCCAATCTGGCTGGCTTAAGCCCAACCCCTTTGTCAGGAACTTTGTTTAGCTAGTTCCTTGATTTATGTGGTGATTGGATACATATTAATAAAATACTTCATCCCTCCCTTCATCCTGTTTTGATATAGGTGGAAACCTAACTCTTCACTGTTAACATGTTCCAATTTCCAAGATTATAATGTATATACTGTTATAGTATTCTCTCTGATGCTACTTATTCATCACTCACTTAGTGAGACTGCTTAGAAGTACCCCAGTAACACATAAACAGATCATCTATTGGACCATTTAAACCTCAAGTATAAAATGGATTATTCACTTATGTTTCAAAGTGTCATCTTCTGACTTTACTGCCCAAATTCTAGTACTTTAGAGTACCCCATTTTTGAAGACTTCAGTTCCCTAGGCACTGGAATAGGAAATAAATAGTATTTATAAAGTACTGACTCCATGTCAAGTATTGGACTAAGTAAAATCTAAGAACAAAAACAGAAAAACAAGACAATCCCTGCTTTCAAAGTGCCTACATTCAAAATGAACCCATAAAAGATGGCTCACTTGTAAGGAGAAGTCCTGGCAAGTGTTTCCAAATATAATTCTCCTGACCTCTCTCAAGTTCAATGCCTCCAAAACAGATTTTATGGTGTTAAATGACACTCAACCTAGATTTCCTTTCCAAATGAGTAGAAGTATCATTATCTTAGGCTAATAACTTCATATCCATCTTTGATTCCCTCATTCTCCTGAATACTAGGAAGATCTATGACAATTACTAAAGGAGATAAGCCATGTAAAAATAAGCACAGTATATTTGGAATGTTTCGAGAATGCAATGGAATATATCCAAGGGATAGATCACTTCTGGCTAAGGATAATCTGAAAAAACTTCCTGTAAGGAGTGGCATTTGTGCTGGGATTTGAAAGATAGTTAAGAATAATGGGGCAGGGCAGGGGAAATGGAATGAATGATATTATGAGGAAAAATAATGACATAAGAAAAGGCACAAAAGAGATAGGAATTAATAGTATTCGGTAAACAGTGGATAGTTTGGTTTGATTTGATTGGGACTTGTGTTGATTGAAAGGAAGGTGTGGAAAGTGCAATCACTTTGGAGTCAAAGATTATGCCAGTGATTTTGGCCACAGACACAACTCCCTATCTACCTCTAAGATAAACTCCTTTTATCCTTTTTGAATTTTATCTTGTTAGATATTTTGGATTCTACCACTTTCTTTGCAATCTATCCTGCCCATTTCAATTTTACCAATGAGCATGCTATCAATGCCTTTATCTGAATTCTTAAAAGAAAAAAAAAAAGGCAGCCAGGTGACTTAGTAGATATAGCACTGAGCCTAGAGTCAGGAAGACTTGAATTCAAATGTGACCTCAGACATTTACTTAGGAAGTGATCATGGGCATATCACTTAATATTGTTCACATCAGTTTTTTCCTCATCTATTAAATGAGTTGAAGAAAGAAATGACAAATCACTCCATTACCTTTGCCAAGAAAACTCTAAAACACAACTGAAAAAATGATTCAGCAGTAATAAATAAAAAAGGAATATCTACCTGAGATGCTGATATTTTGGCAATGAAACATTAACAACTATTCTGAATTTATCTATTCAATCAATTTTCTTTAGTTTGGGACTATGTCACTTAGAGTTCATTCAGTGAGCCATGAGTTTTTAGGAAGGAAAGTGATACTGAAAGAGATATGGTAAAAAGATTAATCTGGTCGTGACATATCAGAGGGACAGGAGGTATAAAGAAATGGGAGGTGAAAAGGACAGTCAAGAAGGTATTACAATGAATCCAGCCTAAATGTAACCAAAGACGGTAAAAATTAAAATGACATTGATAAAAATTAATATTATTAATATTAATGACAATTACAATAGTATTTATACAGTGCTTTAAGATTTGCAACGTAACTTTATAAATATATCAAATCATTTTATCCTCACAATGACCCTCGCTAAGAGAGATGTGTAAAGCATTTCTTGAACTTAGTACACAACTAGATATGAGGGATAGGGAAGAAGCAACGTTAAGGGAGAAGTTAATTCTAAAGGTTCCAAATTTATTTGGGAAATTAATGATATAAAAATAAGTAATTGGAGAAGACCTTGGAAAATTTTAATATTAGGATGAAGTTATAAAAAGTTCAATTATAGAAAGAATAAGGTGGTATTCCAGTGAGACCTTCAGATGAATTTGTCTTATAAGCAGTTAAGATTGGACCTCAAGCAAAAACTAGAGATAAATACTTATGAGTCCCCTGTATTAAGCAAACAATACTCTCTTTGCCTCTCTCTCAGTTAATGAGACTACTTCATGTACCTTTTTTTTTTCCTGAGGCAATTGGGATTAAGTGACTTGCCAAGGGTCACATAGCTAGGAAGTGTTAAGTATCTAAAGCCAAATTTGAACTCAGATGGTCTTCCTGATTTCAGGGCTGGTGCTCCATCTATTCTCCATCTAGCTGCCCCTACTTTATCTACTTATTAAGACTCTACCATATACAAAGGCCTTGTGTTGGCACTGGGAATGCTAAAGCAAAGAAGAAATAGTCCCTAACCTCAAGGATTTATAATCCAATTGACTATATATCTTCTATTACTGCTATCCCTTTCCCATTATGACTTTCTTCATCCCAGGTTTTTATGGGTTGGCTTAAGAAATTTGACTGAGAATTTTTTTGGAGTTTGCAGAAACCTCAGAAAACATGCAAGGTCAATAGACAACACAGAAAAAATTTAGGAATCCAGAAATGCATAAAGTGTATGCATAGTTATTATATGATTAACATATTCTTATCTTTTAATAATTAATAATTTAGACTTCTGAAAGGAAGGCCAAAAAAGTTAGAAAGATTTTCCAGATTGCAGGGGCACACCCATGATGTGGAAGAGTTAACTGTATTTTCTAATGTTTTCTTGCAAACATAGCTAATTTTGTCTACTCTACTCCTGTGTCTAGCACAGCACTGAGTATATAGTAAGAACTGATAAATACTTGCTGAGTCATTGATCTTTATCCTTGTAGTTTTGATAGCTGGGAGAGGAGTAAATGAAGACACAGGGAGGGTTCAATTATCTCAGCTTAAACTTTTTTGAGGTTAATTGTTGTTCTTTAAAAACTTGCCCAGTGGCTCACTGTGACTTGGAGTGTACAATGAATTATTAAACACTATGCCAATGGTACACAAGCTTTGGCAGGCCCTACCAAAATAGGAAGGCCCAGTAACAGTTTAAGCTGAACTTCTGTATTCTGGGCACTGGCTTAGAGCTTATTTCAGAGAAAATTTCATGAACAAATTGGCTATAGGGTGACATGTTTCAGCAACTGTCTACTCTCGAACACTATTTACTTAGCAGTCAACATCCACAAAATCAAATGGCTTTGGAGCTTCCAATGAAGAAGTTAAGCTTTGGAGCTTCCAATGAAGAAGTTAAAAATACCACAGCAAATTTGTTCAACTTGGTCTCCCATATAACAACAGAAAAACATAGGAGTTCTCAAATGAGCTCAGATTTGAAAAGGACGTACTCATATAATGGAAAAGTACCACTTCTTATAAAGAATATAATTAAGGAAGGCCAAAGCCCAGCCCACACTGAGTAGAGGCTTACAAAGGGACCATGGACAATAACAAGGATTATTTTATGGATGTTCAGAGCAAGAAGGATAAAGAAAGAATCATTTAGTTGCTTGGAACAGATGTTTTAATAATAACAGAAAACAGAAAGAAAGCAAAGCTATTATTTTTATTCTTTTTTAGACTGAAAGCTCTCAAAGAGCCTATTGCCTCTTTTTTGCATCTTCCAAATTAGAACAGTTCCAAGGAACACAGTAGACACTTAATAAAGGTTTGTTGGTTGATTGATTGATTTTTGCCCATCACAAAAATAATTTTTAATCTGGAAAAAATAGCACAAATATAATTAACAGAAAATTTAAAATAATATATAATTACTAAAATTCACATAACAGTTTAAAGATGTGCAAAACACTTTACAAATATGATCTCATTTTATTCTCATGATGTCAAGAAAGGCGATGTTATGAATTTCATATTACATATATGAAAACTGAGGCACTGCGCTCAAATGATTTGCCCAAAGTCAAATAATTAGTACCAATCTAAGACTGAGTTATTTTAACTAAGTCTTCTTGACTCAAATATGATGATATGAAGTCACATAGCTACTTTAATTAAATTCAAGTTTCCAGACTTAAGACAAATTTCATCCCAAGGATTTTGAAAAAGCTTGATGGCATGAACTCAGAAACTCACAGCTGGCAAATTTTGTAAAACTATGTAGAATGGGAAAAGTATTATTAAATTAGATGGCCAAAAATATTAAAACTAACAAGATTCTATTTATTCTTATCACATGATCCAAGTGCTATATAAAATAATCAAATCAACTGCATAAGTGCTGGTGGGGAGAGATTGGTTCAGTAACAAGTTACAAGAGATGGAAAGAAAGATCTTTGTTCATCAAGTTCAATAAAAACCAAGTGACTTATGTAGCTGCCAAAAGAGATAACTGAATATGGTATCTAGAACAATGAACTAGACAAACTGGAGGGCAGCTAGATGAACCAAAGTGGATAGAGGGTTAGGTCTGAGTTGAAAATTCATCTTCCTGAATTCAAATCCAGCCTCAGATACTTGGTAGCTGTGTGACCCTAGGGTAAGTCACTTAGCCTTATTTGCCTCTGTTTCCTCATCTGTAAAATGAGCTAGAGAAATAACAAAACATCCTAGGATCTTTGCCACAAGTGGGTCATGAAGAGTTGGATATGACTGAATAACAAAAAATAAAAGGAAATAATATTCATGATTACTACAGTATAAATAAAAAGATCACTAAAAGAAAGTTGAAATCTGAGTAATAAAAAAAAAAAACTGAAGGCCTCAGAGAAGGTGGAATACTAAGACAGAATACTGTAAACATAATTAGAAACATTCTCAGTATCAGATATTTTTGCTTAATTCTTAAAACTTAAATTATCTTAATTAATAATTGAGCTTATTTTTTTTCTTTGTCACAAGGAAGGATTCAATTTAGGGAGTGGGAAATGACCATGTTATAAAGGCAACAGGCCTTAAATAAAATATATTTTAAAAGATTTCCCCTTATGGCCAAAAGCAGCTTTCACAGTCAGACATGGGCCACCTTTACAATTCTTAGACCTATTCCCTGCAAATGAAAAGAGAACCTGTTTCCTTTATGGTTGCCTAGGTCACACTCTGAGCAACGATCAAGGTAAAATATTCCTTGCCTCACTCTAATTTGAATGATTTATAGCTGTAAATCATGCTAAAGAAAAAGATTGGCAAACATAAGGAGCTCAGGTTTAAGGCCTTCTTCTTATAGCATCCTATGAAACTACTTTATGTGATCATTGTTTCCCACAGTACCTAGCAATACAGTCTTAGAAATACACATTGAAAGAACTTAATAAATGTTTTAGTATCTTTTGGATAATTCCAAATTGTTTTCCAGAATGTAGGACCAATTCGTGGCTCCACCAAGAATATATTAGTATGCCTGTGTTTCTACATTCTCAGCAACAACTATTTTACATTTTCTCTTTCTTTTTAATATGAAGAGTATGAGAAATCAGAGTTGTTTTAATTTACAATTACATTATTACAATTGATTTGACTATTTTTTCATATCATTGATAATCAGTTACATTTCTTCTTTTGAAAACATGTTCATATCTTTGGATCACTTATGTATTGGGAATAGATTTGGGGCTTATTCATTTGTGTCATTTCCCTATATCTATCTATTCCCCATCCCTCTGTCTCTCCCTCCCTTCCTCTTTACCTCCCCTTTCTCCACCCCCAAATACTATCTATACATACACTTATTCTTGTTACAAATTGTGTTCATTAAAAATCTTTTTAATTATATATCATCATAACTTTATATTTTGTCCTTTACAATCTTTTCTGTATCTCATTTGGTTATAAAATTATGGTTATTTAACTTTTTGTGATATGATCTTTTTACATTTAATTTACTTTTCAATTTGGAACTCATTGCAGTAGTAATGGTATAAGTTTAAACCTATTTACTGAGAGGGTACTTTGCAATATTCCTCCCAGTTCTTACAGAATTGGGAGTCCTTCCACCAGTAGCTTGTGATCTTGGAATTATCAAACACTGGGATAACGTATTGAACTTCTTCTGGTTCATACTTATCTAGTCTCTTCCATACTGACCTATATTCTATTTTTTAGAACATGGAATATTCTGCTTAAACTTCTTCCTTTCTATACTGAGATGTAGTAGAAGCTTAAATGAACAGGAGAATTTGGGCACCACTTTAGGAAGACCTTTACAAATGATACTGGATTCATTTTTGCTTGTTTTTTAAACAAGGTCTGTGATTTCACTAGTATAAAGAATTTCTCAAAAGAAAGTTTCCACTATAAATGCGGACTAAGTTTCAGTTTACTCACCTCTAAAAGAAGGGAATTGGACCAGGTCGCCTGTGAGAGGTTTTTTCCAGGTCCCAAACTTAGAACATTCTAGTCTTACAGAGTTGCTTTTGGCACTGAGAAGTTAGGTAACAGTATCCAAGGTCATACAGTCATTGCATATAATAGGTAAGACATATTGGGTTCATTACTCTGATATTACACAAAGCAAGAGAATAACAAAAGTATGCTATATTGTACCTTTATTGTGTTAAGAGTGCAGGTTAGTATGGATTATCAAAATATACAACGAATAGGACAACCTGACAGGAGGAGCTTGTCCTTCTCCTCTCATCAACTAAAAACCAAGAAGGTAGGGTGAACTATACTTAATCTTTTATTTCCTTTTCTTATTTTCTGAGAGGAAATACCAAAAGAATATTGCTGTTATTGTTCAGAAGTTTCAGTCATGTCTGACTCTTTAAGAATCCATTTAAAGTTTTCTTGGCTAAGACACTGGAATACTTTGCTGTTTCCTTCTCCAATTCATTTTACAGATGAGGAAGAGTAAAACAAACAGGGTTAAGTGATTTGCCCAGGGTCACACAGCAAGTATCTGAGGCTAGATTTGAACTCAGGAAGGTGACTTTTCCTAACTCTTCAGCCTGCACTCTACTGCACCATTTAGAGCTGGCTGCCAATAGATTGCCAGAAATCCAACAATCAGAAGAGGCGAGAGAAAAACCAAGAGGCAGCACATATAATCAAACTGTGTATCTTCAAGTTAACTAAATCTATAATATGAACCCAGTAGGGAAGTGATAACTATGACATTTGCTTACAAGATGTATGGAAGAATCAAAGCAGGCTTTTTACTGGATTTACTTAGGGAAAGCACAATTGATTATTAAAGTAACAAATCACCATAAAAGAAAATAAAGTGATGCTGATGATTCTCCCTACATGTCCATGAGATTAAGATACATGAAGTAGAAAATATGTAGAATCATGTGGTTTTTTTTCTGACTATTTCTGTTTTCTGCTAATTCCTGGAAAACAAATACATTCTAAGAACCAAAATGACCATTTCCTTGATTCCAGTCTTGTTTTTTCCTCTTCAGTTTTCAGAAACTGACATTGCAGCATCATTTCCCCATTTCCCCATTCCTACATCAGCAGGAGATGTAAGCCACTTATTTGTTACCATCCTTTATATATGCTCAGTAAACATTAAAGCCATCTTATTACTTTTCTCCCTCATCATGGGGCTATGCCAGAAAAGGCACTAAATGAAATTTTATTATTATCATGAGGAACCCTGTAAACACATGCTGCTCCAATTGCCAGAGTAAATAAAACATGCTGTTTTAACTTTTATGAGCCGCTGAATTTTTAGTCATTCCAAGGATTTGGTTATTCCTGGTATCTTAGAGGGGAAAAAAAAAAGTCTCTGCAATTCAATTTATTGCATTTATAGATAAGACATCCTGTCAAGTAATAGTGATACAAAGATGAAACTGAATAGTTCCTAACTCCAAAGAGTTTACTGATTCACAGGGGAGATAAGACAGGACACAAATGACAAGAAGACAAGTTGGCATGTGATATAGGCCTTAGATAAGATAGTAGACATAAAACAAAATGGCAAGATATAGTAAGACTAAGAACTCTAGATTAGTTTTAGTTTGGCCACTAAACTAACTATATGACTTTTGGAGAAATCTCAAGTCTCTAAATTTCAGTTTCCACATCTGCAGAATGAGGAGGTTAGACATGAATTCTATGGCCTCTTAGAAGTTCAGTAATTCTAAGAATCACATAATCATTGTACAGGTTAAAAATCAGAACATTAAGACTCCACAGGAAGCCAGTGAGGAGGCTCATCACCTGTGAGGAAAATTACACTTTTAAAACTGCAATGCAGTTCTTTGAAATAAATTAGTGTTTGGACAGTCTGATAAAGCTTATGGATCCCTTCTCAAACTATGTTTTCAAATTGTGACATAAAGTATATAAGATTACAAAGAAAATGAATTATACTAAAATATAATTATTGAAATATTTTAAGTTTACTAGTTAAGAATCCTTGTGCTTCAGTAAAACCCTCTGGTGTTTTTTCAAATAAAAAAACTAAGACTCAGAAAATTTAAGTGATTTGAAGAAAAAAAAAATCAATACAGAACTTTTTGATGGTAGAATAAGAAATGAAGTCTAGCTAATTTTTTTCTATCTAATTTTTTTAATGCTTTTTTTTTTAAGTGTCATACATGTTTTCTTCAATAGCTCTCTATAGAAATAATTCTTTCCCTCAACTCAAAGGTTTTTCTCCTACAAATAAGCTGATCTATACTCTCCCATCTCCATGGAAATCTATCTTTCTAAACATTTATTTCAATAACCTGATCACAAAAAGTCATGCTCTATTTCCACAGAGGCAAAGTGGTCACTTCTGAAGGGAGGTACTTAGGGAATTAGAACTCAATCTTCCATAGGTCTGCTTTAGATCATATCCAAAAGGATTTACTCTCAAGAGGTACCAGAAAAGTCTAGTTACAATAGGTTTTTATTCATAGATGTATTTCTACCTTTAACATGGTATGAACCCCAAGATCACCTGAGCTGAATCTGATATCTCAGATGAAGAACACATTTACTTATCAATTTAGCTCCAGCTGGTAAATTGTGAGGAGAGTACCAGTTAACACAACACTCAGTAGCTAGTCTTCTATGACACAGTGAAAACTGACTAAGTATCAGGCACTGATTTAGAGAGT
Organism: Sarcophilus harrisii; assembly: GCF_902635505.1. Taxonomy (NCBI): domain Eukaryota; kingdom Metazoa; phylum Chordata; class Mammalia; order Dasyuromorphia; family Dasyuridae; genus Sarcophilus; species Sarcophilus harrisii. The sequence continues at coordinate 543,155,554 of NC_045426.1, forward strand.
ATTAGGTAGCACAGTGGATAGAACACTAAGTCTGGAGTCAGGAAGACCTGAGTTCAAATTTAGCCTCAGACAGTAACTAGTTTTGTAATTCTGGGCAAGTCACTTAATTTCTTTCAGTTTCCTCAACTACAAAGCAAGGATAATAATAACACCTACTTCCCAGAATTGTTATGAAGATCAAATGAGATGATTATTTTTTTTAAGTGTAAATTGTAAAGATAAAACTTAACACTGTGCCTAGTACATAGTAGGTATTTAATAAATGCTTGTTTCCTTCTTTGTGTAAAGAAAATTAGATATGGAGTCAGAAGACCAGGATTTTAAAGATAAAAGTTAGCACTGTGCCTCATACATAGTAGGTATTTAATAAATACCTGTTCCCTTCCTTGTGTAAAGAAAATTAGATATGGAGTCAGAAGACCAGGATTCATTTCCTGGTTCTATTCTTTATTCTTTGAGAAACCTCAGACAAATCATTTATCTCATTGGCCTTTACAATGAAGAATTTAAATCTCCAGGATCTCTTTTTAAGTTTAAATCCTAATTATGATCCTTAACCATTGCAAGATATATCATTAAATGCAAAAACAAATTATACAATATTGCTGAGCCTCAATTTCCTGATCCAAGAAAAACCAATCAATAAATCACTAAGCATTTATTAAATGTACTATATGCCAGATTAGTTGTTAAGAATACAAGACACAATGCAGGAATTGTCCTAGATTATTGCTAAGGTTTCTACCAATCCCATCATTCTATGAACAAGTATTCAGCATCATTTTAACATAATTTACTTTTATTAGATTTTTAAAAAATTTTCAGCTAACAAGTAATTTACAGATTTAATCTGGTCATTTCACTAGCCCACCATGTCAAAAACATTTGAAAAAAACAAAAATGAAAACAAAATGAATCCCTCAATACACAGCTGCCATCTTCTATGTCCTTAATTTTTTTTCTTTTTTAAAAAAAAGGTAATAGTTTATTTTCCCTTCCAATTATATGTATAAACAATTTTTAACAGTTGGGCTTTTTTATTTAAAGTTATGAGTTCCAAATTCTTCCCTAGCTTTGCTTCTTTTCCTTTCCCTCTCACTGAGAGGGTAAACAATCTGATATAAATTATATATGTACCATCATGTAAAATATATTTTCACATTATTTCACATCAATCAATTAATTAATTATTCACAATAATTATTAATTATTCACATGAAATATTTCACATTAAGAAAGAAAGAAAAAAGAAAGAGAGAGAGGAAGGGAGGGAGGGAGGGAGGAAGGAAAGAAAGAAGGAAGGAAAGGAGGAAGAGAAAAAAAAAGTAAGAAAGAAAAGGAAAAACTATGCTTTGTTCTGCATTCAGATTACACCATTTCTTTCTTTAAAGATTAATAGCATTTTTCATCCTGAGTTCTTTAGAATTGTCTTGGATCATTGTGCTGATGAGAATAACTAAGTCATTCACAGCCTGTCCAAGAATTTGAGCTGACTATTCCTCATACTGCAGACTCCATTATCTCTCAGGGGTCCTCAAACTTTTTAAATATGGGGCCAGTTCACTATCCCTCAGACTGTTGGAGGGCCAGACTATAGTAAAAACAAAAACTTTGTTTTGTGGGCCTTTAAATAAAGAAACTTCATAGCCTTGGGTGAGGGAGATAACTTTCCTCAGCTGCTGCATCTGGCCCACGGGCTGTAGTTTGAGGACCCCTGCTTAGATCCTTCAATACTTAGGGAAGACCGGAGTTCAAATCCAGGCTTGGGTACTTACTAGCTGTAGGACTCTGGGTAAGATATTAAGCCTATTTGTATCGGTTTCATCAACTGTAAAGTGGGAATAAAATATCTATTTCATAAGGTTGTTGTGAGAATCAAATGAGATATCTGTAAAACATTTACACTGGGCTAAGTTGGCATTTAATAAATGCTTTGTTCCCCTCCCTTCCCTATGAAGTACTTAATAGATACTGACTTATCATGACATTGACTTATCATGAGCTAAAAAAAGGAACTTTTAACAATCTAGTACAAAGCTTTCATAATAAATAGGAGTATTAAGGCCCAGAAAGGTCAAGACTTGTTCAAAGTTAGGTATGCATCAAAGTCATTATTTAAATCCAGGTTCTTTGGTTCTGACTCCCAAATGAGGATTTATTGCACTAACCACTAAGCCAAGAATGATTCTAAGCCAATCCCCTTTAGGACAACATATTCCCTAATCATGCCAATTGATCAAGGGTTCACTGGATTGACTCGGGGCCTATTAGGCGATAGAAGATGGATTTTTCTCATGTCAGTATCAGACTTCAGTCCACAATTACATTTTGTTACAGTAGTTGGATACAAGCAATCAGATGCCAAGGGGAATAAGAATATATCTCCACATTGGTGCATGGACACTATAATTAGAATATCTATGCAAATCATCATTGGCCCAGAGTCTGAAAGAAATCAAGTAGAATAAAAGCTAATTTAAAAAAAAGAAAAAGGGAAAAACTCCAATAAAGATTAGATATGTAGCCCTGAGACCGTTTTCTTTCCTGAGACATTGCCACAAGGCCAGCATTATGCCTGATCCAGTCATGACTTCTTTATGTCCATGAATTTGTGCAGGGTATTCCCCATATTATAGAGTATGCAGTCTCTACAACTCCTTGAATCCTTCAAGACCTAAATTAAAGCCAGTGAAATCTTCCCTGAACCATCCCCCCTCCCAACCTCTAATACCTCACACCCAGCTAAAATCCATCTACCTCATTAAGTTTTAACCATATTTTAGCTAGATCTCTATTTTTTAATCACATTTTACCTTTTGGGATTGTATATGTCTAACATATCAAATAGCTTGCTGCTGTCTTGGGGAATGGAGAAGGGGAGAAGGAAGGAAGAAAATATTTGGAACATAAAATCTTACAGAAATGAATGTTGAAAACTATCTTTGCATGTATTTGGAAAAATAAAATACTACTGAGAAAACATATATTTTACCTTTTGTCTTATCCTCTGTTAATCCTTGAAAAAAACCCGTAACTTATATGAAATAAATACTTAAATGTTCATTGAAATGAATTTAGTCCTTATGACATCAATAAACATGAATAAGTGGATATTTTGAATCCATCTGAAAAGATTAGGATAGCAAGTAGTAAAATCAGTTGAGAAAAGAAGTGTCATCTTCCTTTATGTTAGTGTTTATATTGTAAACCACTGCAGAAGTCCTTCCATGGATAATATAAAGTCAATAAGTCAATAAACATTTATTAAGTTCTCACTGTATGCCGCAAACTATTACAGAAAAGAAAAAGACAGTCCCCTGCTTTCCCACAATTCACAATCTAATAATGAGAACAAGTAAAAGAAATAAAATCACTGCCAAAGCAAGAAAAGATTTATTTGCTCTAGGTCTGGCTATTCTTTTTGGATGAAGATGAGAGTTTAAAACATTTATACTGGAGTAAGAGCTTTTGCCTTTCAGGCAACTTTTGTTGAAAGTACACAGCTAATCCGAGCTCCTATGTAAATTAATGTGGTTTGGAATTTATGTTAGTTTTAAAGAGAGTAACTGGGCTAGACAGGGTCCTACCTCTTTCGAACTTCAACCGTTGGTAAAGCTGAAATTGATCCACTGATACCAAGCAGGCAATCTGAAACCAAAAAAAGAAAGGTGAGAATCCCAGAACTATTTGGGGCTGTGTTTGTTACTACCTCTAGAGTTCTTTCCTGGTTTAGTTTTTTGTACCATCCAAAAGCAAAACCTTAACACTTCTTATTGCTTTTCTAGTACTCCCATATAAGTCAGCCCTGTGGCTAGGCAGCACAATGGATAGAGGGCTAGGTCTGGAGTCTGGAAGACGTGAATCCAAATGTTGCCTCAGATACTTACTAGCTGTGTGACCCTAAAGAAATCATTTAATCCTATTTGCCTCAGTTTTCTCATCTGTAAAATGAGCTGGAGAAGGAAATGGCAACCTAATCTAATATCTTTGCCAACATAACCCCAAAAAGGATCATGAAGAATTGTGGACAAACAAAGCATCCTCTGAGAGAGGGCACCAAGGAGAAAGCATTAAGAAATCACCTAGTCCAACCTTCTTATTTCACATATAAGAAAACCCAGACACAGAAAGAGGTTCACTTGGGAAATTAGTGATCTCCACCCCATGTTCTGTCTATTACACTGCCAAGCACATACTCTTCTGGAGCAAGACATCTTGTTTTGAAAAGATCATGAATTTCACTTTCTAGAATACAAAGCAACTAATGCCAATTAGATTGGAGATAGTGGGAAAACTCTTCTACTGAAGAATTCTGATCAATTCTATAATCAATCATGATGTGGGCTATCTTTATCTCTTTACAGAGCAGCTATAGATAACAGGTGCAAAACATTTCTGGACAACATTTTTTATGCTTTTTTGTTATAAGAAAAGTTTTTTGGTTTGGTTTTGTCTCTAAATTTGGAAGTGAATGAGGGACAGAGCGAACAATTGTCAGTCAGTCTTTTCAATCGTGTATAACTCTTTGTGGTCCCATTTAAGGTTTTCTTTGGCAAAGATACTGGAGTGGTTTGACATTTCCTTCTCTAGCCCATTTTATAGATGAAAAAACTGAGATAAACAAGCTTAAGTGACTTGTCCAAAGCCACACAGCTAGTAAGTGTCTATGGCTGAATTTGAACTCAGGTCTTCCTGATTCTAGACCCAGTGCTCTGCACTGCAACCCCTAGCCAAGAAGCTAAGGATAGTTATATCATTTAAAAAAAAAAATGAGTGTTGAAGCATTTTTGGAAAACCTTCAGAAGAAAAAAGGCAAATTCTTTGTAACAGAAATGAAGAGTTTCCTCTACAGTCTATTTTGTCTGTCCTTTATATATGCAAATTTTTATATTTGTTAATGTTTATCACATTCATAATATTTTTAAACGATAATAATTTTAAAGCAATTAGGAAATAAAACTATCAGTCTTTCCAGATGATATGATGATATAATTAGAGAATTCTAGAAAAGCATCCAAAAACCTACTAGAAGCAATTAACAGCTTTAGCAAAGTTACAAGATATAAAATAAACCCATGCAAATCATCAGAATTTCTATATATTATAGACAAGCCCAACAGCAAGAGATAGAATGAGAAATTCCATTTAAAATTACTGTAGACAAAATAAAATACTTGGGGGTCTACCTGCCAAGACAAACCCAAGAACTATATGAGCACAATTACAAAACACTTCTCACACAAATAAAGTCAGATCTAAACAAATGGAAAAATAGCAATTGTTCATGAGTAGGCCAAACTAAAAAAATAAAAACAATTCTGCCTAAATTGATCTACTTGTTCAGTATTGTACCATCAAACTGCCAAGGGAAAAAAAAAAAACACCTATTTTATAGAATTAGAAAAAATAAATAACAAAATGTATCTGGAAGAACAAAAGGTCAAGAATATCAAGGTAAGTAATGAAAAAAAAAAAATACAAAGGATGGTAACTTAGCAGTACCAAAGGTAAAATTATATTATAAAGCAGCAGACTTCAAAACCATCTGGCTAAGAAATAGAGTGATGGATCACTGGAATAGCTTAGATACACAAGACACAAAAATCAAGACCTATAGTTATCTAGTATTTGATAAACCCTCCAAACTCCAGTTTCTGAAAGAACTCACTATTTGACAAAAATTGCTGAGAAAACTGGAAAATAATATCCCAGAAACTCAGCATAGACCTACATCTCACACCCCATGCCAAAATAAGATAAAAATAGGTACCTGATTTGGGCATAAAAGATGATTATCATAAATAAATTAGGAAAAAAAGGGATAATTTACCTATCAGATCTTTGGAGAAGGGAAGAATTTATGACCAAAGAACTAGAGAACATTATGAAAGGCAAAATGGACAATTTTGATTATATTTAATTAAAAAGGGTTTGCAAACAAAACCAACAGAAAAAATCTTTATAGCCAGTGTTTCTGATAAAGGTCTCATTTCTAAAATATATAAAGAACTGTGTCAAATTTATAAGGCTACAAGTCATTCCACAATTGATAAATGATCAAAGGATATGAACAGGCAATTTCCAGATGATGAAATTAAAGCTATCTATAGTTATATGAAAAAATGCCTAAATCACTACTGAATAGAAAAATGCAAATTAAAACAATTCTGAAGTACCATCTAATATCGCTCAGGTTGGCAAAGATGACAGAAAAAGATAATGATAAATGTTGGAAGGGATGTGGAAAAACTGGGACACTAAATGCATTGATACTTGTGAAAAGATCTGGTCATCAGAGAAAGAACTCTGGGAGATGACTAAAAACCATTACATTGAATTCCCAATCCCTATATTTATGCCCACCTGCATTTTTTATCTCCTTTACAAGCTAATTGTACAATATTTCAGAGTCTGATTCTTTTTGTACAGCAAAATAACGTTTTGGTCATGTATACTTATTGTGTATCTAATTTATATTTTAATGTACTTAACATCTACTGGTCATCCTGCCATCTGGGGGAGGAGGTGGGGGGTAAGAGGTGAAAAATTGGAACAAGAGGTTTGGCAATTGTTAATGCTGTAAAGTTACCCATGCATATATCCTGTAAATAAAAGGCTATTAAAAAAAAAAAAAAAGATCTGGTCATTCTAGAGAGTAATTTGGAACTATGCGAAAGGGCTATAAAACAATACATACAGTTCAACCTAATAATATCATTACTGGAACTCTATCCCAAAGAAATCATAAAGAAGGGAAAAGGACCCACATGTGCAAAAATGTTTCCAGCCCCTCTTTAATTGGAAAATGAGTAGATGCCCATCAATTAGGGAATGGTATATCAAGATAAGGGAGTATTACTCCTCTATAAAAAATGATTTTAGAAAGGCCTGAAAAGATTTACATGAACTGATGCTGAGCAGAACCAGGAATAAATCGTACACAGTAAGAGCAAGAATGTGAAATAATCAACTGTGAAAGACTTGGTTCTTCTCAGTAATTTAGTGAAACAAAGCAATTCCAATAGATTTTGGACAGAAAATGCCATCTGCACTCAGAAAATGAACTAAGGATACTGAATGTAAATCAACACATGCTATGGTCACTTCTTTTTTCTGTTTTTTAATCTCTTCCATTGTTTTTCCCTTTTGCTCTGACTTTTCTTCTCTAAAGCAATGTGTATTGAAAAATAAATTTATAAAAAATTAAAAATTAAATTTTTTTTAAAAAAATATTTTAAAAGATAATAAGAAATGTACTACCCAATTCAAATGAAACTAGCTCTCTAGACCCCTTCCTTCATAGAGAGCCTGAAGTTTTGGCTATCACATAAAATCATATGTTCTATTAGTAAAAAACGAAATTCCAATTTGCCTTCTTGTGGTAAAGTTGTCTTTTCCCACCCAGATAAGGACGTGAGTCAGAGTTTTGCTTGTAACAATTATTCTTATGTAGCCAAATGCTTTTTGAAATTGCTGATGTCAATTGTGCAATTACCTTTCAAAAATAACTCACTAGAATAGCTTAATAGTTTTAAATATGTCTTGAAAAATAAGATTCCATTGATGTCAAGATTTAAGTGTATCAATGATGCTTAAAAGGTGTATAGTTTGAGAGAGGATTTTATAACCAAACTCCAAGATATGAGAATGTCCATACAGTTACATTTTTATTAGTTAATAAGTTTTAAAGTTTCCATTTAAAAAAAAAAATTATATCTATAGATTGTTGCACTTTACTATAGCTAAATGATGACACAAAGACGTATAGTAAAGGAGTTGGGGAAAGGAAAAGAAGTAATTAGATAATGACACATGATGGAATCTATATAAGGAGACAAAAATTACACCATATAAAGAACCAAAAAACTTAAGCAATTTGGAATATTTTCCATTCCCAACGAAAAGAAACTAAAGTAGGAACAGTTTGGGAATTAAGGCTTTTTCTTCTAAGTAACTTTATTCAATTGTGAAATACTCTGTAGATAGATAGATATGATAGGTAGACATTCATGTATATATGTATATGTAATTGTGTTTATGTGTATGTACACACATACATGCACATTTTTATATACTGTAGTTGTTGAATTCTACAAATAACAGTGGTTTTTCTTAAGATTCACTATAACACAGACATTCCAGAGAAGATTCAGATTAAGGTTTATATTTTTCATATTTCTCTCCAAACTAAAATACAAAATTTAGTGGAAGAATTTTTTTTAAAAATCTACCTCTTTAAAATTCCCCGTAACTCTAAAAGTATTGTCCCCACATGGCAGATCCTCCCAAATGTTTGATAATAATATGCAAGAGAAAGAACTGATAAACAGAAGTATGTATAAAATGATTTTATATATCTATACATTTTTGTGTCTAATGGTAGTCATCTCTAGGGCAGGGGGGAGAGGAGGGAGAAAACAAGAAAAAAAGTTTACATGATAATTTTATATATTGTAAAGGGATTATAAGTTGTATAGATTTGCATTTTTCTTTGCAATCTTTTTTTAAAATTATACTATGTTATAAAAATTAGTTTTATTCTATAAATTAAAAATAAAGGAAAACATTTTTAAAAGCTATTTATCTAAAAGAAGGTAGAGGACAACAGAGTCCAGCTGAGTAAAATCTCATATGCAGTATACATGGCATAATATATAGAGCATGGGACTTAGATTCAGAAAGACTTGATTTCAAACCCTTACTAGCTATGTGGCCCTGTGCAAGTCACTTAAAAATCTCTTTAGGCCATATATTTTTTAAAAAGTCATTGTAAAAAAAAACTTTGCCTATATGATTTATAAAGAAATGTGTATTTTTTAAAAATCAATGTTTAAAAAACTCTCTATAGGTCTCCATATCTTTGTCTGTAAAACAATGGTTTCTAAGATTATCTTCATCTCTAAATCTATAATTCCACAGCCTGTGGTCTGGTAACAAATGAAATACCTTAGGGAGTAGATGATCCAAATGATTATTATAACTAGGTAGGAACAGTTCCCAGACACAGAATACTGCAGAGGTTATCCATGCATGGTATGTAGTAAGTGCCTAAGGAATGCTTTATGAAACAGTTAGGTGGCATAGTAAAAGGAATTCTTGGCTTAGAATCAGGAACTCATCTCCCTGAGTTCAAACTCGGCCTCAGATCTTCATAGCAGTGTTTCCCTGAACAAATCACTTAACCCTATATGCCTCAGTTTCCTCACCTGTAATATGATCTGGAGAAAGAAATGGCAAAGTAGTATTTCTGCCAAGAAAACATCAAATGAGGTCATGAAGAGTCAGACATGACTGAAAAATGACTGAATGAACAATGAATGGTTGTTCAATTCAACAGAACATTTCCCAAGACCTGTTTTGTTGACTTTCCTTTATTACTTATTCAACTTAGCCAGGAAGTCATGTAGCCTAATGGATTTACCAAGAGCTTCAGGGGAAAAAAAAGGAAAAAATAGAACAGAGGAGAAAAGGATGACCTGAATCACTGTGAAGAATAAGGCAGTGATTTGACACTTGAACCTTTCCATCATATGGAAGAGGAATCATATTACCTGGGTCTCATTGACCCTAAGGAATAAATGAGCTAAAGCCTGAAAAACATTCTGTTAAATAATATCAATGGAGCTTTGTCCTAATAATTTCTATTTATTCATTTCCAATACAGCATCTCAAAAAATACAAGAAGACTCCTAAGGATAATTTCAATGTCACTTATTATTTTTTATTTCACAAGAAGAGTACATGCCATTCATGAAAGACAAGGAGAATAATGTTGCCAGGGAAGATCAGAAAGGAGGAAATGCTAAGGAGAGAATGGCACTGCCAAACTACAGAGAATTCAATGTGTCTTCATGCCACAAAAGTAGGAACAAATAATTATTAGCAGAAATAGAATGAAAATGGATAAAGTCATTATGGAAAAACATATTAGTAGTGACTGAATCTGTAATGTCATGTAGCTATTGGCTATACTGCTTATTTGGGTTCCTTCTTATCTTCAGGTCAGAGAGCTATAAGCAATGGTATTGGCAATGAAAGGGGAAAGAAAAGTTATTCTTTTTAATGACATTGTGATATCAGTCTAAGAGTCAAGATATAAAGAGAATTAAGATTAATATGTAAAACCAAGAGTCATTTAAAAATAGTTAACAAATATTTTAAATACTCTATGCTGGGGGGAGTGAGAGAGGGCAGCAAGAAGACTATATTTATGAATATGTTCTTTAAAGAGGTCTGAAATTATGCTTAACAAACAATGATAAATTGACATACCCTTCAACCCAGCACTGCTATCCATATAAACTATTGAGGTCAAGGGCAGCTAGATGGCATAATGTATAGAGTACCAAGCTTGGAGTGAAGGAGACTCATCTTTCTGAGTTCAAATTTGGCTTCAAAATACTTACTAGGTACTCCTGAGGAAGTCACTTAACACTCTTTTCCTCAGTTTCCTCATGTGTGTGCCTTAACACTCTTTTCCTCAGTTTCCTCATGTGTGTGCCTTAACACTCTTTTCCTCAGTTTCCTCATGTGTGTGCTGGAGAAGGAAAAGGCAAACCACTTCAACATTTTGGCAGAAAAACCCAAACTGGGGTCATGAAGAGAAGGACAAAACTGAAATGATTAAACTACAACAAGGAAATCAAAAACAAAGGCAGAAAGTTCTCATCTATGATACAATATCCATAATAACTCTTGTTGTGGTAGTAAAAAGATGGAACTAAAATACTGTAGGGGTCCATCAACTAGGAAATGGCTATGTAAATCATAGTACATAAGAGATGCAACAGAATATTCCCATTTTCTGGGAACCAGTAAATATGAATTCTGAGTAACACATTAATGTGGAGGTTTTCCTGGGAAGCAGCCTTAGTCTCAGTTGAAATAAATAATAAATAAATAATTACTCCAATATCGCAGCCAGCTGGTAAAAATGCAAACGTTTATTTGTCCTTCCAAATTTAGCCCGGTTAGTTGAGGCCTATCTCTCTGCCTGGCTCCAAGAGATCTTGCAGCTTTGTCCTTGGCTTCTGCCTCTGCTTTCTTCAGCCTCCAGTCATCTCCAACTCGTGGCTTCTCAATCTCCAGTCTGTTCCACCAGAAGAAGTCACTTCAAGCTTCAAAAGCTCCCTATATTTATGTGATCTCCCAAAGGTTAACTGCACCTTCTGGAGGGAGAGGGATTCTGGGTTATCTCCCAGAGTGCTCTCTGGCCCTAAGAACTTCAAGGGAGTGTGAATTCGGACTAAGCCCTACACGTATGAACTCCATTGAGTACTTAGATACTTATGAGCTCTCTAAAGGTGTGAACACAAGCATTGTTCAATCAGTTCCACTTAGTATCTTGTTTCAAGTTCTGGACCAAAATAATTCTTTCTAAGATTAACTCCAATGTCTTGACAGTTTGTAAAGATTCCAACACATTAACACATAGGAACTGATACTAAATGAAGTAAGGGACATTGGGCAAAAGAGACATGAACAAAAAGAATATATGAAAATTGAACAATACATGCAATTGTAATGACCAAATTTGGCCCCAGAGTGGGAAAAAAAAATACCATCCTGACTTCATTGCAGAAGTGGAGAACTATGAGTATGAAATTTTGCCAGAGTGTTTGATATATGGGTTGGTTTTACTAAAGTCTCTTTTTGCATTTTTAATCTTTATTCCAATGGGGAAGAATGTATTTTATAAATGAATATGATGTGAAAACAAAAAGATAGCAAGAAAACTAGAAGATATAATGTTCTAACATTATCTTTGTACCAGAGTTTCTTGAATATTTCCCACTAACAACCCCTTTTCTGAGAAATGTTTACATGACCCCATCTCAAATCTGGACTGAGGTATTTCTGGAAGTGTTTGTGCATGTGCAGTGCAAAGTGAGTAGGTTGTGTATTCAGAACCAAGGCTGCAGTGAAATAGTGTGATTCAACACTGACAAGCACAGCCAGAAATACCTCAGATTCATTACACTTTTGATTTTGAATTAATTTTCGGTCATTGCATTCAGAAACCTTTTACTCCTGCCATATGTTTCACAATCTCCACATTCAGTTACATGGTCCCATTTGAGACCATAGTTTAAAAACCTTTGCTTTATAGTATAGTTTATTAAGTTGTGTTCTAGTAAGAGAACTTCCTAACTCCAATCACTCTCCTCCAAATGAAGGAAAGTATTGAGGTATTAGTAACCCCAAACCAATTCTACGTATCATTTTCACCTCCACCTTCTCTTCCTATGAAACTTTACTTGCCTAAGTCACATGATCCCTATTCCCAGAGTCAAAAGATAAGGTCTTGGGGCTCAGGTTGCAGGAAGTCACATGATCTTTGGGCCTAGGTCTCTAAAACTCAGACCCCAAGTCATTGACAGAAGTTAAAGAAAGTGACATGACCCACAGGAAGTAGACAACAATGATGACCACTGGTGAATGAAGGTTACTTCCTTTTAGTCTACCCAGTGAAAAGACTTGGGTCTTTTATTATTTAAATCCTGACAAGCCTGAAGCTTGTCAAGTTCCACAAGCACATGGTGGGAGCTGGTATGCCTCCTAGGAGTGTTTGGGCTTCTCCCTGAAGGGACTAAATAAATGCTTTCTCTTTGTACCTAAAGATGTCTCTGATTAGTTAATTTGGGAAAGGTCTAGAACCTGGCCCACACAGTTTATGGGATCTGTCCAGGATCTGTGGCTTCCCAGAGAGATGACTGGGATCCTGATTCAAGGCAGGCGCTAGTTTGGGTTTTCTCTGACCGTCCTTGAGGGCCCAGGAGAGACACTCAGATACAAATAGAAGCACACAAGCCTCTGAAGATGAAGAAGCCTGGGCAAGAGTGAGCCCAGAAATACATGGGGGCACTGTCTATGAATGTGTCCTTGGGCTATCTTTAGGCCCCATGAGCCTAGGGAAGGGGTGAGCCAAAAAGGAAGTCATGTTAACAACATAGGACAGTAGCAATTTGCAGTTGGCTTTGGAAGCTCAGTAACTATTTTCAAGCTTGATGGTATGAATTACCAAGGGGTCGACTCTGTGTATTATAGGAGGTCAAGCTGTGAGATTGGATGCTCTGATGATCAAGTGGAAGAGATTGCCCTCTGAGGAGGGGACCCTGGGATCACCAAAGAGAGGGAGCAGTCTAACTCAAATCTTCAGAGAAAAAAAAGAAAAAAAAAAAAAAAAGAAGAAGAAAAGGAAAAGAAAAGAAAAAAAGTGCACTTGATGAAATATATCTATTGTGTGTGTGTGTGGAAGGGATGATTCTCTTCCATGTAATTTTTATCTGTGTTTGTGTCTTTATGCAGAATGTCTTTGTCATGTTTGTTCTGTGAGCTAAAATTTGTTAAAAAGATAAAGTCTGTTGAGAGTAATGATTGGGGAATTTGGCAATTGATCATTTCAAGATTCCAAAGTAAATGTTATATCAGTGTTAAGATAAATGAATTATGTGTATGTGTAAAGTAATTTGGAAATTGGGGCCTCCTGGAGGAGTATAGTGCATAGAGTCTATCTTCCCCTTCCCCACTCCCTGATTGCAGCAGGAAGTGGGGCCAAAGGGAAAGAAAGAAACTATCTCAATCAGTTCAGTAAATTTGTTATTTGAGATTCAATAGTAAAAGCAGTTTTTTATTACTGGAAATTTAAAGCTCTATTTTATTTGATTTAAGTTAAAATATAGGTTATTAAAATAAAGTTCTGGTAGCTTACCTTAGGGAAGGTCATGTTTGTATCTCCCTAATTAGATGGTATGTTGCTTTCTAAAGTATATATTGAGTAATTTGTAAAATTATGAGTTATGCCTTAAAATTTTGTCAGCTTTGCTGGATATACATACAAGTTTTATTAAATTTGGTCCAAAGTTATTTAATTGTGAATCTTAAAATTTAAAGTTTAAAATAAGTGATTTAAAGACAAGGGACAAGAAAAAATGATTTGCAAAAGCAATTAATAGTTTGAATAGAGAAAGAGAGAGAGAGAAGCATAGCATGTTGGAAAAGAGGAGGAGTTAAGTTGGACAGAAAGGAGCAAGCTCCTACTGGAACTTGCCATTTGCCAGGGGAAAGGAGGCACCTATGAGGTTAGGGCATGTCTTTGGCTGGCAAGCTGGATCTTGGGGGCCTTGGCAGAGTTAGCTATGAGAAGTGTGGTCGGGAATCATGGTACACTTGGGAGAAATACCACATGGAGTGGGAAAAGGGTAAAAGAAGTTTTTCAGATTAGACTATCAGGTGACAATTTGACTCCCCCTCTCCCACTGGGTTTGGCTGCTTTTTAACAAACTGCAACTCTTTGGAGCTCCCCTTGCCCTTGCTGGTTAATTGCTTATATTGTTTAAAGGAACAGCCTACATTTAGATGGTGTTAATAACTGAATGTTTCACTTTTATTTTTCAAGTCTACAGTTGGCTCTAAGAGATTTGTTGAAACTGCAAGTTTTCTGAAAATGATTTATTTCTATTAAGGTATCCATCTGTCTTCAGCAAATTGTTTCATGTTTATCTAAGTGTATAATGGTCTCCTTGTTTAAGGAATATAATAGCAAATGTGATCTATAGTTTTTTTTTTTGAAGTATCTAAAGTCAAATTTTAACTTGATTTGATAAGATGATAGGGCTATTTCCAAAAAGTTTATAGGGACTCCTCAATTGGAGGAAGTTGATTTAACATTTTTAATGTTAATTAATGTTAATTCTGATAAGGTTGTTTTATGTGAAATTAGGATATTCTATATTTTATATGAGTTTTAATTTTTGATTGTATTGAATCACCTTAAAATTGCACCCATTATTTAAAGGGACTTAGAATAATAGTTTTTGCCTTTGCCCCTTTGTACATGCTTTTGTTATGGACAATATGCAATTTAGAATTTGTCTATGTATTGGTCATTTTAAAAGCAAAATGAACTTAAACATCTACTTAGATATGAAAAATAAGTTGTGAACTTTCTAGGATGAATCTCTTACTGTGATCCTTGAGAGCTAGATTCATCTGAAGGTTTGATTAATGAGAATTATTATTGGAGGTAAAATCTCTTGGGACTGCAACTGATATTTATTTGGAGTTTTAAATTCAGGTGTAACTGTCTGATCATCAAGCCAGTGATCCACCATCTGAAAGCAATATTCCACAAGCTACTCAGAAGAAATTGTTACAGATGGAAGTTAGTATCTAGGAACGGAGGATGATCTTGGATTCTGCTTAAGGTAGGATCCTTCTACTCAATTTCCCAGTGGTGTTCTTTTGAATGAGAACCTACCTGATTATTCCCGAGTTTGGCTTAAGATGGAATTGCTAAAAAAAACTAGGACAGTTACCTGTATGTGCTCTCAGGTCAAGACCTGAAGGACCAGTTTTGATATTATTTAAATCATGTCCCTGATTTTTCCTCTTGTAGAAAATTTCTGTAATCAGAACAAGTGGTCAGGGGAAGATATGAAGCATAATACAAGTATATAGATGATATGCTGATTTGCAGCTTAAGTCTGGAAGATTCTCTGGTTGCTGCTTTAAAATCTTTAACTCCTTTGCTTCCTGGGGCTAGAGTTTCTTTGTCTAAAGGTCCACTTTGCCTAAATATTTGGGGACACTCCCACTTTCCCTTTTGCTCACTGGAAGAGGAAGCGGACAATCTTATCAAGCCCTGATCAGGCCAAGGTTTTAGGACCCTGAAATTAAACTAAGCTGCCTTGAGCTTTTACACTGTATATTGATGGAAGGTGGGGCTAGGTCCTAGGTGTCTCTGGAACCCTATCTTAGATCCCTTGCTTACTTCTCAAAGATCTATACTGATTTCAAATGTGTTTTTCATGTTTTGCTACATGTAGGCGAGCTATGTGGAAAGAAAGAAGATTTTTTTTTCCTTTTTTTTTTTTATTATAGCTTTTTATTTACAAGACATATGCATGGGTACTTTTATAGCATTGACCCTTGCAAAATCTTCTGTTCCAACTTTTCCCTCCTTCCCCCCACTCCCTCCCCTAGATGGCAGGTAGAGACCAATACATGTTAAATATGTTAAAATATATGTTAAATGCAATATATGTATACATATTTATACAGTTATCTTGCAGCACAAGAAAAATTGGATTTAGAGATAAGGTAAAAATAACCTGAGAAGGAAAACAAAAATGCAAGTGGACAATAACAGAAGGAGTAGAAATACTATGTTGTGATCCATACTCATTTCTCATAGTTCTTTCACTGGGTGTAGTTGATTCTCTTCATTACTGAACAATTGGAACTGATTTGGTTCATCTCAATGTTGAAGAGAGCCATGTCCATCAGAAATGATAATCATATAGTATTGTTGCTGAAGTATATAATCATCTCTTGGGTCTGCTCATTTCACTCAGCATCAGTTTGTATAGGTCTCTCTGGGCCTCTCTGAAATCATCCTACTGGTCATTTCTTACAAAACAATATTATTCCATAACATTCATATACCACAATTTATTCAGCCATTCTCCAATTGATGGGCATCCATTCAATTCTCAGTTTCTAGCCACTATAAAAAGAGTTGCCAGTTGCCACAAATATTTTTGCACATACAGGTCCCTTTCCCTTCTTTAAGATTTCTTTGGGATATAAGCCCAGTAGTAACACTGTTGGATCAAAAGGTATGCACAGTTTGACAACTTTTTGAGCATAATTCCAATTTGCTCTCCAGAAGGGCTGGATCCGTTCACAGCACCACCAACAATGCATCAGTGTCTCAGTTTTCCCGCATCCCCTCCAACATTCATCATTATCTTTTCCTGTCATCCTAGCCAATCTGACATGTGTGTAGTGGTATCTCAGAGTTGTCTTAAATTGCATTTCTTTGATCAATAATGATTTGGAGCATCTAAAAAAAGGGATTTTTGACAGCCAAACAATTCCCCATTAAGTATGCAGGGAAAACAATTACTGCCAGCTGTCCATAGACTTGAGAGGCCTCTGCTGTTTCCTAAAGGAAAGGGAACTCACTTCAGGTGAAGGGAAACAGACTTACAGATCAGCTCCCATTTGCCCCTGACCATGGCATTCCCCAACTTGTGACTCCTGCATTCTCTCATATAGCTCCCAGGCAACTAAATTCTAAAAAGACTTGTTAAAAGGGCCTGCACATGTACCCTCTTACAGGGACTTCAAACTGCTTTCAGTTTTAACACCTATATTAATTTGGTATGCTCTAGGGTTTTTGCTGGGAGAGATCAAACTCACTGAAGAACACAATGTTCTACACACTGCACCTACTCCTTTGAGGAACAAGAGCAGGAATTTGGGGAAAATATTCTTTGATATTTATCCTAATAAAAGCTGTTTGGGTGAGAGGCATTTATGATAGCCTTATCTTCCCTTCTCCCCCCACCCCCAGTCTTCTTCTGGATGGGGTTTCTGGTTACTGTCCGTAATAACCTCCACATTAACTATACTTTGGTTTATTCTTTCTCTTGCTCATATTTAGTCCTTGTATTTTTTAATAAATATAACAATTGCTTCTTCCAGACTCCAAGTCATGAAATTCCAACCACTTGGCCAACCTGAAATCACCTGAGACCTGATTCTGACACTCAGCACCTGGACGCTGCTGCAGCTACCTATAAGTCAGTTGTCTCCCCTCTTCAGTCTGGACCCCACTGGGTAGGGCCCTACCCCACTGGGTATAGCTGGCCCTACATACCTTGTCAGCCTGAAGCAGCTCCAGAAGATGATGAGACCTTTGTCCCTTTGTCCCAAATGAATCTGGGTCTGGACTATTTGAAACAGGAATGATGTGACAAAGGCCCTGAGGGCCCCGGGGCCTTCACAATGCTGGAGTTCTATGGCTGCCAGATGCCAATCTGTTTTGTGATGACTGTGTTTCCAAGACAGATTGTGGGAGTTGGTGGAGGTGGGGTCTGATTCCTGCTCATTGTTTTAAGAAACAATATCCTGTCACCAGATTGCTTATACACTTAATCATTTGAGTAGTTCAAGATTTAGCTAAATTCAGGAGTAGCTAACGTGGTTCCTGAAAGCTCCCACTGATGTGCAGGTGTTGATTCTCAATGGTAGAGAGCAGATTACAGTTAGTACTGAAGAGCAACCAGCCTGAAGGCCCAGGTTACAGAGATGCCCTAGTGGAAGATGTATATATTGGGGTGAGAAATCTTCAAACGGATGAAAAATTGAAGAGACTGAATCGACTGATTGGGTGAAGTTTTCTCAGTTTATGAGACTAGGCTTAAGTCACAGGATCCCTATTCCCAGAGCCAGAAGATAAGTTCTTGGGGCTCAGATTGCAAGAAGTCACATGATCTCTGGGCCTAGGTCTCTAAAAGTCAGACCCCAAGCCAGTGACAGGAAGTTACAAGAAGTAACATAACCCATGGGAAGCAGACAACACTGGTGACCATTGGTGAATGATGGTTATTTCCTTTTAGTCTACCCAATAAAAAACCTAGAGTCTTTTATTATTTAAATAGCACACAGTGGCAGCTGGGCTGCTTCCCAAGTGCTTACTTGGGCCTCTCCCTGCAGGGACTAAATAAATGCTTTCTCTTTGTACCTGAAGATGTATCTGATTAGTTAATTTGGAAAGGTGGGTCTAGCACCGTCCCACACAGATGATAGCCAGCCTTTATATATATCCCGTGAACAAAACACTTTATAAAGATTGTCATTTTAGCTTTAGCTTGACAGAATATTGAGTTCTTTGAGGGTGAGAATTATCTCATTTTTGTCTATCTCCCCAGGCTATAGTTATAGCATAGCAGACATTTAATAAATATTTATTAATATTTAGCTAGGTGGCACAGTGCATAAAACACCAGCCCTAAAATCAAGAGGATCTGAATTCAAACCTGACCTCAGACACTTAACACTTCCTAGCTGTGTGACCCTGGACAAGTCACTTAACCCTGATTGCCTCAGCAAAAATATTTGTTGGTCAACTGAGTTATAAGTGTGAAAATTGGATGGGAATTTAGTTTTCAAGTTTCCAAGAGTTATGAAAATTAGAAAAATACAGAGAAATAAAACTGTGGGACAGTAGAGACCATTAAAACAATCCGAAGTACAAGTATGATTACAGAAAAGTTTTTTTTTTTTTCCTTTCTCATGAAAAAGAGTGTGGAAAAGTTTGTTACTTTCTCATGAGAAAACACCTAAGCAAAAGGCATTCCTTTTTTTTTTTTTTTAAATATTTTAAAGTGATCTCCTTTCCCCTAATCTTTGCTCTGAGGCTATCAAATGCTTAAGAGGTCAGAGTATTTCCCACTCAATCCAGTCCCTGCGCCCAAGGAGCTTCCATTCCAGAAGGGGAAGATAAAAGTTGAAAACAGAAGGGCAAAGAACAAAAGATTCTTTCCAAATCTCAGACCACCACCCCAGATTACAAAATCCAGTCCCAGCCTCTAAGGAGTGTTATGTCACAGTTCCCTTTTAATGTCCTGACCCAGTTTCTCTAATTGTCCTATTTAGTTACTCTACCTCAGGTTATAACCTTTCCCTCTTAATGTTTGATGAGATAAAGGTTTTATATCTTTAAGCTATAATCATTCCTTCTTAATGTTTGACAGGATAAAGGTCCATCCATTTTAGACATCATTAGAATATCAGTAACCTCTCCAATACCTCCCTCCATTGTGTCATCCTAGGTGCCTCCCCACATTAGGTTATCCCCATCCAGGTACTTCTCCCATTATGTCATTGTTCTTGTTATCCTATAAAAATCTTGCTCTCCCTATACTTAGTGCTCACTTCTTTGAGATGATAGTCTCTTCCAGTCATAGGACCAACTATGCATCCATTTGGTCCCAGTAAATCTCTCCACTTAATGAACTATTAAATTTTTCTCTAATCTCTGTCTTGCTCGTTTCTCTGGCATTAC
The DNA here is from genome assembly GCF_902635505.1 of Sarcophilus harrisii. Classification (NCBI taxonomy): domain Eukaryota; kingdom Metazoa; phylum Chordata; class Mammalia; order Dasyuromorphia; family Dasyuridae; genus Sarcophilus; species Sarcophilus harrisii. The sequence continues at coordinate 543,175,409 of NC_045426.1, forward strand.
AAGACCTTACATTCTTATAATTTTTTTGGAGGGGGAGAGATAACTGGCACTCCCGAGCACCCTGTGGGCTTCAATTTTCTAATTTAAGCTTCATTTCTCCAATGTAATTTCTATAACTACGGAAACAAAATAAATGCCCATCTACTTCTCATAAAACTTAAATTATAAAATTTAAAGAAATAGAAGGCTGGGACCTGGAAGAAGTTATGTGTAATCAGGGTAGGGGGAGGAACTCTCTCAGCTCTGCTTTCCCCTTCCCGGGTTCTTTGGGGTATTATCTTCCTCCATAAGAATGTCAGCTCCTTGAAGGCTGGAACTGGCTAATGAAATCAAGGGGAGAATTAGGAGTTGGTTTAGAGATGAGGGGGTGGAGATTCAATCTCCCTAATTTCCATAACACCCAAGGGGATTCAGGGTAAAGACTTGCTCTTCCAGATAGAAAATAAAAAACTGCCTTTTGCAGTATCAACTAAGTTAGATACCAATTCTTGCAACAATGTAAAATAAAATCCTTCCAGAATTCAACAGTCAGTGAAGTTCTCAATAAGATATTTTGTTTTTTATATAAGGAATTCAAAAGAATCTACACTCCCTCCAAAAATATAAATAAATCTTGCCCTTGAGATGTTTCCACTTTAGTTCCTGCCTAGAAGCTAAACAGATAGAACTTGGGGAAAATATAATTGCTAGTCCTAATCTTCAGTTGAAATTGTATGAATTATAGCTAATGATTTATATCATTTATGTGATTTTTTTTTTTTAACAATTGCAATCAAGAAGCTACATGAGAAAAGTGGGAATGAATTTAGGATTGCTGGACTAGAAGAAAAGAAAAACCTAAATTGTATTCTTGATTTTAATTTTATATGAGGTTCTCTGTCTTAGATAATGGTTGACAAATTTGGAAGAGCTAGTCCAATGATATTGAGAGAATTCATAGGGAATATAAAGGAATGCAAGAGACATGCATTAGGAGTCCAAGTTCTAATAACAAAACACAGAAAGAAGGGGAAGCCATGGTAAACATGGGAATACATGACTCGAACGTAGTAAGAGACAGTTTTTTCTGCAGCTTAAGGAAATTCCAAATAGCTCTAATCTTATCCCACCATAATCTATTAAAGATAGAAAAATATGCACAGTGGAAAGTTGTTGCTCCCCTCTCCAACTATTTCTCCTTTGATTCCAATAGACCTTAACTGAATGTTCAGTTACTTAACTAAAATCTTTTTTTGCTTTTCATTCAGCCTTTGATGCTGATGCTAACCTTCATATTTTGGAGGATTTTCACTCTCCCACTACCTCAAAACTACCTGGACACCTTTTCTAACTATTCCCTTTCAAAAACTAAGACAATAAATACAATAAAGTTCCTTGAGAAACAGGTGATTTCAGACCCGAGACAGGAGAATGCCAGGACTGAATTATTTGGTATCTTCTATGTATAGGATTGCCCACAATTATCTTTCACTACTAAAGTCCTATAAAGAGTATATGCATTTACTTGCCTTCCATTCCAAAAGCCCTTGCATTCTGGTTTCTGTTCCCATCAATATAACGAAGGAGGTCACTAATAACCTACTGACTTAAATTTAAGTCTTTTGTTTTATCCTTAACTTCTTTGTAGCAGTTGACACTATGGACTACCTCCTCCCCACCCCACCCCCCCCTTCCTACTTCTCTGATCAATTCTCTTTTATGAACTTTTCATCTTCCTTCTGCCCCTTAAACATGGGTCTCCCTCAAGAATATCTTTCAGGATCTTTTTGAACTATACCCTCTTCATCAATCAGATTCATTCCTATGGTTTCAGTAATATGGTTCTCAATTCTCTATCTCTATTCCTAGCCTCTCTTCAGACTTCAACCCTACATTTCCACCCATCTCCTGGATATCTCCTGGACAGTCTGCCAACAGCTTCAACTCAGCATAGCCCCCATCCCAAACCTCCAATTTTTTTATTTTTCTGCTACCAGTCACATGAATTTAGAATCTTTGACCTCTTTTTCTACTTTACCCAGAACACCCAATTAATTTACTTCTGCAATATCTTTCTATCTCCTTCCTGTCTATAATGACTGCTTCAACCTTTGAATTCTTCTCACCTAAACTTTTATGTATCCTCCAGACTGGTTTTGCTGGCTTCAGTCTATCACTTCTCCAACCTAAGCTACCATTCTGACCACAAACTTCACTCCTCTACTCAAAAAACTTTCTTATTACCTAGGAAACAAGCAGCAATTCCTAAGCTTAGAATGCAAGGCATTGCAAAAGTTGGCCCCAGTTTTCTTCTCCAACCTTCTCTTATCCTATTCTTCAAATATTCTAAATCATAGTCAGTCTGGAATACTGTTTTCTGTTCTCATTCTACCTTTCCAGTCTTATTTCATGTTACTTTCTTTTATAGATTCTTCACTCTAGCCAAACTTTTCTGCTACCTACTTCCCATATATTATATCCTATTTCCCGTTTCCCTGCCTTTGAACAAGTGGCCCCAAAAGTCTGCATATACATACTTCTCTAGACCTATGATTTTTCTCAAGCTTCATCTAAGTACCTCCAAGGGTCACCTCCTATATACAATTTGTTTAAACCCTACTAATTATTAGCACTTATTCTCTTTTGAAATAATTTTGCATTTATGTATGTGAATGCTTTACTGTCTCAACAAAATATGTTGTCAACAAGCATTTTATTAAGCACCTACTGTTTCCCAAGCACTGGGAATAAAAAGAACAAAAACCAATTCTTCTCTTCAAGGAGCTTAAAGACTAGTAAAACATATGATTATAAATAAATGGAGTCAACCAAAGATGATCTCAGAAAGAAGACACTATGGTTAAAGTGTCTTTGACCATACTTCTTCTTAAAGGAAGTGGGATTTTGTCTGGAACTTGAAGGAAGTCAAGAATAGGAAAAGAGGAGGCAAAAAATTCTAAGCAAGGGACAACCATAAAAATTTCCAGAGTCAGAAAATGGAGTGTCTGTAAAAGGAAAAGCAAAGAAGTCAGCGATATTGGATCAGATTTCATGGAGGAAAGTAAGGTAGGAAAAAGCTAGGTTATAAAGTGTTTTTTTTGTTTGTTTGTTTGTTTGTTTTTGCTGAGGCAATTTGGGTTAAGTGACTTGCCCAGGGTCACACAGCTAGGAAGTGTGTCTGAGGGCAGATTTGAACTTGGGTCCCTCCTAACTTCAGGGCTGATGCTCTATCCACTGTGCCACCTACCTATCTTTTAAAAGACAAAAAGATATCTTACATTTGATTCCTGAGGGAAGGAGGAGTCACTAGTTTACTGACTAGAGGATGATTTAAGGGGCTTGCAATTAAGTAGACAGACAAATGAAAGGCTGATTGGAGTGGGGAGAAACTTGTGACAGGCTGATCCACCTTCAGGCTGTTCAAACAGTCCAAAAATGAGATGATGAGGACCCATGCCAGGGCATGGGAATGTCAGAAGGATAAGATGGGTTTACAAAGGCAAAAATGACAGCACTTGACAACCGACTGGATACAGAGAAGAGAAACTGAGGAATAAAGATGACATATAGTTTTCAAGCCTGAGTGATTGGGAGGATAGTGGTAACTCAAAAAAAAAAAAATACAGAAAGTAGGAAAAAGGAGAGTTTTGGAAATTTTCAGTTTAATATATCTATAAGGCATACCATTTAATAAGCATTGAAGGTTGGGGGATGGATTAAGACTAGAAAAATAGATCTGAGAGTTATCTTCATAGAGTTAATACATGAGACCTAATGAGACTATCAAGGAAAGTAATAAAAAGAAGAGGACCCCTGACAGGACCTTGGGGGATACTTAAGATTAGCTAGTTAAAATTAGGTTTCTTTTTTTGTCTTTATATTCCCAAAAAAATTTTTTAATGCCCTGCATATTTTAAATACCAAAAATGTGGAAATAGCAGCTCTGAGCCACTCCTAGAGTAAGGAATAAAGGTTAACAGTAGATGTGTTAGTGATTTTACTAGGTTTTTCCATTCTTTCCTTCTCCTTTTATACATTAAGGCCTTGGCAGGGCAGGGTAAAGAATGTAGTTAGCATGCACCTTGAACACAGAAAAAGTGGCAATAAACTGCTTGTTCCTCCCTTTCCTCTACCCTTGATCTCAAATTGGTAATAATAAAAAAGGTTAAGTTGCTCAGGGTGCACCCTGTCAGGGAGCTATTCAAAATGTCTTAATGCTCAGCACCCAGATTTTCTGCTGCCGAACCAAAATGTTAGTCTCACCCTAGAAAGTAAATAGTATTTAACTTCCTCAATTACAGTATCTACACAGCTTAAAATTAGTTATAACTTTTTCACCCTAAGGTCAGGCATTCACCCACAATAAGTTCAAAAGAGAAAACTGAGCCATATCTTTCATTATTTAAAAAAAGACAAAAAACAAAAACCAAAAACCACCCAGCTTGTGTGTTGAGCAGACTGAACATAAATTATGCTCAGATTCACATGTTAGAAAAGGATTAAAGATAACCATGAAAGGGTCAAAGCTAGAGATGACAATGGTAAGAACAGTCCAAAAATTCCTAAACAAGTTATATCAGAATAAATTGCAGTCAATCAATCAACATCTGTTAAGTGCCTACAATGTGCTGGATACTGTACTGAGTCATAGGGATACAACAAAACAGGCAAAGGGCAGTCTCTGACATCAAGGAGTTCATAATCTAATAAGGGAAACTACATGCGAAAAGAAATATACAAACCAAATTTAATATGATAGGAAATAATTAACAGAGAGGAGGAACTGGAATTAAGAGAGTAGGATGAACCGATATTAAGTGAAGTGAGTAGAACTAGGAGAATATTGTACATAGCAACAGCAAGGTTATACAATGCTCAATTCTGACATATGTGGCTCTTTTCGACTATGAAGTGATTCAGGCCAGCTCCAATAGTCTTGTGATGGAGATAGCCATTTGCATCAAGAAAAAATTATGGGGACTGAGTGTAGATCACAACACATTGTTTTCACTTTCTTAGTTGTTTGCTTGCATTTTGTTTTCTTTCTCATTTTTTACTTATTTGATCTGATTTTTCTTGTGCAGCATGATAAATGTGGAGATGTGTATAGAAGAATTGCACATTTTAATATGTATTGAATTATTTAACAGAATCCCTCTAGGAAAGGGGGGAAAGGAAAAAAATTTGAAACACAAAGTTTTACAAGGTGAAATGTTGAAAATTATGTATGCATGTTTTGAAAATAAAAAGCTTTATTTTTTTTTAAGTTAGGTAAGGCTTTCTGTATTAGTTCTTCTCCCATGATTTGCTTTTTTTTTTGGGGTAGAAATTTTTTTTTTTTCCCTATTGTTTCCCATTAAAATGGATAGCACAACAAGAACAGTATTGGGCCTAGAGTTTGAAAGACGTGAATTCAAATTCAGTCTTAGACACTTAACTAGCTGTGGGACCAAGAGCAAATTGCTTAATCCTGTTTGTCTCAATTTTCTCATGTGTAAAAATGAGCTGGAGAAAGAAATGGCAAACCACTCCAGTATCTTTGCCAAGAAAGCCCCAAATGAGATCACAGAGTTGAATGTGAATGGGATAAACTGAGTGAAGACCTCTCATAAGAATTTAGCCTCAACCTATGTCCTAATTGTGACTTGAGACTTTGCAATAACAAGTTAAGCTATAGTTAAAAGCTGCAGCTGTTCTACTATCTTAGATAAACAAACATTTCCCTCTAGTCCCCCACCATTACCACCACCACTTGCATTTAAGTACCTAATAGGTAAAGTATAGTCATCAATATTTAGTTTCTGGGTAAATTAGAACTTACCAGCCAATGGGAGAAAAGGTCAGAAGGAGGGGTAAGGGCTCCTGTCTAGGGTCTATATAATCTTGTGTTTTGCAGTTTGCACTTTGCACTCCTACTGACACCTTGTCTGTTGAGAGTTGCCCTGTCTTCAGAGATCATAAATCCCTTTTTGCTTTTTATCTTCAAAATCTCTGATTTTAATTTGGGTAAGGGTCACTGTTCCACACAGACACAACTGAAATAACTGAACAACAACAACTACCATGTGACATGAACATTAAACTCTTAACCAACTAGATTCTTCAAGTAACTGAAAAACAAGTCTCAAAATCATAGCCGGGCCATCTCAAAGGGAGCAACAGGGCACGTGTGCACACACACACACACACACACACACACACACACACACACACACAGAGTCTGAGGCAGGAGGGATGTAGGAGTATGGAGCCAAGCCAATGTGTAGGCTAGAATTTCTTGGTAAAACCATTAAAAGGAAAGAGGATTAGTTCTCCTGTTTTCTTGTATCCCATGGCAACTATTATAGAGATCTACTATATTTAAACATATTAAAAAAAAAAAAGCCATTGCATTTTCATACCGAAGAGCTATAATATATTGTAATAGAAATGCCAGCAGGACATTTCAGAACTTCCATTTATGATATGCTAATGTCCTTCATCAGTTAGGATCATAACAAAACCAACGAGAATGGTAATGATCCATTAATGCACACCACAGGGCGTTTTCCTGCTCACCTAATGGGAAATGGACCTTGCTGAATTTCTCCAGCTTAGAGAAAGATTATACTTTTTCCCCCATATCTTATTTTTGCAAATTCTTCTTTAAAATCCATTAAGTATATCTTATGCAACCTTAAAGTAAACTTCCTTCATATAGGGACTGAATCAAACATATTTTCTCTAGAACCTACAGTCTTATAATACTGACACCAGAGAAATCTAAAAATTCAGAAACATATTTTTACCTTCCTAGTTTGATTATGTGAATTTATGTAGCATGCAAAAGAGAGAGACTATGAGAGTGAAAAGAGAAAACTTTTACAGAGCAAGGGAGGAAAACATTCTCTGTTATAGCTCTGCTCAGCTAATACAGTTTTATATGGTTTATATGTACATATTAACATGAATACTTGGCTATTCAACATATGGTAATAGGTCCCCTTTGATTTGAAGAGTGGAGAAATTCCTAGGATGAGAATTGTTCAAGCTTGGTTTAAAATTTAAGATTAAATGAAATTGATACTATATGGGACATATTTTTCACATCAGTTATCCTAAAATCCTAAAATTATTTGGGAAAAATACAAAATTGGAGAATATTATATCAGAGTTGAAAATTTCAACTAGGGTTCAGATTAGTGTGAATAATGAATCCCCTAAAGTGGGGATTAAAGTCACATTAATCGAATTTTTACTGCTATGTTTTCATTGGGTTGGAACCAATTGCCATACTTTACATAATTATAACTTCAAATTATACAAATTTGATGTAACCACTTCAGGGGATTGGATTATTCTTTCTACAAATTTTTAACATATTAAAGTGGTGCCTTCCCAGAAAAAATACATGCAAAGATTATTTATCTTCCCTTCTTAATCTAATTTTAAACTTCATTATGATATCTTACAGATAAAGATGTTGTTCTCGGTAGTTTACTTAAATGTTTTCTCATTCAGTTCCATGTTTTACTCATAATTATTCAGTATCAGAGATTCAGGGCTACAAGGGACCCTTAGAAACCATCGAAGCACTTGCATTTGAAAGATGAGGGAACTGAAGCCAAGATAGATGAAGGGATATGTCCATGGTTAGGAAGATTCAGAAGTAAGATTTGAACCTAGAACCTTTAATTCAACAGTCAGTATTCCTTGTACTATACCCTATTTCCACTAAAATCAGTCTTTTACATAAAACTAAATAATTCTTTTTTTGGATATTTTATTTATTTATTTATATCCACAAAAAGATATGAATATGTGTGTAGAAAATTTTCAATTTTTCAAAAACACAATTTTAAGATAATTTTTTTATTCTTCAAAATAAGTTACTTCCAAGCCTTTTTTACCCCTTGTATTCTCCCCTAAACTTCTTCCATATAAACTCTACTATACAATTGTAATAAAATTTCCTGTGATAAGTAAAATATATTCAAATACAAAAAAACATGAAAATTATTTCCTCTACTCTATGACCTCCCTGCTCATTTCTTTAATGTATGTGGCACATGTAGCAGCTGGTATATGTGTATTTGAAATTTAAATATAATCTTAATCTTTCTGCTTGCCAATCATTCATTTATCATTTGTTCTGGCCTCCCTGTTTCTCACCAGAACCCAGAAAAGGAATTTTAACCACCTATAATTTGTATCACTATTTTTCTGTAGAATGACTTCTTGTGTATTCTGATAGTTTTTAGATTCATTCTAGTTTAAGATTCATTATCCTGCAATTCACAATTACTGTATTTAAGATTTAAGTGTGGATTTATAGTTTGGATCTTTTCAGATTGTGGCAATTCAAAGGAATTCCAATAGAGTTGGGATGGAAAATGCCATCCACCTCCAGAGAGAGACTGAATGTAGACTGAAGCTTAGTAACTTGATCTTTTGTTTGTTTGTTTCTTTCTTTCTCATGTTTTTTTCCCTTTTGGTCTGATTTTTCTTGTACAACATAACAAATATGAAACTATGTTTAAAAGAACTGTATGTATTTAAAAGAACTCTATCAGATTTCTTACTCTCTTGGGAAGGGAGAAGATAAGGGAGGAAAGAAGAAAAATCTGGAACACAAAGTTTAACAAAAATAAATGTTGAAAACTATCTTTATTTGGAAATTATTTGGAATTTGGAAGTATTTGGAAAATAAAATACTTTTGAAAAAAATTTTAAAATGAGAATAATTGTAAAGTGTTTTTACAAATTTTAAAGAGCTATATAAATGTCAGCTATAATAATAATAATAATATTAAGCTGGACTTTAACCCAGGTCCTTCCTGACTCTAAGGTCTGTTTTCCATTCACCTAATCATCTGCCCTTAATATGTATTATCAAAGTCTGAATCTGGATTTTAATTATTTATATGTACATCTTATATTCCCTCATAGGAATTCAAAGGAATTAAAAGCCATGTCTCATCAGTTCCCTGGCATCTAGTACTAGGGATGGTACACAAATGATATCCATTTATTTATTTGGGTGAGGAAATGGGATTAAATGACTTCCCCACACACACAGCTAGTAAGTATCAGGTGTCTGAAACTGAATTTGAACTCAGGCCCTCCTGACTCCAGGGCCAATGCTCTAACCCACTGTGACATCTACCACTAATTCAGTGTTTACTGAATGCTGAATGACTGGCTTCCCTTCCACCCTCTTTGTAACTGATTAGTCATTTCCATCTGGATGCCTACCTTTACTTCAATATTGTTTGCAGTTGTGTTTAAGATACAATGTTATCCCCAAATTAATTTTAAGATACAATGTTATCCCCAAATTAATTATTACTTAGGTTTCTAGAATTTAAACATACTTTTAAAAAGACCCCTTACTTTTGTTCATTTGGAAAAGTTGATTAGCATCTGCAGTAGTCTAGGCAAAATGTCAAACATCCCTGAGTACCAGATTAAAATGTAACTGGGAAATGTTTAGCAAAATAAAATTTAAAATATAACAAAGAGGACATATTTTGTGACAAGTCAAAATGGAGCAGCAGAGATCCATTTTAATTTGAGTTTGATACCAGTGGTCTAGGACATTTTTGGCAATGAAAATATCTTCGCCAAGAGAAATGTATGGAAGAAATACCTGTGATTAATTGGTAAAAATCTATATAAATCACTGATAAGCAGTGTTTTGATAAATATTTCTGAATAAATATTTCTTTCTAGATTGCCTGGAAGGCAGATTCATTGTTATATGTTAAGAGATCAGGAAATCATAGTGAAGAATGACAACAGTGAAAGAGGAAATATTATTGTCTATCCATACCTCTGATTCCTGTAGGGTACCACGATTTAAGCACACCATGTCAGGGCAAGTGATGGGAGACCCACATCCTTCTCGAATTGCCAGTTGTATGTACTGTTTCAGGCACTAGAAATGGACAGGAAAAAAACCAAGTCAGTGAAATAACATACTCTAAGAGCACAGAGGTTGCTGAAGAGAACCATTTCTGTTTCCTTGCTTGGCAGTTCCAGGGATCAAATCCTCAGAAAACAAATCATTACAGTTGTGAATACAAGGAATGACAACTTTGGATAGAAGAGGAATTAATTATATGTAACTTCATCCTGAAGCTATAAGTTTGTTCAAGTCCTAGTAAAAGCTTTGTATGCGTTAACACATTTTCCCCACATGTAGCTTAGGCTGGATGAAAGGAAGACTCTCCTTTGCTCTAATAGGGAGGAAAACTTCTCTATTTTACACTGTAGCAATGTGGCACAGTGAATAGAATGCTAAACATGGAGTTAGGAAGACAGCAGTTCAAATACAGCTTCACATACTCCCTAGCTGTGTTACCCTTAACTTTGGTTTGCCTCAGTTTCCTCAATTGTAAAAAACGGGGATAATAATAATACCTGTTGTAAAGATCAAATGTGTTAATACTTATAAAGTGCTTAGGAGAGTGCCTGGCACATAGTGAGTGCTATATTAATACTTATTCCACTTAAACATATTTCTAATTCAGCTTCTTATCCATAGCCCTCTTTATTTTTGGGTTGCCTAGAAATAAAACAAAGAACATTGTATTGTTCGGTGAGGTTAGCCTTAAACAAGGTATAATTGGCAGTCATGTGAGTAATATAATTTGAGAAGCACTAAAAAGGATACTTGGCCAAAAATGTCTCTTCTGTGCACTTGACACAGATATCTAAAATTTTCTCTTGTGGAGTTGAACCCTTAGCCTAGAATACTGCCATCTTTTCAGACCATTCTTTTATTCATATATTATTATTAATATTAATTTTACATATATATATATGCAAACACTGCAGAGATGATAATCCACTAATCAATAATCAATTATAGGATTACAAGACTGTTTTCTTTTTTGACAATTAACTAAAGATGAGAGTATTTTTTGAGGAGAAAACTGTGTGTATTGAGATAAACTTAAGAGAAGCAAGAGGAAAAGGTGGAGTACTGTTGAGGCATGGGAAAGTAGCTCAGTCATGCTCATGTGAGTTACCACACTAGGAAGCACAACGGGTATAGTTTGTCTGGGTAGAAGGGCACTAGAACACGGAAGGGAAAAGGAGTGTGGGAGGATGTTGATCATGGTGCCATTTTACCCAGACTTAGCTTGGACCTCAGTAGTGTCCCCAAATACATCTATAGTTTAATGGTAGAAGGGGGAACCTGACACTGCAGAGACTAATAATTCCAACAAGTATCAAATAAAAAATTCAAAGAAGCAATTTAAGCATAAAAAAGTCAGTGTTCCAAAAGTAGATGCCTACTCATTTTAACCCACAAATGTCTTTTAAAAAAAAGTAATAAAGAACCTAAGTCTTCACTATTTCAATGGATTTACAGATTGGAAGAGGCATATAAAGTGGCACAGTGGATAGAATGTTAAACCTTCCTTATGGCCTCAAACACTCAGACAAGAAAAACCCAAATGGAGTCACAAGAAGTTGACTATGATGGAAAAAGTTTGAACAACCATACGTTTGATGAGCAAGGTTATATTCTCTACCAGAACACCTCACACCTTAATCATGCCATCACAACCTCTATAATTCTTGTCCATCTTCTTCCATAAAGGATTTACCCAATATGGATGCCAATAGACGCCTAGGACTGCCCATCCATTTTCTCTCTTCTGTCTCCAGAGCAGGCTGCCTCCTTATCTATAAGTAAAATGAGAGGCAGCTAGGTGACGCAGTGGTTAGAGCACCAGTCCTGAAGTCAGGAGGACCTGAGTGGCTTTAGACACTTAACATGGACTAGCTGTGTGATCCTGGGCAAGTCACTTAACCCCAATTGCCTCAGCAAAAAAAGAAAAGAATAAGTTATAAGAATAGATAAGTAGAAATTACAGAAAGGAAGATTTTATCTCAACATAATTTTTTTCTTTAACAAGATGGCTGAGAAGATATCAAGGTTCAGTGCTTCAGCATCAAGAACATCAAGGTTCATTAAGTCACTCCTTTGCTTAATATTGGCTTTGCAATTCTGGATAAATCACTCAACTTCTGCAGGACCTAGGGAGAAGGAATTTCCTCAGGTCTATATGACTCCCTATATGAAAAAAATTATTTTATGGGTACAGCAATAACAAGAGATATTCAAGAGTAAAATGGCTTTCCTAGTAGGTACAGAGCTTCCTATCACTGGCAGACTTTGAACCAGCTACGCCCAGAGAAAGAACTCTGGGTGATGACTAAAAAGCATTACATTGAACTCCCAATCCCTATATTTATGCCCACCTGCATTTTTGATTTCCTTCACAAGCTAATTGTACAATATTTCAGAGTCTGATTCTTTTTGTACAGCAAAATAACGGTTTGGTCATATATACTTATTGTGTATCTAATTTATATTTTAATATATTTAACATCTACTGGTCATCCTGCCATCTGGGGGAGGGGGTGGAGGGTAAGAGGTGAAAAATTAGAACAAGAGGTTTGGCAATTATTAATGCTGTAAAGTTATCCATACATATAACCTGTAAATAAAAGGCTATTAAATAAATAAATAGAAAATTAATGGGCTTCAGGCCTGCTTTTAAGCTCCTAAGAAAAGGCTGAGTGCTGGTTAAGCTGATTAAGTGAGAGCAGAGACTGATTTGTTTTCATATTTGGGTCTCCAATACCTAGCACAATCTCTGGAACACATTGGGCACTTCATAAATGATTGCCACATTCTTAAATGATACCCATTTTCCCACCCCTTACCCCCAGTCATAGTGTAAATCTTAGGTAATAGTCCATATACAGGATACCCTAGCTCTAATCTACTAAAAAATAAAAAAATGTGTCTTCCTTGAGATTAGTCTCAAAATATTTCTAACCCCAAAAAAGCATATTGTGAGAAGTTTTTTTAATAAATACACAGGCTATGTATAATAGAAATTATATCCTGCCCCTCACTATATGTCAAGGCTATCTTCGTTATAAGCCATATACTGAAATCTATCCCTTTAACATTTACCAGATGCATTGGTAAAGGGTCAGGTAGATCCTATTCACTTTCAGAGAAACACTAATACCATTAGCTCTGATTTTGGTTAAGCAAGATAATCAAACCCCTATCCAATTATGAACTAGTTCAGCTGACTCAAATCAAATTTTCAAAACCTGTGAGCCTAATAGGTCTATTACTTAATTTTTATCAGTCAAGGCAGGCATTTGAGGAAAGAACCAAAGACCCTGCCTGTCCTAGAGGTTTTAATCCTGTTATCTCCAAAATTTTGGCTCAGGAGTCCTCCTATCAGGACTGGCCTAGGTCATGATTCCCTTCATTTCCTATATTCCTCCCTCATTCTAGTCCCCAAATTATGCCATTTTCCCCAAAGGTCCAACTCCTGGTGATTCCATTAGTTTTCCCCAAAAGGGGGGAGGATAGACCTTCAAAGACACACTCAAGGCCTATCTTTGCTTTTGTACTCAAATCTACAGCAGTTAGTAGATTTGGCTGGCCTAGCAAGAATAGGGAAGGAGGCTGACCAAATGATATGCACAGCTCTTCCTTCACCCCTAGCTCCAGGAAAGGAGCTTAATAAATGCTTTTTTTCAATCATTCATTATAAGCCTTCTTTAGAAATACATGAACAATTTTTGCTTGTGGGGTTTTAAATTTTCCTCAAGGCTTATCCTATAATTATTCATAGATTGGAGCAAAAAGGGTAGAAGCTCTGACACCAATGTTTCCTTACATTGTCAGATTAAACATGCTCTTTGAACAGGCTTACTCTGCTACACTTCAAAATGCTCAAGAATTAACTTTCCCCAAATTCCTACAAATTTAAACATGAACAGGCTGGTTCATTTTACAATTTACACTTTAATTTTTATATTATCTCTTGGCAGTAGAAAAGGGAATGCTACCTATCAGCTTCTTTAGTAAAGTCTTTTTTTTTTCCTTCTAACTTTATTATCCCAGAATTCGGGTCACAAGTCCCTTCAGCAACCTTGATAGTGGTAACAGAGAAGGCAAAAATAACTTGTGTTTCTGAGAAGGATGATAGATTCTTGGGAACTGCTTTTAAAAATTAAATAAAAGATTACAATGATGAAAAAAAGTGGACAGTATCTGAAGAAACCTCTATGGCTACAAAGTGAACTTTGGATTAAAAATGGAGTGAAGAAATTAAGCAAAACTAGGAAACTGAGAAGAAATAATCAAAAATCCAAGAAGACAACTGACTATAAGAACAGGCAACAAGTATGATACAGGATCCCTCTTTCAGCTAGTTATAATCAAGACCATGAGGGACTTTTTCCACTGACCTTCATAGAATGAGGGCAGCTAGGTAGCACAATGAACAGAGTTCAATTCCAGCGTCATATACTTTCTATCTGTGTGACCCTAGACAAGCCATTTCACTTTTTTACCTCAGTTTCCTCTTCTGTAAAATGAGCTGAAGAAGGAAATAGTAAAACCATTCCAGTATCTTTGCCAAGAAAACCTCCAAAGAGTCACAGAGTCAGACTCAACTAAAAATAATTAAACAATCACAGAATACTGTGAAGGAGTAATTAGATTTATCCTACCTGGTAAAGACTAGATCCAAGAGAAGGAGGTAGATCTTTGCTTGAAATAAGAAATACTTCCTAACCTCTCAAGCCTCCAAAAGGAAAATCAAGGTACATATTTCAGATGGGATTGGACTAGATGACATTCCTTCCAACTCAACAATTTCTAGGAATGGAAGATGTAACGCAAACATTTTAAAAGGTATACAATCAATACTATTTCCTCTCTACATATTCATCCAAATAGAGATAAAGCAAAAGGGTAAATTCCTAACAAAACCCTGAAATAGGCAGTATTACATGAGCATCCCCTTTCTTCCTTCTAGAATTCTTCTCACCACCCTAAGACTTGCATCTCACCACCACCTAGATGGTGGCTAGAGCACTGCCACTATAGTCAGGATGGCACGAATTCAAATCCAGAACCAGATACTTACTAGCTCTGGGACCAAATGCACTTAATCTCTCAGTTTTGGTTTCCTCATCTGTAAAATGGGGAAAGAAGTAGCACTTTACCTTCCAGAATGGTGGTGAGGATCAAATGAGATAGTATTTGTGAAGCACTCAGAACTAAAATGCTATTAAATGTTCTATTACCATAAAGCCTAGCTCTAAATTAGATGTATATCAGTGGTTAACAGAAATAATTCCTTTTACAAACAGGAGGTTATTCAAGCAGGAGAGATTCTACACATAATCCAGTGAGTCAGGTATTTAAGGTTAAGTAGGCTGACCCTTCACAGTGACCTATCTGCATTTACTTGTGAGTCTCAGGCACTGTATGGCTCTGGGATTCGGCTAATAGCACTATTACCAGAAAGGGGAGCAAAAAAAAAAAAAAAAAAAAAGGAAGATAACAGGAAGAAGGCAGCAGTGACCCAGGGGGTAAAAAACAGAGGCCAAGTAGGAAATAAGCAGAAGTAGCAAAGAGAAAAAAGAACAGAAGTTTAAAAAAAAAAAAAAAAAACCACCCATTGAACCAGAATTCCATTGGCGACACCCCCAAGTATGACAAGCACATTAGCATTGTCCTGATCTCTGTCATGACTCCAGTTTTTTCCTCCTGACACTGATTCAGCAGCATCTGGTTTCTACAAAGGCTACAGTGACTGAAATGACCTTGAAAATTCAGGGATTTCTCCAGTTCTGGATCTAACTGTAAAGAGGATTTATAGGATTAAAAAAGAGAATACTCAAGAAATATTTCAAGGGTATACTACAGTACTCAGGGAATTTCTCAGTTCTAATTTTTACCTTTTAGCTTCAGGGGAAGATTTAATTACTTCATCATCTCAGATTATAGGACCTTAAAATCATCTAATCCAACCCATTCAGATGAGGAAATTTGAAGCCCAGAAAAGTTGGTTAACAAGCCCATAATCAGGCCAAAATCTGAAGCCAGTTGGTTCTCTGACTCCAAATTCTGATACCTGCTGAGCATATACCAAATATATACAGAATATAGATTAAACTAACTGTTCTTTAATAAAGCTCAAGATTAGCTTTTTAAAAAACACCTATTTAAAAATACCTATTTAAAGATTATGCAGCTTATTAGTTACACTTTTGGGGGTTTTTTTCCCTTTTGATTTGTTTCTTCTTTGACAATAGGACTAATAAAGAAATGTTTTACGTGACTGCACATATATAATCTATATCAAATTGTTATGAGGGGAGAAACGAGGGGAAAATTAATGACATGATCCTAAAGGTTTATTTTTTTTTTAACACAACAATAAACTCCTTGTCTCCTCCTTTTTGTTCCTTAATAGATCTTTGTGCTTTATAACACAGAAGAGATTTAGATATCTGTGCTAAATGGCATTTAATTTTAGAGCACCATTCTTTCAGTCTTTCCCCCCACATATTCTTTCTTTTTTGAACTCTGCAATGTACCTCAGAGTACTAACTTGATAAGGGGTTGTCAACAAATAAGTTTTCTGAATATCAATCTTTCTGTTCCAATTTGCAGCCTTCAGTAACATTTCACTAAAACATGGGGGTTACTAAAGAAAAGGAAAAATGACAAATGTACTAGTCTAACAAACACAATAATTATAGTATGTAACCATAGTCATTCAGCCTTCCCACAAAGAGTACCTAATTCTGGAAGAAACTGGTTTCTATGATGTAAAAAAAAAAAAAAAAAAAAAAAAAAAAAAAAAAAAAAAAAGTTGTTGTTTTTTTTTAATTCTTTCTTTAAAATAGCTAGTATCTGTGTTCTAGATACCCAGCAGAAACAGTAATCAATTTAAGGGCAGAGAATCCAGGTTTGAATCCTACCTGTCATTTACTACTCATGTGACTTTGCACAAATCACTTAACCTCAGTTTTCTTAACTATTAATTAAATCTCACAAAATAAAAGGCTGATACTATTTTTAAAAAAATAGTATCTACAAAAAAACAGCAGTTGTTTCTAAAATACATTACATTTTTTAAATTTTCAAGATAATTTTCTACTTTAAACGACAAATTCTGCTTCTATAGCAACATATAAAACCCCACCTAATACTCAATTACCCTTTTTCCAGAGTGGGTAAGTAATCCTCCCAAAAATTTTAAACACAAAAGTATTAAAGAATATAGACGGGTAGTCCCTTTCCCAGGAGTCAAAGCTTGCAAAAAAGGAAGGGCAAGTGCTTAAACTGAGCTAGTCAGTGCCATCAGTACCACCAATGGGCATTACTTTTGATGGGTTTTGTTCCTGTTCAAAATAGTCTTCATTTATACAACTGTCGCCATTATATATGTGGTTGTTTTCAGTTCCACTTTCCTATCTTGGAAGAGGTTACTCTAAACACACCATTTTCAAAACAATGATTGAAAACCTGAGAAGGAAATAAGTGAACAACTCTATTTGTATTTGATTGAAATCATTATAGTCTAGAACAAAGACCAGAATATATAAATGGCCTCTCCTAGAAAAAAAATAAAATAAAACCAGTGCGCGCCCATACACACACACATATACACATATACAGAGTCAGAGAAACAGACACAGAAACACAAGATAATTAACACAACAATAAAGACCATTTGCAATTACTGAGACTTAACAGCTGAAAGATTAGTAATTTTCTGGGCTGCTTTTAAAGACAGCTAGCTACACTATAGTCTAGCTGAAGAACATCTTGAATTTGGGTGGGAATCATACATAAGACACCCAGGACAAAATTTCGTGGCAACTTTTTTTTTTAACACCCTCAGACAAAGGAAGAAAGACAAAAACATATTGTACTAGTATTTTCTAAAGGAAAGCAAATCTTACAAGTATGTTTCGAAATCCTGAATGATTTCTTTTAAGATTAAGGTTGACAATCTTCAAATGTTCACAGGAAGGACTTCAAGTATAAACTGAGAGGAAGGGAGGGAGGAGGAAGGAAGAGAGACCCAGCCTAGTTTCAAGGCAACAAAAAGAAAAAAATATTTTTTGATTCCAGGTTTATGCCTTTCTCTAGTACAGACATGAATTTCTTAATATAAAGAACATAAACAAAAAAGAAATGCTCAGATTTTATTGAATGTGAAAACAATTTTTTTGAATATGTGGACTATTTCATGTTCCTTGTATCTCTCTCTCTCTCTCTCTCTCTCTCTCTCTCTCTCTCTCTCCCCACTCCTAACTTTTAAAGTTGTCAGTGTTACCCTTAATAAATGCTTGATTAGGCGCTTTTCCTGCTTTTAAACTCAGATCTCTCACCTGGAATTGCTTCTTTCTGAGGATATAAAAAGCAATTTCATCTTATTTAATGGGGTGCTACCTACACCTGATCTCAAGAGGTTATCAGAGACTCTTTTTTTTTTTCCCATCACGAATTGTGTGACCAAAGTCCTTCAAAGAGCATCAAGCATCTATAACAGGCTACATGACTGTGTTCTGCAGGATTTATATACCTTTTAAGTTCTAGCTAAAGACTAATGAAATTCACCATCATCTCACTTAAGGGGATTTAGTGTCCACAGTATCAAAAGGACTTAATTGTAAAGTTAGTTCCCTTTACGATCATCACACCAATAAGGTGTATCTGTATCATGAATCCTTAAATTATACCCTATTACAACTTACATTTCTCCTTCCTATCTATGGTCTATATAGTGTTTTCTACATACACCAGGGATAGTAAAGGGAGCTATTTCTAATATTTCTTAATATCCTAGGACAAGTGCCCCATTTGTAAATATGAACCAGAAAGATTTCTCCTCTCTACCCTTATGCCCCAACCAGCCAATGTACAAAAGCATTCTGTTCATGTAAGATTAATGACAATCACAAATGATATTTACAAAGTACTTTAGGGTTTACAAAGTGTTTTCTTCACAAGATACAAGAGGTACCAGGTTAACAATTTGTTAAATGTAATTATATGCCCAGTATTTTGTCATCTATGAGGGATACAAAGTAAAAAAATTCCTATATTCAAGAGGCTTCCATTCCAATGAGTAAGACAACACATAAACTACTAGGTAGATCCAAATTATATAGTGGATAGAGCAGCACCAGACCCAGAGTCAGGAGGACCTAAATTCCAAATCTAGCCTCAGACATTTATTAGTTGTGTGACATAGGCAGTCACTTAATCCTATTTTTCTCAGTTTCCTCATCTGTAAAATGACCTGAAGAAGGCAATGGCAAACCACAATAGTATTTTTGCCAAGAAAACCCCAAATCATGAAGAATCATTCACAGCTGAAATGATACAATAATAAAGTCTCAGAGGGAAATCCTTAGGAAGTTGGGGGTTAGCATGGAGAGACAGAAACCAGGTAGTCTCTTGCTAAAGCCTCCTATAAAAGGTGGTGAACAGATTTTTGAAGGAAGGAAGGGAAATTAGAAAGCAGAAGTGAGAAGATGCAAGTATATCATGGGATGCAGCCAATGCAAAGGAATAGGAAGTGTTGGGATGAGGGGCAAGTAGACCAGTTCTGGGATCACAGAATCCGTCAAGGGGAAAGCAAGGTAAGAAAGAGCTGTAATATAAAGCACTTTGGATGCTGAAGAACTTTGGTAAGCAACTGAGGCCAGGAAAAATTATTTAACTTTGGCATGAGTAGCACAATAATTTATTACCTCTACTATCCTGTCTCATGTATTGCTATCTGCCCTCCTACTTATACCAGAATTGTCACAATTCCTTATTACTTCCAAAACAGCTACAGACACCAGAGAGTAGAGACCATTTTGGGGTCAATATAGACAAAACCATGAATGGCATCAACCTATGGTGGGTTGAGGAAGGCTGGATTTAAAAACAAATAAGCAAACAAAAAAAAAATCTTTCAAACAGAAAGAGAAAAAGGTAAATCCCAGAGCCTAATCTAACAACTTTGAATGTGGAAGCTTAGGGCAGATTAACATGTATTCCTTATAGCCAAAAATAACTATCTACTGTTTTCTGGAAAGAGGTATTCAGATCAGATCCTTTGAAGGTTTGATACAAACAATTCTCCAAGAAGCTTTTGTTCCAGATCACAAAGTACCTCAAGTTTCTAACAAGTAAATGGGATAAAATAGCTTCTTGTCTTCATCTCTGTTGATCAAAAAGTATCTAAAATTAGGAACACATGTGATAGAAATAACATTGAAGAGAAATAGGATGGGCACATGTTAGGCCTGAGTGCTCTGTGAAAAGCAGACAGTTAAAGATGGCTATTGTTGAAAGACAGGGACAGCTAGATGTCACAGAGCACAGAATGCCAGGTCTGGAATCAACACTCATCATCCTGAGTTTGAATCTAATCTTAGAAATTTACTAGCTGAATGACACTGGGGAAGTCACTTAACCTTGTATGCCTGAGTTTCCTCATCTATAAAATGAACTGGAAAAAGAAATGGCAAATGATTCCAGTATATGCCAAGAAAAAACCAAGTAGATTCTTGAAGAAGCAGATGTGACTGAGAAACTTTTGAATTGAATATATTGAAAAAAGGATAGAATCACAATGTAGCCAAACCTGCCCATTTAAATCCTTAGGTTACGGAGTGCTTCAATATTAGTAATTCAATAAATGTCCACTGACATTTAAAAAATAATCCCTTCCCCCATATTGCCTCTCTCAAGAACCCTAAAATCTGTCCCATGATAGGGCCCCAGACTTCACACTATTCCCAAAGCAATCCAGCTGTGTCAGGTGTTCTCTCTAAACAGCATAGCAGAAAGGAAATTGATGATTCCCAGGCAAAGAAACCAAGTGTTGGGCCAATTTTACATCCTTCCATTTCCTCCAAAGAAACCTTAGACTCCAGAAACTGCTAGTTGTTAGGTTTGCACAGAAGACCTAACAACTAGCCTCAGATAGAAAGTTAACTAAACAGAGTTACTTAAGAAAAGGAATTCAATCCTGAAACAACTGAAGATTAAATCCACTAAATGACACTTTTTCCTCTTTTGCTTAAAAAAATAAAAAGTCACAGAGATGGATATTGACTCATCTGGCAAGTGGTCATCTGGCTTCTGTTTGAAGACTTAGAAGGAGGGAGAACTCACCTCCTCTTGAGCCAGTGCATCTCTCACTGGGAAAACTCTATTAGAAAGTTGGTTTTTTTTCCCCTGATATCTAACCTAAATAGACCTTCTTTGAACTTCTATTCATTACTTCCCATGCTACATTCTAAGAAAGCCAAGATCCTTCAAAGAGCTAAATTAATGCAAAGCCTTCTATAAATTTCAAAAGGAAGGTAAAATATCTTGCTGTTTCTCTCATGTGTCTCCCTAGTGGCTTCTGTAAGTAGTCCTGGCCCCAGAGCACGTTACTTCATATGTGCCTATGTGTACGTATCCACCGAGGAAAGAATGTGCCATATTAAGGTTTGCCAGTCTATTTATGTTCTTCTGTAGTAAAGGTATCTCATTGTTCCTCAAGACTCTCACACCTTCCCTAATCGCATTTTGAACTCTAGGTCACTATTTATGCCATAACTAAAATTCAATCAGTCATTTTCATTTTTGGGGTGCTTCTAGGATTCCCCAACCAGATGTTCCCTGTACACTCAAGTCAACTGCATTTATTAAGCATTTAGCATGTGCCAGGTGCAGAACACTGGAGATATAAAGAAGAGCAAAAATAGTCCCAGCTGTCAAAAAACTCACAACTTAATGGGGGAAACAACATGAAAACAACTATATATAAACAAGATACATAGAGGATAGTTTTCTTTCACAACATGCCTAAAATGGAAACATGTTTTGCATGTATAAGCTATGTCAAATTGCCTGCTTTCTCAATGTGTAAAGAAGAGAGGGAAAGAATTTAGAATTCCTTTTTTAAAATGATGTTAAAAATAATTTTACAATTGAAAAAATATTTTCACATGTGTGTATATATATATATATATATATATATACACACATATGTATGTATACACACACATGATAAATTGAAGATAATCAAAAGAGGGAAGACAGCAACATTATTAAGGGAGAACATGAAAAAGCTTGCTAAAGATAGGATTTTAGTCAAGACTAGTCAGGGGAAGTCAGAAGACAGAGACAAGGAGGGACACCATTCCAGAAATGAGAGAATGGCCAGTGAAAATGCCCTCATGGCATAAATCCCTACTTTAATATCCACATGCTGACCAATATCTATACCGGTGCTGACACAATAATCAAATTTACATTTCCAAAAAGGTTTTGGAAAATAATAAGCAGCAATGAAATTAACTCAAAAATTCTGTCTTCTTTAGATTACCCATAGCATTCTCTAGCCCAGAGGGTCGAGCCATATATTCAACTTCCTTCTGGGGGGTCAGCACCAAGCAATTAAAAAACCAAAGTTACTCTAGTATCTATTATACAGTAGAAACTGTATTAGCTCCAAAGTCAAAGATTGTTCAGTCATTTTTCAGTTGCTTCTAACTCATTATTCCTTGGGAGTAAGGGGGAGAGGACAGGAAGGCTCTTGGTAAAGATTTGCCATTTCCTTCCCCAGTTCATTTTATAGAAGAGAAAACTGAGACAAGCAGGGCTGAGTGACTAGGGTCACATAGCTATTAAGTGTTTGAAGCCGCATGTGAACTCTGCTTCACCATCTAGTTGCCCCTAGAGTAAAAGGATCTGGATTCAAATCCCAACTATATGATCTTGTACATATCACTTAACATTCCTCAGCCTCAGTTTTTCCATGTGCAAAATGAAGGAACTTGACCTCTCAAAATCAGAGATTAACCTCTGTTCTTTTACATCTTTTTCCTTAGGAAGGACAGAAAAAATTTGAATGATTGGATGGTGCAATATAAGACCAGAATTGTGCAGGTAATCCTTGCTCTAAAGAAATGTGTAAATAATAATTAAAAGAAAAAACACAGGGTGCTATTTGTTAAATACACTCCCAATGAGGAAGTGAAACCCAAGAAACCCAAACTGCTAGGATTTTTAGTGTCTCCAAGGGTTAACAAATCATTCTAGGAATTTGTCTAATGAATGAAATGTCAAAGTCAACTGACCTGCACTATTCCAGCTAGGTCCCTATTCCCTTTCCTCTTTTGTTTTTCATTGGGAAAGTTTGGATTTCAACGGCCTAACTGGGATTTTCATACTCCTATGGGACATAGATAGAGCCCTGACTACATCAAAGATAGAAGTTGGAAGTCCCCTTCAATTGAATTATTTTAAGTATATCTTTAACATTTAAAGAAGTGAACTCTTTTCTCTCTCTGACCCTTCCTCCTTTCGCCTTTCTTCCTCCCTCCTCCTCTTCCCTCCCCTTCCCTTCCCTCTTTCCCTCCTTCTTTTTGTCTATTTCTCTCTCTCTCTTTCTCTCTCTCTCTCTCTCCCTCACACACACACACACACACACACTATTAGAAAAACAGGCAAACTTTCTGACAGAGAGGTGATATAAGGTAGCTTCTAAATAAGATATACATTGTTAGAAGTAGCTAATGTAGCCATTTGTTTTATTTGACTAAGGATTTTTTCCCTTTTCCCTTTTTTTTCCAATTGGGAATGGGGAAAGATGAATAAGTGTTAGTAATTGAAAATATGAAATAAGAAATTTTTTAAAAAACAGGTAAGGGATGAAGTAATGGAATATGTCCAATCTATTGTGTCACATTCTGGGCACCATGTCTGAAGAGGTACTAACTGAAGGAAATCTAGAGATGGGGAGCTAGAAATATTAATAGGTCTGAAAATCATATTATTGAAGGAATCAAATAATTTGAGAAGTGAAAAGGACAATATACAATATACAACAAGCAGTCATACAGTCTTCTCCTTGGAGGGAAAATGCACCAACTCTCTCAAGGCTGCTGTTTGTTTTTTATTGAATTCTATCCTAAATTGATCTGCTTGTTCTTAAGTTTAGCCTTTAGGAGCAAATTGACCAATAATTCCTCCTTCTCCTTCAAATAACTGAAGACAATTATTATGTCTCTCTCAGAATCTTCTGCAGGCTAAACATTCTTCAATCAAATAGGAACCATTAAGGTAATTGTAATGGGCTGAAGTTTGAGTTGATGCACTGAGGTCTCAAGTATGTGAGGCTAAATAGTAATTGGGCTATACTCTATATACATGATTGGATAAAGAATGGTCCCTGCCCACTCTCCGTGCAAGTCCTGATGTGTTGTAGAAGAAATGACGATTTTGGTGGGTGGAGGCAGAGAGAGGAACAGGAAGAGAAGCTGGGAGAGATTGGGCCTGGATTCCTTTCTCCTAGCTGCTGGTCGTGTGGCTGCTGATCCAGCTAGCTTCTTGACTCAGCTGCACACATTGCTATCGCCGATTCTCTTCCGCCTCCGATCCTTTTTCACCTAGAATAAAGACTGACGATTTTCCCCTAACCCAAATTCCTGACTCCTGCTGATTTAAAAATACATGGTCTTCACAGTAATAATAGTAATAATAATAAGCCCAAAGATAAGCCAATGGAATATATGTTGCTAAATTAAAATAATTTAAATATTATTAGATAGAAGGAAAAGATTTATTCTAAATTGTTCCTGAGAACAGAACTAAGACCTCTAGGTAAAAGTCTGAGAGTGGTGTGAACTTAATATAAAAAAGTTTTCTAAAAATTAAAGCTACCCAACCATGATGGCTGATTCATTTATAAAATAAGTTACTTTCCAACATTAATATTCAAGCAGAAGTAAGATGCCTCCTGTAACCGGAGACAGAATTCTTGCACTGGTGAGGAGGTTAAAGTAGATAGGTGAATCCTAATGTCTTGTCTCATCCTAGGGTATATTGAAAGCCAATACCAAATCAACATGCCTTAGCAATAGGGTTTCCTTGCAACTACTCTTTTATTTGCCTTACACAAATAATGAAATGAACAAGGGAGTAAGGAGAACTGGATATTGATAAAATCTGCAAGTACAGGAAGCTATTTGAGTCATTTTTAATCACCAACCCCTACCATACCACTAACTACCATTTTCCCACACTCCTCAGATGCTCTCTGACTCCCCTCCACTAATGTCCTCCACTGTGTTTTCCAGAATTTAAATGACAATTATGCTATTATAATTTAAAACAAAAATTTTTTTAAAAATCAAAGGATTTGTTGATCACAATACTTGATTTTTTTCTATTTTCTTTTCTTTTTATTCTGGACTTTAAAATGCCATACAAAAAAAGAACATTTTGGAATACACTACAGACCAAGAGAGTATGATAAATAAAACTGCAAATCTTGCTTTTTGTGACTTATAGAATAAATTTAACACGTTTAACTTCAAAGTTGCCCCACAATACTCTATAACAAGAGTTCTGGGGTCCAACCACTTTAAATGGGATCTATGGATAGATTTCAAGAGATCCATAAATCTGGAAGGGGAAAGAATTTACATCTCTTTTCACTAACCTTTAAAGTAAATTTTGTATTTTCTTTAATTATGAATTTAAAAAACAACAACTATTTTGGTAAGCAGTCTATAGACAAGTTTTAGACTGCCAAAGGAGTCCATGACACAAAAAAAAGTTTAGAATTCTTGATCTGAATAAGATTAAGTAATTAAATTACCTAGAGTAGTCAATACAAAGTTAGAATAAGAGAATAAATTTCAATCTGAGATATTTGATGAATCCAGAATAGAAAGTACTTTGGAAAGAATTATCTTTTTACTTGAAACGAGCTACTAGGAAAATAGAAAAGAAGCTTGGCTGAAATTAGGTGTCTTATATCATATAGCACAATAACATCAAAATGGAGATATGATCTGAATATTGTTACACTATAAAAAAAATATTAAAAGGGAACCAATCCAATACTTTCCCTAGCTATGACTAGGAAGAGAATTGTTAAGCAAGCAATTGATAATCACAAAAGATTGTCACTTGTTCCTATACAGTACAGCTATAAATAGATTATTTTACAAGAAATTCAAAAGTTTTTACATTAACAAAATCAACAAGCTGGATAAGAAATACAGTAGTCATTTGAGGGCAATAACAAAATCTCAGCATCACTTCAAAGTGTCAAATATATAAGATATACAGACAACAAAGAGCCATAGCTTAGAGATAAATGGTTAAAGGTTATGCATACCAAAAAAAAAAAAAAAAAAACCCTGCTATCAAAAGAAATGTAAAGGAGGGATGGGGGTGTCAAGATGGTAAAGAAAATCCAAGAAGTTGCCTGAACTCTCCCAGTTCCTTTGAAAACAAGATTAAATCAAGCTTCTAAAATAATTCTGGAACAAGAGAATCTTGTACAAAAAAGATAGAGTAAAACAACTTTCCAGCCT
The DNA here is from genome assembly GCF_902635505.1 of Sarcophilus harrisii. NCBI lineage: Eukaryota > Metazoa > Chordata > Mammalia > Dasyuromorphia > Dasyuridae > Sarcophilus > Sarcophilus harrisii. The sequence goes on from NC_045426.1 coordinate 543,201,605, forward strand.
AAGATAATTTAGAAGGACTTCAAAAAAGGTCTGTCTCACTTGGATAAAAGGGGAAAAGAGCCTTGCAAGATGGTGTCTGAGAAAGCCAACCGGAGGTTCTTAGGCACAGAACAGATCAGTAACCAAGGCCCTGGTTCAGCAGGCAAGTGGCACAGCAGGCCAGCTGTAAGTCCTTCAGTCCCAGTAGAACTGGCAAACTGGAGCCCCAGAACCCAGTGCACAATAGGTGCCACTATGCTGGGCTTTGCTAACACAGTAGGCAAACTGCCAATCCCAAAGGCCCTGGTACAGAAAGCCAGTGACCAGGGCTTCTGGCCCCCATGTGCAAGAAGCTTGGTTAAGGTGATCCTTATGTCCCATGAGCAGAGCTCAAGTTTGAAAAATGAACAACCACCAAAAAAAGGGCCCATATCATAGAAAAACTACTATGGTGACAGAGAAAATCAAAACACAAATTTGCAAGAGGATTTTAAAAATCAAGTAAGGGAGGTAGAAGAAAAATAGAAAAAGAAATGAGAGTCATGCAGGAGAATTAGGAAAGAAAAAGTCAACAACTTGGTGAAGGAAGCACAAAAATTGAGCAAAGAAAACAATTCCTTAAAAAACAGAATTGTCCAAATTGGGGAAGGGGGGGGGGGATCCACTGAAGAAAATAACTCCTTTGCTGGTTCAATATTAGGAAAACTATGAACATAATTGACTATATCAATAACCAAACTAAAAGAAATCATATGATTATCTCAATAGATACCAAAAAAAAAAAAATTTTTTTTTGACAAAATCAAACACCAAATATTCCTATCAAAAATATTAAAGAGCTTGGGAATAAATGGAGTTTTCCTTAAAATGATCCTAAAATCATCAGTAACATTACATGTAATGGGGATAACCTAGAAGCATTCCCAATAAGATCAGGGGTAAAACAAAACTGCCCACTATCATCATTACTATTCAATATTGTATTAGAAATTATCGATTTAGCAAAATGAAAAGAAAATGAAATTAAATCTCTAAAACAAATTAGAGTAGTTATGTGTAAACAAAATTATCACTCTCTTTAGATGATATGATGCTACACTTAGAGAATCAATCGAAGAACTATTAAAAATAATTAACAACTTTAGCAAAGTTGTAGTAGAAAAAATAAATTCACATAATTCATCAGCATTTCTATATGTTACCAACAAAATCCAGCAGCAAGAAATACAAATTGAAATTCCATTTAAAATAACTGTAGATAATATAAAATATTTGGGAGTCTACTCCAAAGTCAGGAACTATATGAACACAATTAGAAAATAATACATTTAAAAGTAGGAGTGGCCAAATGGAAAAGGAGGGCTAAAAACTACCTTAAGAAAATAATTCCTTAAAAATTCACTTTGGGCAAGTGGAAACAAATAACTCTATGAAACCAATGTTTTAGGGCATGAAAACCTCACAAACAAATGCATAAAGGCAAAATATCAAATGCCTCCTTTTCAGATCGTGATATATAAAAATTATATGTAATAAAGAATACATGGAAAGATATATTAAAAAATTAACTGGAAACTAAATAATCTAATTTTAAAGAATAAGTGGGTCAAAACAACAAATCACAGAAACAATCATTTCATAAAAGAGAATGACAATGAGACAATGTACCAAAATTTATGGAATGCAGTCAAACCAGGACTTAGGGGAAATTTTATATTTCTAAATGTTTATATGAATAAAATGAGAAAGAGCAGATGAATTGGGGATGCAAATTAAAAAGCTAGAAAAATAACATTAAAAATCCCTAATTAAACACCAAATTAATAATTATGAAAATCAAAGGAGAGATTAATAAAACTAAAAAAACCACTGAGTTAATAATAAAACTGAGTTGATTTTATGAAAAAAAAAAAAAAACATCAACAAAATAGATAAGCCTTTGATTAATTTGATTAGAAAAAGAAAAGGAAAAAAAAAAAAAAAACCATTACCAGCATCAGAACCAAGAAAGATGAACTTACCACCAACGAAAAAATTAAAGCAATAATTAGGAATTATTTTATGTGAAGACCACACTAACACCCAGGATACCTTAGAATCAGCTGGAGTCAGGATAAGCAAAAGTCCTTAGTCTTTATTCTTGGTTTTTAGAGGTAGAAGTGAAGGGGATAGAAGGAGAATCTCCCAGAATGCCTTCTTCTTTGTTTAGCGCCAAAAGTGCCTCTGGCTAGTCTTACTCCACCAAGTCCCTCCTACAATCCTCTGTATACACCAATCATTGAGCCAGCACAGGATAGTAGGAAAGGCCATTTTCCAAGCATATACCCATAGAGTATTGTCCAATCAGTAGTTAGCCTCAAGTGCTTGGCTGTCCTGACCTCAGTCATCGACTCAAGAGTTTCAGCCCTCTACAATTTTATACAAATGTATGGCAACAAATCTGATGATGAATATTTACAGAAATGTAAATTGCCTAGGTTATTAGAAAAGGAAATAAAATATTTAAATAACCTCCTTTTAGAAAAAGAAATTGAACAAGCTATCAAGGATCCTGAGGAAAAAATTTCCATGCCACATGAATTTACAAGTGAATTCTACCAAATATTTCTAAAAATACTAGTCATTCCCCAATTGATAAATGGCCAAAAGATACGAAAAGGCAATTTTCAGGTGAAGAAATTAAAGCCATTTCTAGACATATTAAAAAATGCTCTAAATCACTACTGATTACAGAAGCACAGATTAAAACAACTCAGAGGTAACTCTTCATACCTATCAGATTGGCTAAGAAGAGAGAAAAGGAAAATGATAAATGTTGGACAAAATGTAGGAAAACTGACACCTAATGTACAATTGGTTGAATTGTAAACTGATTCAACCATTCTGGAAAGCAATTTCAAATGATGTTCCAAAGGTAATCAGACTATGCTTTGATCCAGAAATACTGCTCTGGGATCTGTATCCCAAAGAGATCATAACAAAAGGAGATAATGTGTTCAAAAATACTTAAAGCAGCTCTTTTAGTGGTGACAAAGAATTGGAAATTGAGGGGATGCTCAATTAGGAAATGACTAAGTAAATTGTGATATATGAATATAATGGAATACTATTGTGCTATAAGAAATAATGAGTAGGTAGACTTCAGAAAAACCTGCAAAGACTTACATTAACTGATGCTGAGTGAAGTGAGCAGAATCAGGAGAACAATGTATATAGTAACACCAACATTGTGTGTATGACCAATTATGATTGACTTAGCAATACAGTGATTCCAAAAGAATCATTACAAAAAATATTATCCACATACAGAAAGAACTATGGAATCTGAATACAGATTGAAGCATACTATATTCACCTTTTTGGTGAGGTTTTTCTCTTTTGTTCTAAGTTTCCTTTTTCACAACATGCCTATTGTGGAAATATTCTTACATGATTACACATGTATAATCCATATCAGATTGCTAGCCTTCTTGAGGAGGGGAGGTGAAAGGGAAAGTAGTTAAACAAACTATGGTATGTGAATCTAATGGAATTTTACCAAATCATTTTGTTTTTGTTTTTACCAAATCATAAAACATAGTATTTAGAATAGGAGGAATCAGAAGAACAGTGTATGAACCAATGCAAAGTCAACAGAACCAAGATAATATACAGTAACTCTAATCATTCCAAAAAATTTGTTCTTTTTACCTTTGCAGCATCTATTTTATGTTGTGTATGTTGTTTTCTCTACTCAAATCAGCCTAGTTATAACTTTATTACCTCTTCCCCTAACTACTGAAATAGCCTTCTTTTTTATTTGTTTCCCTGCTTCAAACCCTTGTCACTCCAATCCATGCTTCACATAGCTGCCCAGGTGATTTCAAACTAAAATGTATTCCTGATCTACTTCATCCCCTAACTTAAAAAACTCCAATGACTACTTATTATCTCCAAAATCAAGTATAAAGACCTCTATATGGTATTAACATTTCACAATCTGAATCCTTTTACTATAGAATCCCCTTTTACTCATCTGTGAATTCATTTATACCAGCCAACTTGTTCCTCACACACATTCTACCTTCTATCCAGTGCCTGTGCACTCACTGTCCCCCACACCTGGAACCATCTCCCTTCTCATCTCAATCTTTTGGCTTCTCTGGCATCTTAAGGCTCAGTTTAAATCTCACAATTGCCTGAAGGTTTTTCTTGGTCTTCCCAGTTGCTGGAGGCTTTCCTTCTAAGATTATCTTTCAACAATTCTATATGTATTTTCTATGGATATATTGATTTACATTGACTCCTCCATAAGAATATAAGATCACTGAAGTTTAAGACTTTTTTTTTTGTATACCTGTATCTAGCACTTTTTAAACACTTAATATTTTTTGTCCAATAAATTAAAATCAAAAGAATAATGGTGAGATGGAAATTTAAAACTGTATAATTAAAAAACTGAAGCATGGCCCTAAAGAAAATATATGAGCATATGGCTCCCTCCAGTCTTTGCAGAGGTGAAGAACTACAGATAGAGTATAGAGCACATAGTGATGTATTGCAGACTCCTTGGTTGGGCAGGATAAATTGAGAAATTGCCAATAGGAAATCAAAAATACATCAGTTAACATTTATATATATATATATATATATATATATATATATATATATATATACACACACACACACACACACATATATGTGTGTATATATATATATATATATTTAATTTATGGAACAAAACAAACATTTCCATAACATAATAAAACAAAAAAGAAGATTTGAAACTGCAAATCCACTATGTACAATTGGCTATTCATTTTAAACACACAAAGTTACCATATAAATTTCCTCCCTTCTGCCCCTTTTTTCTTCCCTCCTCTCAATCCTAGAGGTGACTACCATTAGACACAAATTAATACATACACATAAATAAAATTATACATACTTCTACATCAGTTCTTTCTCTGGGTGATGATAGTATCTTTTTTCATATGTTCTTTATCAATTAACATTCACAAAATTTTTTAAGAAATTCATTCTAAAAAACCTGGCTATCAACCTAGTATTAAGGCAACATAATCAATTCATACAATGCTTTGGAGTCTATAGTTCATTTTCACTTCTAAGTTTCACATTTTCATAAGAAATTTAGCAACATGGAGTGGGTCCAGAGGAAAGGAATCAGGATAGTAAGTCAGATGACAAGCATTTATTAAGTGCCTACAATATGCCAGGAACTGGGAATACAGCAGACACCAAAAGGCAGTTCCTGTCCTTAAGGAGCTCACAATCTAATGAAGAAGACAACATGAAAGATAGTTAAGGGATCTAGAAGTTTTGATAGTTCATCAAGGAACTGGAGGACCTTAAGTTCAGAGAAGAGAAGACATAATTGAGGGAATGTGGCTGCTATCTTAAGATATTTGAGGAGTGGGGCAGCTAGGTGGCACACAGTGGATAGAACACTACCCCTGAATCATGAGATCCTGAGTTCAAATCTGACTTCAGACACAGTTCATGGGAACTTATCACTTCCCATCTGTGTCACATAACCCTAGGCAAGTCACTTAACCCCAATTGCCTCAGAAAAAAAAAAAAAAAAAGATATTTAAGAAGTTTACATGGAAAAGGCATTCTAATCATCTTGGCCCTTAAGGATAGAAATAGAATGAATAGGTAGAAGGTACAGAGAGGCAGAACTGCCTCTCTAACAATTATAATTGTACAAAAATGGCATAGACTATCTCTAAAATTAAAGGTCTTCAGGTAGCAGCTGACTATCTAAATGACATTTGTTGGAGATAAAGAACATTTATGTCATCAGATAGGGTGCCCTTTGAGGTTCTTTCCAAAAATACTTCATTATTTAAGATTAAGGAAAGAGCTACATGGAATAGGACTTAAAAGATGAATGGAGGGAAAGGCATAGAAAAAGAGGAATTTGGAAAATTAGATTGACAAGTATTTAATGACATTTGTTTATGGGAGAAGAAAGTAGCTCAGAAATCATTTTTGAAAGTATGAAATATCGAAATTACCATAAATACTCATTTTCAAATCCCAACAAGAAGCATGAAGATCATCATATTACTTTTTTATGCCTAAGCAGCAGATATTTTATCTATATGTTTATTACAAAAAATGGTAGTTTATTACGCTTACCCATCTGTGCTTTATAGCCTCATTAGAAACACCTGACATATCATTTGCCTTCAAAATAGTATTGGTTTTGTGTTTTCAGTGTCATACCTTCCATTAGATTCCAGATTTGGTAATTCATCTGGCATGATGCCCACCCATATTTTGGAATGAATAGTCTCATTCACTGAAATGGACAATCTCTATTTAGTTTATCGGCATGAAAACATCAACAAAGAAATTCCTATTTCTTCTTAATTGTTAGACTTAGAATTCCCCAGAACAGTAGCTAGGCTGAGAAAATGATCTTTATTGTACAATGTTAGAACACAGTTATCATGAAGTAGTTAAATATTTTTTAAGTGATCACTTTTTTCCTAAATGTGTTCTTAGAACACAGAAAAGTTGTATATGAAAATACAACCCTAGTATACTTAGGACAGTGAGGCATGCAAGTGATAAATGCTTTATTCAATTAATATGGAAAAGAAAATGGATAAACAGTGCTATTTTCCTGACACAACTCATTTAGAAACCTGGAAAAACCTCTTTCAAGTTCCTAAAACCTTAGCTTTACTTAAATTGAAAGTTACAAAATAATAGTTATTATAAAACAAAACCAAAAACAAATTAAAAACTCAAACCAACATTCAAATCTGGCAATGTCTTAAAAGCAAAATGTGGACTTTCCTTAAAGGTCTCCCAAAAAGAGAAGAAGGTTCAGTCTGAAATATTTTATACTTCCTCTCAGTCTTAAAACATTGGAAAACCCATTTGGCTTAGAGGTCTGAATAGAAAGGGAGTTTAACTACTTAGTGCCAAGAAGATGTAATGGAAAAAAAAGCTTAGGAGATGACTGGACCCTATTTTCTTTTTCCTCAACACATCCTGTCTTTAATCTGAAGGGTAAATAGGCTAAACCCAAACATAGCAACTCTTTTCAGGTGAAATTATCTAGGTTATGAAAACAAGCAATACAGTTTTTATTTTTCCCTTAACTCATGGCTGATAGAAATCACTTCCAAAACAAACCAGCAAGGCAAATCATTGCTCACAAGAGAGTGGACTAACAAGTTCTCCCTGCTTTGATAACTCATTCCCAGGAGGAATCTTGGGTCTCTTCTTTCACTTATGTTCCAATTTTCAATCCTGTCTTACAGACAATCCTGCAAACCTGGGAAATCAAGAGCTAGGCTGCACACATTCCATCTGCTGCTTAGTGGAAACTAATCTTTTGAAAGATGTTTCCAGATTAATCTAAGTGGACAAGGTTTTTTAAGTGGATTATGTCATTTCAGGATATGGATATCTTTGATGAAAAGGAAATGGTCCTAGGATCCTTTCCTTAGTGATCAAAGGATAATATATTTCACAAGCAAGTCTAGAGTTACTATTTAATACAAAAATATCCTGGATTTCAGTTGAACAGGCAAAATCTCATGCTTTTGAAATGACTTTTATTCCACCTTTACTCAATATTGAGTACATGTTGGTGGCAAGCTAACACAGCAATAAAAATAACAAGTTTCACTGGTAAATGTCTTTACAAATTGCCCAATTTCCCAATTCTTTTAATGAGAAACTAGATCTCCACACAAGTACAAATAATTCTCCTTATAGACATTCTCTAGAGATTTTTAAAAATTAGCACAGAATTTCATTTGTAGGAAATAATTTAATATAGTCCTACTTTATAAACTTTGAGTATAAACATTATTAACCATTAAACATTCATTTCTAAGAAATATTAAGCACCCACTGAAGGCAAAGCAGTGTGCTAGATGCTAGGGAGAAATACAAGGGGAAGGAAGAGAAGGGAAGGAGAAAGAGAAGTAATAAGGGTAAAGAAGAAAAACAGAAAGAGAAGGAAAAGGGGAAAGAGGAAAGGAGGAATTTATTAAGTACCTACTATGTTCCAAGAACTGGGCTAAGTGGTTTATATGTTATTTTACTTCATTCTCACAATAACCTTGGGTGATAGATGCTATTATCTCCATTTTACAGTTGAGAAAACTGAGGCAAACAGAACTTAAGTGACTTGTCCAGAATCAGAGAGCTAATGAGTGTCCAAGACCAAATTTGGACACAAGTCTTCCTCATTCCAGATCCACTATTCTTATCTACTTCCCCATCAAGTTGCCTATAAGGACAACAAAGAAAAGATTCCCATCTTTAAGATGATAACATTTATATGAGTCAGACTTACAGGGGTATGAGACATAAAGAAGTTGCTATTATTAAAATCCAAACATGAGTGCAAGGCAAAAAATGATTATGTGGTTAGTAGAGAAACCCAAGTATAGGAGTGTGTGTGTGTGTGTGTGTGTGTGTGTGTGCATGTATGCATGTATATATGGAAAGGGAACTGCTTCAAGAATCAGGACTTGGGTTCCTATTACACAGGTAATAAATCAAACAGTTCCCTCATTTATAAAATGAAGAACTGGACTAGATGAATCTTGAGATCCTTCCAGTGCTGTGTCTTTGACATTTTGTGCAGTCCATTTGTATCAGTTTCCTCATCTATATAATAACAGAATGAATTAAATAAAAAAATCTCTAAGGTCTTCACTGAAGACATCTTTCTGAGTTCAAATCTGGCCTCAGATACTAAGTAGCTGTATGACTCTGGGCAAATCACTTCAGGGAGACTTATCTGGCCTCAACACTTACTAGCTATGTGAACCTGAGCCAGTCACTTAACCCTGTTTGTCTCAGTTTCCTCATTTGTAAAATGACCCAGAGAAGGAAGGAAATGGCAAACTACTTCACTCTCTTTTTTTACAAGAAAACCCCAAATGGATCATCAAGAGGTAGACATGACTGAAATAACTGAACACCCACCACAATCACAGTATGGTCATCAAGCTAGGATATCTGTAAAGCATCATGAAAAACTATGGGTACATTGGTACAGTTCTAGGACTATAAGTGTAATAAATAGGACATTGTATACTAGGATTACTATATACTACAATTAGTGATTATAACAATAACTGTGATATATAGCAGGATAAAGTTCTATCTATTTAAATGCTACATTATTAATAGCAAACATGGAGTTTTAAGGTTTGCAATGAACTTTAACTATATCTCATTTAATCCTGACAACAAACATGTGAAGTAGGTTTTATTTTTAATCCCCATTATGCATAAAAGGAAACTGAGACTAAAAGAACTGAAATCACTTTCTCAGGAATATGCAGATAGGAAGTATGAAGCAGGATTTGAACTAAGGTCTTGAATGACATCCACTATGACATCAAGATGTCACTAAATGCACACGAGTTCAATAAAGTCTGTCACTGCTTCCTCCTCTCAACTCCAATAAATCTACCAGGTTGCTATGTGAGCATGGTCACATAAATTTTCTATGAGTCACAATATCTGAGGTCTTCATACTGTCTGCAAATCTGATTCTGTAGTAAAGTTTTATGTGCATGATCATGGAGCTTCTTTCTTTGAGCAGTCAAAGGAAGGGAAGATAGAATAATGTTCCTAATGGGCCTCACTGAGAACACTTTTCTGCACCCTAGTCTAAACACTCACACAGTCCCACCCCAACTGTTGACCACTTACTTTGGCAGGAGAACAGGTTATAGAAGGAACAGGGAAAGGTTAATTTTATATATATATGTAAGCACAGCAATTTCCCATCTAGAAAATCACCAAAAAAGAAGTTTTTGTTTTGTTTTGTTTTGTTTTTTAAGGATAAATCGATTTTGAGTTTTCAACAATGAAAAGGAACTGCTCTGACGCCGAAACTGGGCTGCTAAAGCAAAACTAGGAACTAATTCTGTTGCTTAAAAAAAAAAAAAAAAAAAAAAAAAAAAGAGGAACTAGGCAGTTATGAAAACAGAGTTAAGTTTCACTATTGTCTTCTGGTGACCCTAAATTACAATAGAGAATAGGTTCTATTTTCTCTAACCAGAAACAACTTAATCAGATTTAACATTGCCTTCAACTCTACATCGTTAAAGTTTTATCATGAAACATGAATTCTATTTTCTGCTTTAGATATTTCTAACACCCCTGGAAAAAGTTTCCATTCTGATTTTAGTGAGTTAGATTTCTTTTGTTTCAAGGAACAAGAAAGCATTACAATAATGCAAACACTGGAAGAACACAGAAAATCTAAAATTTTGTCCCAAGTCTGATACTTCCAAGTCACTTAGTCTTTAAAGACTATGATTCCCAAAACTATATATTCAGTCCTCATTTCTCTTCAGAGCTTCAGTTTCACATCACAGACTGCCTCCTAGATATCTCAAACTGTGCTTGTTTAAAATGGTACTCACTGATGCCCATCAATTTAGCAATAACTGAATAATTATATGAAAATAATTAAATATTATTGTTCTATAAGAAATAATGAGTCGGCTGATGTCAGAAAAGCCTGGGAAGACTTACATGAACTGATGCTGAATGAAGTAAGTAAAAATCTGAAGGAACACTGTATGTAGTAACTGCAAGATCATATGATGATCACTGATGATAGATTTAGCTGTTCTCTGCAATATAGTGATCCAAAACAATTCTAATGGATAGAAAATGCCATCTGCTTCCATTGAGAGAACTATGGAGACTAAATGTGGATTGAAGCAAACTATTTTCAACATTTTGAGGGACTGGTTTTTTCCCCTCAGGGTTTTTCTCTTTTGTTCTGATTTTTCTTTCAAAACATGACTAATACAAAAATATGTTTAAAAAGAGTACATATATAAAAAGTATATATATATATATATTTTAAAAGTACATATATAATCTATTTTCATACTTCTTGCTTTCTTGGGAAGGGGGGAGGTAAAGTAGGGAGAGAGAAAAATTTGGAACTCTAAATCTTATAAAAATGAATATTAAAAACTATTTTACAAAATACTACTGAAATTCAAAAAATAAAATAGTATCATTCCCCCAAACCCTTCTCATTTCCAAACTCTCCTATTATGACAATCTCAGTGTCATCCCTGCCTCTCTTTTCTTGTCAAGACACATTGTTTCTACCATTACAGAATGTCTCCTCTAGGTCTCCTCTCCCTCATACAATTACCTCTATGGTACAGGACTTTATTATATCAGATTCAGATTATCAAATAACCTTGGAGTTGGTTTCCCCTGACTCAGGTCTCTCCCCACCCCAAGCTATCCTCCATACAACTGCCAAAGTGATCTTCCTAAAGTACACCTCTCTGCACGTTACCCTCAATTCAGACTCCAGTGGTTCCTATTACGTCCAGGATCAAATACAAAATCCTTTGTTTGTCTTTTAAAACCCTTCACAACCTGGACTCTTTACTCCCCACTCCCCGCTGAGGGACACTGGCTCTGCTTGCTGTTCCCTGCACTCAACTCTACCTCCCAACTGTCCCTTTTCACTAGATGTTCTCTTGCCTACAATGCCCTCCCTTCTCATTTCTCCCTTATGGATCTTAAAAGATTTCAGTCCACATCTCAGTTTCTTCAAGAAGCTTTTTTAGGTCCCCATCTCCCATCTCAAACCACCTTCCCCAACTAGCACCTTCCCTCAGAGGGAAATGATATATACAGTTACACTGTATATATTATTTATATACTATTTGTTATGTTGCATTCCCTATTAGAATTTGGATTCCTTGAGGACAGAGACCTAGCTTTTTCCTTTCTTTGTAAATTTAGCACTTAGCATAATGCCTGGCACATAGTAAACTCTTAATGCTTATTGACTGATTAAGCATTTTCTTCAAAGTAAAATTCAAACAATATTTCTCCAGATTAATAAACATCTCTGGTGAGACTGTCATCCTTCTGGTTAAACAATATACCCTTCTGAAATATTCAGAATCCCAATCCTGAGAACTTCCCACTTCTCCTGGACTGACATAAAAGTTGAAGCCATGGGTCCTATTCTTCCTATGAACTTTTAAATCTGCTCACCAAAAACCTAATTATGCCTATCTTTCTTCTGCTTTTTCAATAAAGAAGTGGTCACATCTTTGCTCTACCTCATAATAGTAAAAATTTCCTCCTTATTGTAGAAAATTAGACCCAAACTAAATGGCTCTACTTTTTTGTTCCTCTGCCTTTTAAAGGAAGAAACTGTAATCAAAACAAGCCAATAAATGATTAGTTGTTCCTTTTTAGGTAAAAGGGGTTTAAACAAATTTCAAGATAATTAAAGTCCTTTATTGCTACTCTATCATGCACCCTCATAAAAGACTTATGATCTACTTTCTGTTTCCCATAATTCTCATTCACTGACAATTTGTCAGATTGTCCATAGAAATTACCTCTAAACATTTTTAACATTATCAGCAAAAAAAAAAGAAAAAAAAATACTTTGAGCACGTACCTCCAATGTGTAGATTTATTTAATCATAAATTATATCTATGTATGTTATAAAATTCAGACTAAAATAGAAATGTTAAAAGGATGAGATAAAAAAAATAACAATATTTGCTTCTGAAGTCAATAAGGGGCCACCACTGCAATTCACTGAGGGGGAAGAGAGTGACTTGGTCAGATCTATGCTTACAAAAAGGTGCTTTAAACTAGGGGAAAGCTGTACAAAAAGACACCAGTCAGTAGGTTACTGCCACAATTCAAGTGAGGTAATGAGTGTCTAAAGTAGGGATGGTGACTGTGTAAATAGATGGAAAGGAACATATAGAGAGATATAGAAATAGAAACAGCAAGATTCGCAACTATGTGGATATGTGGAATAAAGAAGAGTCAAAGGTTGTTAAACCCTAGGTCACTGGAAGGAAGAATGACAGTGATCTTAACAGTAATAAGGGAGTTTGAAAAAGAGGTGAGTTGAGGGTGGGGATGGGGTGGAAAGATAATGTAAGGATACTAGGGATCCATATCAGAACCCATTCAAATCACCCAACCTGGCCATTCTATGGATGTCATTTATCCCACCAAAAATGAAAAGATGGAGAGGGGAGCCCAGAATCTTCCTCAATGATCACTGCTAAAAGTAAAACCTGTCCTCTGAGGCACATCTGCCATTACTATCAGGGGAACATTATTTGAGCGAATGTACAACTTAGAATGAAGATGTTGTGTCACAATTCCCTTTTAATGTCCTGACCCAGTTTCTCAAATTGTCCTATTCAATTACTCTGCCTCAGGTTATATAAACCATTCCCTCTTAATGTTTGATAGGATAAAGGTCTTATATCTTATGCTATATTCATTCCCTCTTAATGTTTGATGGGATAAAGGTCTTTATCCATTTTAGACATCATTAGAATATCAGGAGCCTCTCTGGTACCTCCCTCCATTATGTCATCCTAGGTGCCTACCTCCATTATGTCATCCTCATCCTAGGTTCCTCTCTCCATTAGGTCAGCCCCATTCAGGTACTTCCCCCATTATGTCATTGTTCTTATTACTCCATAAAAGAATCTTTTATCCCACAGTCCCTGCTGGATTCTTTGAGAAGAGAGTCTCATTCAGCCCTAGTACCAAACCATGGATCCATTTGGTCCCAGTAAATCTCTCCCATTTAATAATTTATTAAATATTCTCTAATCTCTATCTTGCTCAGTTTCCCCGGCATTACAAAGGAAGATGAAAACATTCACAAGAAGGAGGGGGCAGAGTGAGAAAGTTTTGGAGATTAAGAGTAGATCATGCTTGTTGGAGGTAGGCCCCACTACTTGTCTTTCCAAACTCTATCTGGTAGATCAATTGATAGATCAACTCTTGGAGTTAAGCCATGGATTCTCTGGGATCCATGCCTTTCCTCCATTCCAATTACCCCATTTGGAGACCACTGGTCCACTGGATATTCCAGTGACAATATCCTTTCATTCCTGTCTCTGTGGATATTAAACCAGATGCTCTCTCAACATTAGTGTTAAGATTTCCTGGTTTTAGATAAATGCATAGCCTTCCAAAGCCATATTCTCAATTAAAAGTCTCATCCCCAAAGTCTCAAATTCCTAACGGGTCATATATAAGGGTCAAATATTCCTCTCTGAGTTATGTCACTTTGATTTAATTCTACTCACCACAGTGATGAATATTATGATTTGTGCCTTTATGGTCATCAATTTCATACTTACAATGTCATAATCTATAACAATGATTTCTATTAATATTGATTTTGCCTATAGGAATAATCTGATCTTTTTGACAAGTCTTGGAAGATTCTCCTACATACATCCTTGAAACATGTTTCAGTAAAACCTCCCTATTAATTGCTATCAGGTAAATAGCTATGTCAGTAATTCTCAGATGGGATTCACTAATCATCCACTATTTGCTTCTTCTTCATTTAACACTGGATCCACAACTTCATTCCTTGGAGGAGGAGAAGTCACTTCCTTCTCAAGAGGTACAACTCCCTCATACCAAGGATACAGAACATTAAAACTTTCATATACTTTTCAGACAAGCTCATTAATAGCCATGTCTTCCCCATTTTATAATTCATTAACTATGTGGTATACGTACTTCTTAGGCTAAAGACATGAAATGAAATATTTTGCTTTTTTTGCATCTTAGAGATGACTTTTTTCCCCAAATAGAGGGGACTTTTTTTTTTTTTTTGGGGGGGGGGGGGGGGCGGGTGTTATTTAATATATCTTAATCAATATAAAGAAACAGTAGAAAGAAAGAAAAATAAAGACAAAAAGAGAAGACAGGACTAGACCTCTGATTTTATTGTAGGGAATTTTAAGATAATGATATTTCTTTTACTAATCACTCAACATTCTGCAATTTAGAAAGGTGCTTAGAACACTCAAAGGTTGCGATATACCCAGAGTTACATAGTCAATATGTGTCAGATGCAGGTCTTTAATAGATAAATAGATAATAGATGAATTTTCTATTTATGGCATTTCTATGCCGTGCAAAAAAAAGTTCTCTATATAGGGCTATTTTAGTAAGCTGAGATTAATGATTTTTAGCACTCTAGCAAAAACGAACCCAGAAGAAAAGATTTAACATGAAAATGGCAGATGTGATCCACTTAGCAGTGGGATCTAAAAATTTCTTCTAAAAAGTTCCTGTACTTAAAATTCTTATTCTTCTAAGAATTTCTTATTCTTAAGAGTCAAAGCTATCCAACAAGTGGAACAGGCTGGAATGTTAGGCAAGGAATTTTCCATTACTGAAAGATTTCAGATGGACACTGGATCCTAGGAGATTCTGGCTAAGGTAGCAACAAGATGACCTCTCAAGTTTCTACTCAAAATTGTACTCAAAGTTGCTTTGATCAAATGGTCAAGGAAACTTACCGATGTACAAAAGATACACTGACATTCCTGAAGAGTGGTCATCTTGTCCAGAGAATATTCACAAAGACAGAGCTTGCAAGTGACCAAAGGATCCAAGGCTAGTTCTCCAGTAGCTGGTTTTTCCATTGTCATATTGTGATAGCAGAGTTCACCAGCAGAGTCCATCAGTATGTTTGGTCACTTCTTGGATCTTCTTAATCCCTGTAATCAGATTTCAGAACTTAATACTTATCCGTGGATTACTCAAAAGTCTCCAATAGCATTCACATAAAGAACTGCCAATCTAAATACAGACTATATCAAGTTAGGGCATGTCTGGAAACATTATGTACTTCATAAAGTTTTGGTTGGGGACAGTGTGAGAGGAAAAGTTAAAAATTAAGCTTATACATTCATAGCAATTAACAAGGCAAAGTGAGTCAGTGGAAGGAGTATTGAATTCCCAGGTTGTTACTTTCTACCTATGTGTTTTTAAGCAAGTCATTTCTGTATTTTTGTATCCCCAGTACTGAACATAGCACCTGGCACATCTATAGGCACTAATTACATATCTACTTGATTGAATGACATCTCCCTGGGCCTCAAGTTTCTCACTGATCAAATGAGAAGGTTGGAGTACATGATCTCTATGGTCCCCTTCAGTTGTAGTTGTAGAATTATGTACCCTATGAATTCAAGGAACAGACAGAGAATAAGAACAACTCTCCATTTTACCTATTCCATCCCAACTAATTATATTCAAGGGAAGATTCTGTAGACCCACAGTTTTAACTAAAGTCATAGGCATCTGATAGCCCCGTTATACTTTGGGAGCTTTCCATATGTGTGGTGTGACTGAAATAAAGTATGCTTGAGCTAGAGGGAAGAGGTGGGGAGCCATATGTAAAAGGGGAGTTTAGAAGCTTCTGTTTTAGTTCTGTGGGTTTTTATAAGATTTATATTTTAAAAGATCTAAGAAAATATATCAAAGAATCTTGAAAAAATTTTTCTCTTAATGCTGTTAATAAAACCTTTACACTTAGTTTATAACTGTAAACTGTTCAATGCATTTTTTAAATCCCCCAAATTCTTACTGTTTTTTCAAAAAAGTATGGTCATCCAACTAAACCCCAAATCTTTTTTTTTTCTTTTTTTGAAATAACTATAACTTTTCATTTTGGAATGACTAAGACACTACACACACTTCTTGAGAATTTAGTAGGGGGTAGGGGGGGGTTAAAATTCTACTTTAAGAACTACTTTTTGGCAGAAGTACACAATATTTGATGCATTGTCCCAGTATGGCAGTTGTCAGAAATATTTAATATATGTCAATGAAAATAAGTCATAGAATAATCAATAATAGTCTAATAGATTTGAAACTGGAAGGACCCTTAAAGACTGCCAAATTTAATCCCCCTCATTTTACAGATGAGGAAACTAAATCACAGTGAAATGACTTCCTAGGATAACATAGTGAATGTCTGTGGCAGGTTTTGAACCTAGACCTTTTGACTTCAAGTCCTGTGTCCCATCTACTTTTCTTCCAAAGGCATCAAAGAGAAAACATTTTGCATGCCTGAGTGCAGATTTAAATATGATTGGGAAATATTTAACAAAATAAATAAAAATACAATAAATATAGCTCCTGTCAACATGGTTTTCTAAGCCAATATGCAGCCTATAGGGGTCCTTATTTCTCTTTGAGTTTTGACACTGCTGCCCTAGACCTCATTAATTCATAAGGTATCATTCAAATGTAACAAATGAAAGATTGAAAATCTGAGGTCCAAAAATTGCATGCCTTGCCCAATATCAAGAACCTATTGAGGACTACCTGAAAGTAATAATTTAGCTTGGATGTAATAGAGAAGATGGTAAAGAAATTGGGATTTGGAGGCTTTTATCATTCATTTCCTAAAGCTGTGATTACCACAATGTACATATAATCCTCAAGGACATCATGGTTGCCACTCAGTCCCATTCCTCAGGGAAATGAAGCCTAGGTATACACGCAAAGAACATCAAAGAGGCTTGAGCCAAATAAAAGGGTACTCCCCCATATACAACACCACAGAAAACGGGAACAAAATGTTCAGAAGAAAATACTTAGCTCAGATCCCTAGTTTTCATGTATGCAAATCATCAGTTCCTTTTGGATATAAATCATAAGGGTTTTTCTGGTCTTATGTGGAAAGGGAACCTTACCATAAAGATAGAAAAGTTAGTTTAATCAACAGTTTTCAAAAGATAGCTTGATCATTTCTGTTACAGGAAAATTCCCTGTAGTAGTAGTCACATGAGAAGTGATATCTTATTTAACTAAACTCCTGCTTACCATTCCAATTTAAATATGCAGTCTCTATATCAAATCCAGCATCTAGAAGTTTATAATTTTCTTTAGAGTTCTCTAGTCAGTCGGGTGTGGGGAGAATGAATACATATAATTAAGGTTCATGACTGACTGAAGCAAGTCAGGAAACTACCACCTGTTATACTTATTCCAAGAAAGCCTCAATTTCAGGGAAGATACCGATTTCCTGGGAAATTTTCACTATGTCACTGATCTTTAATCTCATTCATAAGTTTCTTTACCACCACTTTCAAAAGAGATGCCTACATAACTCATCAGAATAAGCAATGCTGGTATATACACATAATGGGAAAAGATTTCTTCACCAAGTATTTCTTATACTGGGGATGGGGAAGAGGGAGCACGAGAGAGGGAGAAGCAGCTAGACTTTTTGAAGTAGTAAAGAATTAGAAACAAAGTAGTTGCCATCAACTGGGGAATAGCTCAACAATCTGTGATATAAGGAAGCAATAGAGCACTGCATCTCCATAGGAAATTATGAATACTTAGAATTCTTAAGAATGGGAAGGCTAATATGACTTATATAGGGTGAAGTAAGCAGAATCAGGAAAATATACATAATGATTTCAACAATATACAGTTAATCCTTTCCACACTGCAACTTTCCATATCTCATCTTTCCCCATCATGGTTTCAATATATTGTGAGTCTGCATAAGAAATTAAAATGGACATTTTTTGAGTGTTTTACAGAAGCCACAGACAACGTGCAGATGACATATTAAAAAGTTTAGAAACAAAGAAATGCATAAAATATACATATAGTATCTCATGAAATCAACATATTTTGTCTTTTCATAATTCTATGGTATGAAAATTATAGAAAGTGATAAAAATCAAACCTGAATGCTCATTAATTACAATAGCCAAGCTTGGCCCCTGAGAAATAACACAAAAACATTATCTTATTCCCTTCTTTTCAGAGATGAAGAATTATGGATGTGGACCATTGCATACAATTAGACTTGAGCAATATGTGTGTTAGTTTTGATGAACTGCTCTCTAGCTCTTTTTAATTTTTTTATTACATGGGATGATTTGCTGGACAGAGGAAAGGAAGGAAAATATTCAGAAATGAAAATGTTTTATTTATACATCAATTAATTTTTTTAAAGAAAGAGGACTATCAGAAACTTCTATATTCAGAGTGTTTGCTACATACAAGAGAGTTAGAGTTATTAGGGAAATGTGGTTTTAAAAAACACAGTTCTGCTACTCCTACTTGGCAATATGCTTGGGAACTTTTCAAAGAAACTAAGATATTAGTCACAGTTCTGCCCATCCAGTAAATGCCAGAAGTACCTAAACTTTTTTAAAAGTCCACCATATAAAAAGATATGCATTGATACACTAAGAAAAAATTTAAGAAAGAAAATAGTTTTCCAACCAAAAACAATTAAGATTTTTAATATCTGAAAATCTTATATCATGCCACATAAAGCCTGTAGTTTTCTGGAAATTATAGGAGAAATTTCATTTAGATTAAATATAGGCCATGAATATAATGAAAAGTATAATCTATGCTGCTTTTTGTTTTTAGGAGTTTATTTAAAATGGCACAGAAAAATCTGGGGAACCAAGAACTATCTAGAAGTAGAATGGGCTACCCGAAGATATATTTCCTTCATTGGGGGTCTGGGAAAAGCTACGTGTCCATTTTAGGGGGAAATTGTAAAGAGAATTCTTATGAAAGTGAAAGTTGAACTAGTTGGCCTCTTGAGATCCTTGGAAATTTGGAATTTGGAGAAAATGAAATTATTCTTAGCATTCATCAGATGGAAAAAATCGAATGTGAAGATTTATATTTGATCTTCTGGGGTACACATCATCAGAAATGACCCAGTAGGTGGAAGGAATAAATATTCTTATTCTATTAATTTTTCTATAAAGAAACATACTTTGGAAAATAATTTGTTGATACGGTATTAAAAGTACCTCCAGTCTGGCACAGTAAGATTACCCACAGATTTAAGAACACAGTTCGTATTAAGAGATAAAGCAAGACAAATGACTATTGGCCACCATTCAACTTTTAGGTATACATAAGTCAGACAGAGGCAGTGGCAGTTGAAAGAGTACTTACTTACTTGGACTGAGGAGACCTGAATTCAAATCCCAACCGAGACATAACTTTTCAGAGCCTCGGTTTCCTTGTCTAAAAAAATGAGGATAATAATAACACGTTCCAAGTAGCGTTACTATTGATGATAATATTAGACAATATTTGCAAACTAGCACTATATAAATACTATTATTTTTCTCATCATATTAGGATAATTCTTTGCCTACTTATAAGAAAGTTATAAAGAAAGTGCTTTAAGCTGGTTCAGAAAAGCCTGGAAAGACTTACATGAAGTGATACTGAGTGAAGCCAGGAAAACCAAAAGAACACTGTACACAGTAACAACTTGGATGATGTGATAATCAACTTGGATGGACTTAGTTCTTCTCTCATCAATGACCTGATTCAAGGCAATTCCAATAGACTTTGGGATGGAAAATGCCATTTGCATCCAGAGAGAGAACCATGGAGACTGAACATGGATCAAAACATAGTACTTTAGCCTTTTTGTATGTTGGTTTGTTTTCTTTCTCATGGCTTTTTCTCTTTTGGTCAGATTTTTCTTGCACAAAGTGATAAATAAGGAAATTTGTTTAAAAGAATTGCACATATTCAACCTATATCAGATTGTTTCTATCTTGAGGGGAAGAGGGGAAAGAGAAAGAAAAATTTGAAATACAAAGTCTTGCAAGAATGAATGTTGAAGGCTGTCTTTGCAAGTGTTTGGAAGAATTGCACATATTTAACCTATTGCTTACTGACAAGAAGGGGGGAGATAAGTGAGGGAGGGACAAAGATTTGGAACACAAAGTCTTACAAAAATGAATGTTGAAAACTATATATACATTTTGAAAAATAAAATACTATTGAAAAAATGTTTAAATGCTTTATAAGTCTTAATTATAATAAATATTTTTAAATTTTATTTTATCACAAAATTATTTTATTAATTATTTCATTTATTTTATTAACAAAAAGTGTTATTAGTATCATTGTAGGATCATAGATTCAGGTCTAGAAAAGACCTTAAGGGTCTTTGGGCCAATCCTTCTCATTTTTAAAATTGAGGAAACTAAGGTCCAGAAATGTGACTTGCCCAAGTTCATGATATCATAAATATCAGAGCCAGGAATTTGACTGTCAGGTTCTTTGACTCAAATCCAGCATTGTTTCTATTACATGAATGGCTCCCCAATGCTTTTTTGTTCCAAAATCTTTTACCTGCAAAAATTTCACCTGCAAAAATGCATTGTAAAACTCTGCAGTAATTACTCATAATGTTCTTTTATATTTATTCATGAATTATTCACAATAACAAAGTGTACATGATCACACTAGCTTCAAATCACTACAGAAACAAACTTACAAAGCCTCAAGTATGCACAGGTTGTCATAGAGAAAAAATATATACATAAGTGGACAAATATTTACTGCTCAATGTGCCATTATAGAATGTTCAACATAAAATTCCTTAGACTATCACTAATAAACTACTAAATGAAAAACAACACAATATACCACACTGTTCCACAGGCTACACTACACCCATTAAATTCCATTTCTATGTTAGCTACTAATGAAAAAGGGGACCTAAGCAGCAAAGAATAAGATTTGGAAGAAAAATGAAACACTTAAACTTGAATTTGATAAGGATATCCACAGAAAGTGCCAGATGTTTTAAATGCTTCTATCTCTGGAAAAGAGTCTTAGTTTGGCCTAAGGAAATGAGGAAGGGAAAAAGAAAATTTCGAACTCAACATTTTAGAAAATTTAAGGGAAATAGGGGAGGAATGGGAGGAAATGTCAGCTTTTTCTCAGTTTGTATTATGTTTTTAAAAGGAGCCTCAGCAGTTCTACCTATGTCTATAAATGTATTCTGTACTATGAAGAGTTCATTATATGAGAGAAACCAAGCACTGATAGGAGAGAACAGGAAAACCATTTTCTCTCCTGTGTGTGCATTAAGACTGCTGAAGAAAGGAACACTTCAGAAGCAGGGCAGGAAGCACAGGGTGTATAAGGAATTTTCATATTCTGCTGGCAACCCAAAAAAGCAATATGCTCCCAAAAATATGCAGTGGGTGGGAGAGCTCTGACATTGGAAGTATTTTTAACCAAGGTAGCTGAAGCCTGTTAGACTAGTCAAAATCAGAGGTAGCTAATTTCTTATAAAACTATAATAATAAAGGGGAGGTGGGGAAGAATAATACTGTAATGGGATAATTGCATTTAAAATTTTACAAACTTTTCCTTAAAAAAACTTTAGCAATGGGACACTTAATGAGAGTTATAGGATCATTTATCTTTTCACAACCACACAGCTACCTAAATTTCCATCTCCCTAGTATCTTGCAGTGAGTGAATGAGCACTTATACTTCTATGGAATTCCCTGTAAATAGGTTACTAAGGCAAGAATCATATGATTTATCTGTGGAGCTATCACATCTCTGGATAGACCCAGGAAATTATGAGAAGGCTGACTCAGGAATAAAGGACAAAGAAAAGGAAACCCATGACTGTTTGTCTTTACTGAGACAAAGCATTCAGTGCCAGGGCTCTGATGTAATTGGAATCACAGACTTGATTAGATAACACATCACAGTGAAAGTGCAATAGAAGAAGTTTTCCAAGAAAGGAAGGTGTGAGGAAAGGGATAAACCACAACAGAAAAAGTACCGCCCATGTATATAATCAAGCTATAACACAAATCCTGGAACCTTCCCATAACATTCTTTATATATTGCTATCTCCTCCCACCCTATAGCAAATAAAAACTCAGAAGGTCCAATCCTTGCTTAATTACAGATACTCAAACCATATCTCCTGGGACATAATGACATCCTGGCTAAAGTTTACCATCTGAAAATGAGCAGATAGTGCTCAATATTGTTTATTCTATTCCCAAACTAATGGTTTATTTAGCTGGTGGTTGGTATCCTTGGTGTAAGCTATTAGCCAAAAAAATATATTGTATCTGGCAGTACACAAATCACTACTCAAAATTATGGTTAAGTTTTGGCACCCAGGTAAACACATATAATAAAGCAAGCCAGACAGGTTAGCTGATAGTAACATGAACATAAATTTCATTTCAGGGAATGAAGCAAAAATAACAATATGTGAATTTCTTAAATTAGCTTGTATTAAGGCAGATTCCCCTCAATTAAAAATTTCTGTCAATTATAAGTCTTACAAAACTGTATAAGACAGAAAAATTTTAATAGATCACAGCTCTTGCTACACTGAATAGAGAGGCTAATATACCTTTTTCAGGATAGAACATACATGTACATATTATATAAAGTTAATCTTTTTCTTGAAATGGAACTAGTACTTTAATTTTATTTCTTTCAATGGATCTATGAAACAGGAATTTTTAGCTTAAAGAAGAAAAATTCTAAGGAGTGATCTAACCACAAACAAATAAAGAAATTTTGACATGATGAACACAGGCCAATTGTTCTCTACTCCCAGGTAAAAGAATGGCAAATGGTTTTATGTTACAACAAAAGAGATTTTAGTTAAATATAAAGAAGACTTTAAAGGTGGCTTAAGTGATATCATCTCCATTACCAGAAATTACTTAGCTCAGAGCATGGGGGTAATGATGCCAAGATTCCACATTTAATGTGTTTATACCGAACATCTGATTTTCTTTGGTTCAATGACCATAGACTCTACCTCAAATCCTGACACCAAACAATTTGGGACAACTTTAGCTAAAGGTATAGTACAGATCCATTTCTGCCATTTCTGAATCTAGAAAAACTGAGAGTTGTTACATTTTGAAATAATTCAACAAGAGACTTTCTAACCTGTCAAGTATTCCAAAGTAACATTTGCTTGTATAGCACTGACAAAAAATGCCTACTTTGTTCTGCATTTGTGGCTCATTAGTATTAGGACAAAAATACTTTCTTGACAAATCTTTGAGGCTGAATCAGGAAAACCTGGGTTGAAATCAGTCATTGGATACTGACTAGTTGTGTGATCTCTAGCATGTCACTTAGTCTCCCTTTGCCTCAGTTTCCTCATCTGTAGAATGGAAGTAATAACAGCAACAGAATTATTGTGAGGATCAAATGAGATAATATATGTAAAGTACTTAGCAAGTGTCAGGCACACAGTCAGTACTTAATAGGTGCTTTTCCCTTCCTCTTCCCTTGTCTTGAAGAAACAAACCAGAATAAAATATTTTTATCTTAATTGAAAGGCAAAAAGTCTCATTTTTATAAAATCCTTGGTTATTCAAGGGGGAAAAAAACAAGGCAAATTAAACTAACATGGATCTGGACTCAAAAGACTTGGGTTCAAATTCTTTTCTACTACTCATATACTGGGTAGTAACTTGAAGCAAATCAACATCTCTAGGTCTCAGCTTTCTCATCTATGAAATAAGAACAATAGGAACAGTGAGGTTCTATCAATTTAAATTAATGAATTATGAGGATCAAATGCATTGTCAGATATGTAAGAGCCTTTTATAGATGCTAAGATAACATTTATTAAGGGGAAAGATCATTTTAGGGTTGTTGGTTTTGTTTTTTTTTTTTTTTTGTGGGAGGGCAAACCTGGGATTTCATCTATTTACCGAATTTCCAGTGTGGATGTAGAAAAAAGTGAGGGGGTGGGGAGAAAAGGAGAGAAGAGAGACAGTCATTAATGTAAATCAACAACTCTTCTGAAATTCATAGTCCTAGACAATGGTAGGAGAGGGGCCACAGACAGTTGTTTTTAATTCCATTAAGCTCAACACTTTCCATCTCTTTCTTCCAAACTGCTCCATAGGAAAAGACCTTTTAGTACTGAGAGTTATCTTTCAGGCCAAAATGTTTTCTAAAAGACTCACTGCTACTGGAATACAGCAGGCTCTTTAGACCACACTAATATTAAAATCCCTTATAATTAGCACTAACGCCTAAATAATGCATTCACTGGAGATTCCATAAAAATGCAATTCTGTAAAGGTGAAATGGAAAAAAATCATATTCTGGAATAACTAAGTTTAACAGTTGCTCAGAAACCATTATTTTGTGCAAATAACTCAGTTTGGCTGTCTTCAGCATAGTCTCATTACTATCACAAAAGAAGCAAGACCCAGATCAGGTAGGTATAAATCCACTCCCAGCTCTCCTATTATAAGGTAATCAAAGTAAGTAGGAATGACTATGTGGTTGGCATTTCAATGATTTCTTTGGAAAGATAATTTATACGGCTCTTCTCCACTGGCCTTCGCTACCTACTTCTTCCAGTACAATATTCCTTTCTCTTAGAGCTATTTGTACAGCCCTACAGAAAAGCTATGTCCTCTTTTTTGCTTCAAGACTCTCTTCAAAGGCAGAAATGTTGCCACTTAGATATTCAGTACGTCAATAAATAGTTTATTATTAAGCACCTACTATATGTCAGTCACTGTGCTAAGTGGTAGGGCTTCAAAGAAAGGCAAAAGCCAGTCCCGGCTCTAAAGGTGATCACAGTCTAATGGGCGACAGACTATTTACAAACAGGATGTGTGTGAGAGATAAATTGGAGATAATTAATGGGAGGAAGGCACTAGCATTAAGAGAAAGAAAGAAAAGCTGCTTCTAGAAAAAAGATGGGATTTTAGTCGAGTCTTGAAAGAAGCCAGGCAATAATGATACCATTAATAAATTTCTAAAATTCAAGGAGGTGACACCGTAGACAGAGAGTACCTAGTCTGAGGTCAGGGAGATTTCATCTTCCTGAGTTCAAATCTTGCTTCAGATATTGACTAGTTGTGTGATCCCGGGCAATTCATTTAACCTTGTTTGCCTCAAAAAGAACTGGAGAAGGAAATGGCAATCCACTCCAATTGTCTCTAAATGAGATCATTAAGAGTAGGACACAACATAACTAAGTGAACAACAAAATTCATGGAAAACATATTTAGAAAACACCATACAACAAATTTCCTGCTTCAGTTTTCTCTTCCCTAGATCCCCCAGCAAAGTAAAGGAGTTGGACCAAATGATCCATAAGCTCCCTTCCAATTTAGTGTCTAATCCTTTTTACCAAGTTAAAATTTCAAATAATAAATTATAATAGCCAAAGCATAGAGTCCTAAATTGCTAAGAGATACATAGAAGTATAAATATGGAAATTAAATTCCCTCATTTCACAGAAGAGTAAACTGAGGCATAGCTTGTAGCTACTGTGAGAGCTGAAACTAGAACCTAGATTTTCTTACCATGCTTGATCCCTAACTCAACTGACCTAGCAGAATGAATAAAAATATATATAGCCAAATTTTTAAGGATGTCAAAGAAATGGAAAACAAGACTAGAAAGCTTAGTTCCTGTTTGCTTTTAAACTTAATGCTTTTCCAAACATTTTCCAGGTGGTAAAGAGATCTTCAATACCTTGACAGTAAAATATGCCCCTTTTGCCAAATCACAAGTTTTTATATGAAGGAATCTACAATGCAAGAAAACAAATTGGATGTTTTGTGGCTGTAAAAAGAACCAATAATATAACATTAAAACTGATAAGAAAACATCATTATGCTAAAAGGAGCCTGCCAGATTTTGCAGCATCAATCTACTAACTAAAGAGAATGTGACTAAGGTTAAGTGGGAATTTTCTAGGATCTGGAGTTATCCAGCTTTCCAATCAAACATAATGAACTTTGAAACCATTGTCCCTTCAAAAAGGACAAAGGGCTAGCTAACCCTGATTTGGGATTCAAACCTACAATTCCCGAGAACTTGTTAACAATTAACCAGAAATAACTTTCACTACAATCCTTCGGTATTATAATAGTTGTGAATGGGGACATACTACATTTCCCAGGACACCTGAGTTCAATGTGATTGTCACTGAAAATGCAAAAACTCTACTGCACACCTACAGTAAAAATTGTTATCAAGAAGACTCTGGGCACAGAAACCAAAATGAAGAAATGGTGGTTGCTGTAGTATGCATGAACATAAAAAAGAGAAGTTTCTAAAAATAAGAAAAATAGTAAGGGCTTGTTGGGGGGAGGCATTGTTTGTTGTTGGATTAAACGTGGATCAAAGAAACGAGATATTCTGAAAAATATTAAACTGCAGTTTTGCTCAGTTGTGATGAGTAAAACCTGATCTAGCCAGTCCTAAGAGTATAAAGTAACATTAATAATGTGGGCAACTGGTCTACCCAGCTATAGCAAGGACAATTTTCAAGTTATGATGCTGATGTGTGTGTGTGTGTGTGTGTGTGTGTGTGTGTGTGAGGGTTGCACTTAAGCTTTCAAAATATAAAATATATCCCATCTTTTTTTTTAACTAAGATGGTGGATAGAGTGCTGGATTTACCCCAGGCAGCTTCTTAGCTGTGTGTCTGGGCAAATAGTTTAGCCTGTTTGTATCAATTCACCCATTTGTAAAATGGGAAAAATATCAGGATCTCCCTTGCAAGATTGTATTAGGGATCAAATAAAATAATGTTTTTAAAGCACCTGGCACTTAATAGGCCCTATATAAAATACTTACTTTCTCCTTCCCTCCTTGCAAATTTGTGAGTCTTAGAAGAGTTTGCTTTCTAAACTCCTCTTGAAGGAAAAGGAGAAGAGATTGCACTCATTTAGAAATAAGCACTAATAGTATTTCCTTTCTTACACTGCTACTAATCTATTTCCTCAATTAAATGTTTCATTGTTACAATGCAATTTCAATCCTGGATCTGAGTACACCACATCTATGACCCACCACAAATCGAGACCAGTTAAGTTTGATTTAATTAATAAATTAACTGATTTAATTAAATGATTTAATAATCATTTATTAAGCATCTACAATGAGTCCAGCACTATGCTAAATACTTTTAGACCTTTTGATGTTCTGAATTGTTATTGTTGTAGAGTTGTTTGTTTGTTAAAAATCTGAAGTCAGTGTATTTTTATTTCCACCTGGGGTTTCTTTCGGAGAATAGAAAACATAATTTTGAAGTTAACAAACAATATTTACATCTATTTCAACATGTGCTTGTTTTTTTAAATAATGAACTTAATTAAAGTTGCATTATAGTTTCTATTAACTGAATACTAACTGAAGAAAATTAAAACTGGGAATAGTTATGGAAGGTCCCAAAAAACCGGTGCTCTTTAGTCTCTCCTTTAACTTCAATCCCTGTGGTTATTAATAGTTCAATCACTAGAAATAGATACGATTTAATACTAGGAAAATTAGAGCAGTGTATCCAATGCTTAGCATAGTGCTTGGTATACAATAAACACTTAATAAATGCTGTTGACCAACTGAAAATAGCAAACCAACAAGATTTGATGACTAGAGGTAGTTTTACAGGGAAACCTAGCTCTTCAACCATGGTACCTGCACATAGCTGTAACTTCCATTAGCTCCAGGGGCAGGGTCCAGAGACAGAGCATTTGGAAGTATGATGATTCCTGTGGCCACTTGGCCTTTCACCAATACCCAAAATAATCGATTATGCAAAATAGGTGCAATTATTTGGACTTTGCTCACCCACTAACCAGCATCTGGGCTCAGCATGATTCCTGACCTCCATCTCAATCTACAAATCTCAAAACCTAAAGAACCTGGCTGAACAGGAAAATGAGACCACAAGTCATAGTCAGGAAAACATAGAAATGTGACCTGTTTGTAGAATAATTAAAGAGGAGTATCTTTTTTAAATGTTCACATGTATACTAACATCTAAAACACAGGGACCAAATCTCTGGAGGAATGAAATGGAAACTCAACACTGTCTAAATGCAAGTAATTGGCTTTTATGTTTGATACTTAAATTTCCCAGAAATGTAAATGGTCATTTGTAGAAAGAGTAGTTCTTCTAATCCAAGAGATGATATATTTTTCTATACTGTAGAAATAAGACTTTTCTTTGGTTCATGGCTAGTGACCAAGTGACCATAAAGCTGTTTTACATATAGATAGATATTGATAGATAGATAGATAGATAAGATAGACAGACAGATAGATAGACAGATTCAATTCTTAGGAGACCTATTTTGAAAGCCTAAATTCCCAATAATTAAATTGTGAATAAGCTGAAGCCATACATTAGAATGGGGCTATTGAATTCCAAGGAAATGTTCCTGGGGTTCAGCCCCAAGATATTTGGCACAGATTACTGTAAATATTTATAAAGCACTGGGTAAATGGATAGTATTTGCTGGCCCCTCGAACCTATACTTCCAACAGTGTGGCAGAGGTTGGGGCTAGGGTTAGAACATAGGTAGGTCACAATTTTTTTTTAATTAAAAAAAAAAACAAAAACTGTGACCTGATTCTGCCTGCTTCAGTGACTGCTCAAAATTTCTCCTGTGTTGACTAAGCATGTTTACCTTAAGTGAGTTTCTGCACTGATTAAATCTGTTTCGGTTAACCAAACTCTCCTTTTGCAGGACAGGCTCTTTCTATCACTATCCGGTTCCCAAGGGGCTATCTGTCACAAAGAATAAAATACTAATGGGGGCCAAAGGCATGGGGGAGGGGGCAGAGATTGGTTTCATAAAGCTATGCTCTAATTGGCTTGGTAGGTGTAATTGAGTGTTTGTTTACAGATCACTAGGGTATAGAGACTTTAGAAAAACTCCAGCGATATATGCCCCCTGAAAAGTTAAAAGGTGAGAAAGAAGAGAAAAGAACAAGGAAAGAGGATAAGGTCCGCAAAGGAAAAAGAAGTGGGGCAGCTACAGCCTGGTAAATGAATGGTGCTCACAAAGAAAGTTAGATTTTGTGATTGGCTCTCTCCGGTGTAAAGACTGGCCAGTTTCCTTTAGCCTCTCTTACCCACACCCTAAAAACCTGAGTCATTTTAAAGTTAGTTTACTTTGCTGGTAGACCTACAGACGGCCAATCTGCTCTTTCAGGAATTTTTGGGTCATGTTCCTTGCTAAAGGGATGTTGTTTGAGGGTGGATGTTTTAATTCTTGACTTTTGATGCTACAAAACTGGTTTCTTCCAGAAGTGCCCAATTGGAAGTCCAGGAATATTTCTACTGTGAACCACTTCTAACATTCTAGCAAAATGCGTGGGGCAGAGAGGAGAACACCAGACTGGACTCTAGGCATGAAGTCGGTGCATTTTCTTCACAATACTGAACTTCATACGGAGAAACACCATAATATATAAGAAATTCAACCCACAGAGGTAGTAATCCAACTGAATACCCAAAACTGATAGAAAAAGAGAAAGAATGTTTGTATAGAGGGGTAAACATAAGCTTCTCCCCCCCCCCTCCAAATTTTTAAAAAAAGGATATTAGGAATCACTTTAATTTTAATCAACAACCAGTAAACATTTATTAAGCGCCTACTACGTGCCAGGTACCATAGTACTTTAAATAATCTGACATCTGAAATAAGCAATACAGGGAATATACAATTTCAACCTTCAACTTCCTTTCAAATACAAGCAACCAAACAATAATCATACGTAAGGCACAATGGTTGACACAAGAGTTTATTTTACTGATGTCGGTGTTTGGAGGAACAAGGTCAGTTATTCCCAAGCAACAGCAGGTAAACATCTGAGAATACTCGACTACTTACATCACAAGCCAAGATTTGGGCTAATGCTTTTTGCATTTTTCAAAGGCATCCCAGAAAAACATGGATTACCTAGTGTAACAGAACTAATTTTCTTTTGCCTTTAAGAAAATCTTTTCAAAATACAAACAACAATAACACGTTTTCAAGATCTTCGTAGCCAAACATCCATGAAATAATTTAATCACCTCTCCTAGCAAGTGCTGTCTGAAAAAAAAAACAAGAAAAACTAGGGAAACATCATACAAGTCATGGTTCTTGGTCAGTCTTCTGTTCTCATCCCAACATTATATTCCTCTTTCAGGCACTCCCACATTAAATAAAAGTAAGCAGAATAAAAAGCAAGCTCTCAGAAACATACCTTGCACCAAGAGATTGATCGCCTCCCAGCTTCTGTCTGACTTTCAGACAACCCCACACTCACTCCTCAGAGCAACCGAAGAGGTTCATATCTCACCAACCACTCTGGGCTGCTCCCGGACTGGAAAGGAGAAACTGTTTCATTGCTCACCGGGAGCTTTTCCCGTGTGCAGCTGCTGACAGCTATACACTTTTCAGGATTGCAACAGGACTCGTCTTCCCAGACCTTTATAAAAAGACGGGGTAGGACAATCTCCTCTCTGCTCTCAAGAGCATGTTGCTATCACAGCTTACACAGGCAACGTTGGGTAGCGCAGCGGCTAGCCAACAGCAGGGGTTTTTTTCTTTTTTTTCCGGGGGGGGTGGGGGGGAGCTGCATTTATTTATACAGGAAGCTCCAGCGCAGCACTTCCTACTTCCCATCTGAATCTCACTTCAGCTGCAGGTGACTGTTTTAACCCTGTCAGAACCTTGCACCCGCGGTGTACCCCAGAGCTTCTTCTTGCAAGATTTCTAGCATGCTTTCAATAGGTTTTCCTGGGAGTAGAGATTGCAAAAAGGCTGAAAAGGGACACCTGTTAAGCCACAGCCCTCCAGCGCCTACTTGTCTCGCCCAGATTGGGAATCCTCTCTTTTACTTAAGGCCCTCCGCTGTCTTCAACATCTAGTTTGAACTCACCTCCCTCTCGCTGATTTTCTCCCCTTCCTTTCTTCCTTGACCCCCAACCCCTTAGCCTTTTTTCCCCTTCTCCCACAAGCCTCTACTGTTTCCTTGTGTTGCACTTTCACTAGAGCCACGAGGTAAGGCTATTTAAATATCGATTATTATTATCATCATACTTGATGACTTCCGATTGTAACTGAAACTGTTTTTCATAAAGACTTCTTCTCTAAGGACTGGCTCATTAGGGTGCCTACCTGTGCAGGAATGCCTCTTCTAACATATTATTTTGTCTTCCAAATTGCCATTTATTACCAAATGAAGCAAGTATGCATTTGTATTGGGGCAGCCAGGTGGTGGTGTGGTTAAAACACCGGGAATGGAGTTAGGGAGACCTGAGTACAAATCCAACTTTAGATAAGTAAAAGCTGTGTGACCCTGGTCGAGTCACTTAACCCTGTTTGCCTCAATTGCCCCATCTGTAAAATGAGAAGGAAATGGCAAACCACTCCAGTATTCTTTGCCAAGAAAACCCCAAATGGGGTCAAAAAGAATCGAACTGAACTAAATGACTGACTAAACAAAATCCATTTGCTTTGAAGTACATGGTACACCCACATCTCTGAATAAGAAATTATATTTATATAGCACTTAACAGGTTCCAGACGCTTTACAAACATGCTTGCCTGGGAAGCCAGTGTTATCATTATCCTCATTTTACCCAGGAAGAAATTGAGGTACAGAAGTTAAAGTAATTTATCCAAAGTCACACAGCTAGAGCCAGTAGGTCTTGGTGGCTCCAGCTCCAGAGCTCTCTCCATTGCGCCACCTAGCAGCTGCATATACCCATTATTTATCCAGTATATACTGTAACCTCCTTTCGGTGAGCTGGCAGCTGGATAATTGTTAGTGTTTCATTACTGTCAGATCTTGAAGAGGTAAGTTTTTGTGTATTCTGGGCTGACATTTCCATACAGTTGATCTGTTAGGTCCATTTACTACTAAATTGAAACTATTAGGTCTAATTATTGCAGTGTTAGGGATAAGCTCAAAAATGTCACAACTCCAAAAAAAAAAGGTTTTCTCTGATAGTTGCAGTTAAATGCAACTGAAATAATGAATATATTTGCTAAGAGGGAGGAGACTCATATGGTCCTT
Organism: Sarcophilus harrisii; assembly: GCF_902635505.1. Classification (NCBI taxonomy): domain Eukaryota; kingdom Metazoa; phylum Chordata; class Mammalia; order Dasyuromorphia; family Dasyuridae; genus Sarcophilus; species Sarcophilus harrisii. Next base: position 543,234,060 of record NC_045426.1, read on the forward strand.
TGTGGAAAAGTTCTATCTGTTCTTGCCAAAAAAATAACAACAGTAGGAACTGCTCCAAGGGACACAAAGCAAACTGCTCACAGCACCTGAATGGAGGGAAAATTCTAGGTGACAGGTTCAGAAGGAGAGCATTTCTCTATATGTGCAGCTGGTGACAAGAGAAGGATGAGGACTGGCTTGAAAGGAAGGTGGGGTATCAGAAGAGACGGAGGGCAGGCACAAAGTTAAAGCTAGAGTGGATATTCCAACTTCATTTTCAAGATGCAGAAATCTAGGTCCCATCCTCTGCATAAATTCACACAGAGCTTATTTAGTAAGCGAGCCAGACTAAAACCCAGCTTTCTAGATTCAGTTTTGTGTTCTTTGCTCCAAAATTGAATGAGAAACAGACATGTCCCTTAATCTAATCACAAATTTGGAAGTAGTGTGGACACTAAGAGAAACTGTCAATGAACTTCTATTAGAGCTCTTGAAGAGGGGCATAATATCAAGGAGGTGATATGAAAGTGATTTGGATTTAAGGGAGGGAGAGTTATAAGTCACCTGCCTCACTTTTCACTCTAGAGCCAAGATATAGATTAAGAGGACTGGAGCTCGCCCTGGATGCAATGGGAGACCTTAGCCTTTTTAAATGTCTTCAACAGGTCTCAATTTGATTGAGCTCATACCCATTCAGTAACTAAGGCTAAGTAGCAATTGAGGCAAAGAATGGCTTCTTTTCACCTTAGTAAAAAAAAAAAAAAAAAAAATCTGAATAAATAAATGAATCTTGGCAAGGAAAATCCTCAGACTTTCTGGCCAAAATGTAAATAGATGATTGCTACTTACATTGACTCTAAGTCAATCAGGATCCAAACTGGCCATTTGTGGCTTAGTCTGGGACCTACTGTTGGCCAATTAAAGAAAGCGTAAATGGTTAAGAAAGAAGTCCGATCAGCAACCCCCAAGATGTTGTTATTGTTTGTCCTTCTTGTTAGAGAACCATGACATCTGGGAGATGATGCTATGACTGCAAGTAAATGTGATTTAAGTGAGGGAAGGCTTGCAAGGTTACCTGCCTCTCTTTCCCCTCCACAGCCATCTGGGTCCAGTGGCCAGATATTAATCTCAACATTTGGCACTCTCCTAAACCATATTATTTGGTACCTCACCACTTAAGCTTCAGTATCTTTGCCAAGAATGCGCCAACTGAGGGCACACAGACACGACTAAAAACAACTGAGTAAAAATAGCAAACAAAGGCTTTTTTCCTTTGTATCCCCAGGTACCTTGAACATATTGCTGTAGATCTTCAAAAATATACACAAGATTTTGCAAGGGTGATTGTAAAACAACTATCCATGCATATGATTTGAAAATAAAAAGTTTTTTAAAATATTTACTAAATGAATTAATGTATGCATACATCAATAGTAAACATATGTATTTGAAAACCCCAGTATAGACAAATATGCATGTTAAACTAGTATTGTGCAAACTAATTGCTGTGCAAGTTATTACAAACCTACTTAAGTAAACCCACAGCAACCTCTTCATACTGTTAAAAAAAAAAAAGTCACCTTTGTTTCTTTAAGCAGACAAGTTATCCACAGTTAAAACCTGATTCAAAATGAAATTCTTATAAACAGTTATACATATCATGTTACAAGAGGTCCCCTGACCAAGGTGACTTTCCTTGCAATATAATAACAAAAAATACTTCCTTCTGTGAACTACACAGAACCATACAGAGAAATTCATTTTTAACAATAACCGGAAACATTTACAAGATTAGTAATTTACTCCCTTTACTCTTGTCTTTACTGATAAAAAAAGGAGAAGGGAATTCCAGGTCATAATCAGAATGTTCATGTCTCAAATTTATCCAGAAAAAAAATTAAGGCAATATGACCTATTCACTTCTACATGTATAATGCAATATTTGTACTCTATGAAGTTTATGTTTGCATTAGGAATTTTTCCATTTAAAAAATTATTTTCCAGGATTAGAGGGAGTTTGGCATAGTGGAGAGAAGACTGGTCTTGGGTCTAGGAAAACCCAATTTTACATGAAGGGATGTGACCCCTGGACAAGTCACTCAACCTGTTAATGTTGATAGCTCTCTTAATACTTAAAGTTTCTGAGAAGGTGCTGAGCTACATTGGTCGATAATTTTTTTTCACTACTTCAATAGAATCACAGATCAGATTCTAGTTCTTATCCCTTTTTCCTGGATTCTTATGAGATAAACAAATCTATTCCTATGCCAAATAATCTACTTCATTCTTCTCTAATTCTGACGAGGTAAATAAATAACTTGCCTTTTAAGCTTGCTGTCTCAACTATTCCTTCTGTTGAAAACATTATAAAAACTACCTATAGTCAAGTATAAAGAATCAAATGGTAGAATGTAAAATGTGTTGGGTAGTAGGTTCTGCAAAAATGTACAGTTCCCAATACACAAGGGGGGAAATGTAAAGATAAAGAGTCTTGTAGGCTACCATTGGCAACTAAAACACGATGGCATCTTAATTGGAACCCTTCTGATACATCTTGTGTGATTCATCTCAATGCTGTGTAAATTAATTGTGATCTCAATGATATGAATTACCCCCAAACCAAAAAAAAATCTAAAAGAGTCTCAGACTACTCAGACCAAATACATCCCTATGTTGGAAATCCTGTCCCTCCTTCTTATTAGATGTTCCAGTTTCCTTCAAATTTGTTGTGTTGATGACCAATTGTTCAGTTGTGTCCAATCCTTCATTTGTCCATGACAAAGATATTGGAGTGATTTACCATTTCCTTCTATAGTGAATTTAGGCAAACAGAGGTTAAGTGACTTGCCTAGGATCACACTATTGTTAAATGTTTGAGGCAGCATTTGAATTCCGGTCTTCCTGACTTGAGGTCTAGCTCTCAAACCACTGACTTACCTAGCTGCCTCCTTCAAACAGCTGCCTTCCTTTAAGATTCAGCTCAAATCCTGCTTTCTTCAAGAAGTCTTTCCAGGTCCTAACTCCCAATACTATTTCAAATACTGCTAATGTCTTCCCTCTCAGATTATCTCCAATTTATCCTGTATATATCTTGTATATACTTAGTCATTTGCATGTGGCCTTCCCCATTAGAATGTGTCATTTAACACATCTGGGTCTCACTTTTCTCATGAGCCTAAGGGCATCAGACTCAATAGCCTCTGAAGTCTTTTTCATCTCTAAATCTATGATTTTGCATCCTATCTTCACCAACAGGTTGTCCAAAGTCTCCTGATACCAATGAATGGTAATATTCAAAGAGAAAGATTAATTTAGAGGATAGAGTGCTTAGGATTGTTGACATGCTATACAATAGCACTAGGGTGACAGAATTAGGGAGAAGGAGAAGTAACTCAAAGGTAACATAATGCTACTCACTAACACTCTCTTCCTAGGAAAAAAATCAGGTCACTAGGTATGAAGGGCTCTGGAACAGTTCAACTCATGTTCTTCACTAATAATCTTGATTCTTAAGTATAGTTAAGTGAATTAAGCAGTTCAGTATGGTAAGACATGTTATAGTTTGATTAGAAGACTTGGATTTATTTCTTCTTCCAGCCCTTCCTTTCTGAAAATTATTCAACCCATATCATGTGGAAGATAGACCTTGTTAGGCACTGGAGATAATAATGTTAGTAGCACCTAACCTCTCTGAATCACAGGCAACTGATAGATCTAAGTGGTAGAAGAAGTTCCCACACTGCAAAGATCATGGGTCGTAAGTGTTGTTGCTCAAACTTATAAAGTTTTTTGATGAGGTATGCTTTTGTAAACATTGCTCATCTCCTAGATGGCTTTCAGATAAGAAAAATCAGTGGGAAAACTGGGCATAGTCCCATAACCAGATTAAACAGCATTATTACAAGCAGTCATCTTCTTCTCATAGTTTTATAATCAGTTCTTAGAATGTCATAGATATTCAAATGACACCTTCAAGAGTTTGTATCCAAACAAAAACTAATTTTAAATAGCCACAAGATAAAGTAGGAACAGGGCTAGAAAAGGATTCATTTGGAAAAGTTGAAATAACTCAGGAGAAGAGAAGGGGCCTCAAGTCGTCAGGACAAAGGAAAATATTTCTGGACCTTAACCTCCTGCAGAAAGAAGGGAGGATTTCAGTTTTTTAGACAGCATGATTCCAAAATCCAGTATTAGAGGAATGCAAGGATTGGAGTGGTATGGAGCAGGGAAGGAAAGAGATTGCCTCAAAGTAACCTTAAAATCAAGAATTCAGAGACCTGACCTTCTTGAGAATAGATTTTCTGAACAACAGCTTTGGATAAAGCTACTGCCATAACCACTAGCGTCAGAGATTTAAAGGGGGTCATATAACTTTGGGAAATAAAGGATCTGAAACCTGCTATCTCTTGATATTACACCGGAGTATTTGGACAGTAAATAGACCAAATAGAAGACAATGATATCATGAGGTAATAAGAAATATTAAAATAAAATGAAAAGAATGAAAAAATGGAAGGAGATATCTATATATATATCAGGAGATATCTCCTGAGACATTATCTCACAACAAAAACAACTGACCTAGAAGAAAAAAGTCAAGGGGAAAACATTTAACAATCACCAGATTAACTGACTATCAAGGACAAAACCTAGGTCTACACATCCAATTTCAGGAACTCTTAAAATTGTCCAAAACCCTTAGAACCAGATGACAAAGTAGAAATGAAAGAATCTGCCAATCACTTCCCAGAAATAAACCCCAAAATAAAACTCCTAGAAACATTATAACTAAAATCCAGAGCCAAAATAAGGTTTAAAAAAAATCAAAGACAAAGTACAGTAAGAAAACAGAAAAAAAGAATTCAAGTACTAAGGAGCCACAGCTAGTATCATACATGATTTAGCAACCACAACCGTAAAGAACAGTATATTGCCTTAGAGGCAAGAATAATTTAAACATAAAAATTGAATACAATCCTACAGGGAGGGAAATTAATCTTTCACAAAATAGAGAGCCTCCAAGAATTTTTTATGAAAAGACAAAAGAATTGTGAAAAAAACTTTTAAAGTTCAAATACAGGAGGATAAAAAGGGAAATATGAATGAACATTGATAAAGGACTAAATAAGGATACGAGATTCCCTTTTTAACTCTATCATCATCTGGGATCACAAAAAGCAGAAAGAAAGGGAAAGAGAAATATACTGAAGGGAAAAGGATCGGTAGGGAAAATAATCTCACATAATTGGAATGTATAAGTAAAATTTATGCAAACAAGGAGAAGAAAAGTAAGGGAGCAGCTGGCTCCTGCATCCTGCTGTCATGAGAACTAGTCAAAGAAGGGGAAAATGCATATATCCATATCTATACATATACAAGTACATTTTATTTGCTGGGGAAATAAGAGGGAAAGAAGGAAAAGCAGGACTTTGAGGGAGAATAATTAAAAGAAGAATTGTTGTTCAGTCATTTAGTTAGGTCCTGCTTTTGTGACACCATAGAACATGTTATCCATGGGTTTTCTTGGTAAAGACACTGGACAAAGAACTAATGAGGAAATGTGCCACTCAACTCCTGATATAGGAGTGAAGGATTCAGAATACAAAATACAAAATGAGACAGTTTTTTGGACATTACCAATGCAAAAATATATTTTGTTCAGCTATACATGTTTGTAAAAGGGCTTTTATTTCTTTCACAGTTTGGAGTGGGAGATTGTATAGAAGGAAGAGAAAACAGATTTTTGCTGATCTAAAAAATATGTATTATATATATATATATATATATATATATATATCTTTTTAAAAAGAAAAATAGCAATCAAAACTATCAATATCATCCTATTTGAGAACCAGAAAATTGTAATGAACATACAAAATATTTTTCTCCAGATTTAAACATACTAAACAAATTTTTATTCCCATTATATCTCTGTAAAATGACTCAAGGTTACTGTATTTTACTCATGAAGAAATTACTCGGTACCATGTAAGTGTCTTGTTCTAAACACAATAATAAAGCAGTATCCTCCATATTTAGGCACATGGAATGCAATGCTTTCCTGTCTCTGGCCTATTGGAATCTCAACTACTTTCAAGGTTCAGATAAAAAGTTAATTCATATATCTGATTTTTCCTTATCTCTTCCCATCCCCAGTTGTTAGACCTCTTCTATCCCCCCCCCAAAAAAATAATACTTTGCATGTATTTTGTTTTTGTCTATTTGTACAGCTGTTGTTTTTCTGAATGGAATGACAACTCCTTGGGAGCACTGACTATTTCATTTTTATCTTTGAATACCCAGAAGCTGAAATATGACACAAAAATGTATTTTTTCAAATATATGTGAAAATCATTTTCAATATTTATTACTTTGTTGTTATATCTTGCAATAATTCTTTTTTTATTAAATCATTTTTATTTTTAAAACATATGCATAGGTAATTTTCAACATTCATCCTTGCAAAACCTTATGTTCCAAATTTTTCTCTCCCTTCTCTCCACCCCCTCACCTAGATAGCAAATAATTCAATATGTTAAACATGTACAGCTCTATAGCATATTTCCATAATTATCATTCTGCACAAGAAAAATCAGATTAGAAAGGAAAAAAATTAAAAAAGAAAACAAAATGTAAGCAAACAATAACAACAAAAGTGAAAATACTATTTTGTGATCCACACTTAGTCCCCACAGTCCTCTCACTGGATGCAAATGGTTCTCTTCATCACAAGATCATTGGAACTGGCCTGAATCACCTTATTCAACATTAATTTTCATAAGATTTTGTGTTCCAGATTTTTTCGCCTTCCCTTCCTTCTTTCCTCCCTCTCCAAGACAGCAAGCAATCTGATATAGGTTATACATGTATAATACTTTTTAACACATTTCCATATATTTCATGTTGTATAAGAAAAATCAGACCAAAAGGGAAAAAAATAAATTAAAATCAAACAAGCAAGCACTTTTTTTCATTTTATTTTTCTCACTTTTAAAAAAAAACATAATTCTATGGAAATGTTTTATGTGACTTCATATGTATAATAATTATCATATTTCTTGCCTTCTCAATGGACAGGGGAAGGGCTGTAGAGAGGGAGAGAATTTAGAATTCAAAAATTTTAAATAAATGCTTAAAAATATTTTTTAAACCAAATACTTGTTGATTGATTAAAAAAATACCCAGAAGTCCCAATTCACTTACCTACTTGTATGCAGGAGACATGGCACATCTAGATGGGTCACCAAAGTAAGTAACTGAGTTAACAGTCAACTGATTATGCCACTTTGGACCAAGTTTAAAAAAAATAAGATATATCTAAAAGTATGTTCTGAATTGAACCCACAAAGACTATATTTGAGCTTTTATTACTCAAGCTGGGTGCTCTCCACCACATACTAGCCATTCTGTAGCCTGTTGGACATTCCCTGGCAAAGCAAATCCACCACACAAATCAAGAAGAAAAACATTTGCTTTATAAGTCAAGAACACTCTGCAGGATTCCCTGAAACTGTGAGGTTTTAAATACACACAGCAGTGTGAACCCACTGTTTGTACAGAAGCCCCGAAGCCCAAAACTAGCTCTGGTCATGGCAATCATTTCAGGAAGGAAATCTTGGAGCATAACCACCAAGGAAAACCCCTCCTGAAACACATAAATATGCAAAGCCTATTTTAGAAAGTCCACATTCAGGGTCTGAGATTTTTGTTTTTAAAGCCCCATAAAAGAGGAAGCTCCCTATGATGTCCTCGATCCTCCCTAGAGATTCCTTAGCAATAGCCGCAAGATGGGGGTGGGATAGAAAAAGTCAAGTCCTTGCTCATTCCATCACCTATAGCTCTGTATCCTCAGGTAAGTCACAGTCTTTCATCAATAAAAATAGAAATACAAATAAGACTTGCACTTCTTGACTCACAGGATTGTAGTGAGGAAAGTTCTTTGGAAACTTTAATATGCCATATGGAAATTTAAGCTGTCATTACAAAAATATAATTGAGTATAAGGGAGTTCACTGGTGTACAAGGAGATTTAGTTGCTAAAGTTTCAATAAGGATCTCTTAGAAAATTTTTTCAGGTAAAACAGTCCCAGATACTGAACACAGTGTTACAGTGAGTTTCCTTCATGTTTACCTTTAAGAAAAGGAAAAACCACGGTGACTAAAATATCCATCTGTCTCTGGTCCTTGAATGTAGAAAATTGATTCAGCCTGAGGAACCATGGTGAGGTTCTAGCATTTACCTTTCAGACAAAAAAACCCACTGTGAGTCAAGTGTCAGCCTGCTCTTGGCCCTTGACAGTAGATATCTGATTCAGCCTGGGAGATCTTTCACAGTATTCCATAGTTCACTTTGCTTCCCAACCTAGGTTTCCCCACGTAACTACAGAATTTGGTTTATATTCTCTATCAGCCCTTAGCTCCCTTGCATGAATTCAGGCTAATAAGACATCAAATACAGACCAGACTTTATTTAATTGAATCAAAAAAAAAAAAAAATGCAGTGAGCTTATACCCAAATTTCTTGGCAATGAGGGAAATTATCTTTTTTTCTGGAAGATACCAAGCAACATTTCCTTTTGAATGAAGAGGAATGAGGTCCCATCTATCTTCTGAATCAATACAATCCACAAAAATCACAGAACCAAGCTAAGAAATAGGCCCAAGTTACTCCTAAATGCATCAGGTTCTCAGTTTACTGATCCTTTTGATACCCAACTGGCTGCTTTGGGATCACTCATACAAATAGGTTTATATGCTTTTCTATAGGTCTCAATAAAGCTAAGTGTCTCCAGTTTATCGCCTTTCTCTAGTTGAAGTTAACAAATCCTTTGCTCTTTTTCTAATTGCATTTCCATCACTCTGGACTTGGGTTCTTTGTAAAGGCCATACAAGGAGGCACACAGAGTTTCTACAAGTTTATGTACAGCCCAAGAAATTTTACCTGGGTCCTTCACTGAATCTGGATATTTGCATGTAAGATTGGTTATTCCCTACCCCTTTTTAAAGACCAGAGAGAGAAACTAAGCATGTGCACTGACATATTCTTAAAGTAACAATTTAACTATTCTCATTGCTTCTTCAACTTTGTAGCCATGACCTTGAACAAGCACCTGAAAAAAGTCAAAGGAGGAGGGGAGATCAGAAATATGGAGAATGAATACTCCATGGATTTCGTTTTTTGTGGAAGAGACAATAGAGACGCATTTGTATTATCCTCTCACTGTGTTCCTGGGTATGACTAATTCATACCCAGGATTTGATATTGTTATTTAAAGAAACGTTGTTTTGAAACACAGATTACTAGCATATTCATATATCTGATGATGTAATCAAACTATTTTACAAAATTCATGAAGGAAAATATCCATTCTACCCTAATAAAATGGCCTTATGCAGTTTAATCCCAGATGAATTTTACTAGGTACACAGTTGATAGGTACCTTCCAATTAGGTTAGAAAACTATTTTTTTAAACTATGTGGTTTTAATTATCTCTATTTATTCTTGTTTTTTGTTTTGTTTTGTTTTTATATATTTTTAATAGTTTTTTATTTACAAGTTATATGTATGGGTAATTTTACAGCATTGACAATTGCCAAACCTTTTGTTCTAATTTTTCCCCTCCTTCCCCCCACCCCCTCCTCCCCTAGATGGCAGGATGACCAGTAGATGTTAAATATATTAAAATATAAATTAGATACACAATAAGTATACATGACCAAACCGTTATTTTGCTGTACAAAAAGAATCGGACTCTGAAATATTGTACAGTTAGCCTGTGAAGGAGATCCAAAATGCAGGCAGGCAAAAATATAGGGATTGGGAATTCAATGTAATGGTTCTTAGTCATCTCCCAGAGTTCTTTTGCTGGGCATAGCTGGTTCAGTTCATCACTGCTCCATTGGAACTGATTTGGTTCATCTCATTGCTGAAGATGGCCAGGTCCATCAGATTTGATCATCATAGTATTGTTGCTGAAGTATATAATGATCTCCTGGCCCTGCTCGTAGAAAACTATTTTAATGAACAGGCAAATTGTGACAAATTAACAGGAAGAAAAGAAAAAAAAATGAGGCAAAAAATCTAAAATCAAAATCAACGGTCAGCCTGATTTCCTTCCCTCCATTATAAGAGAGAACACAAAAATCTTTTTTGAAATTTGTAGAGGGGAGTTCTTTGCAGATTTAAGTGGGGTGAACTGAAAGTTACATTTCCCTATCTCTTCAAACGGCAACATTCAGGTTGCATTTCCCCCAAAAGTATGGATGGTAAAGGTGAGTGAGTAGTTAAGACAATACAGAACTGATTCCTTTTCTAGTGGCCCAGTGCCAGTATTTTTTCAAACGACAAAAAGAACTGTATTGCCAGCATTCACAGAGTCTTCCAGATCAAGAAGAAGGATCTTAGAATTTCTGGAAATGAAGCAGGAAAATATTATTCTTACACATGGGCTGACCCCATCCAGCTCCTTAGTTTCAAACTGAGAAAATCATTCTAAACATTAATAAAGAGCTGACAGTTTCATTTATTTTTTCCCTTTAAGTATCTTCTTTTATTATCACTCTAAGATATTCACAAAAGAGGAATAACCCTTTTACCTAGTGTTTCTCCCTTCAACTCATTCTCAAACAAAAGCTAAAGAGGAACCTGTGATCACCACTAACAACAGTTCTGAGAACTAACAAGTTCTTGAGAGAAATCTCTCAAGTTTAATTCAGGGTTGGGAAATTCAACTTGGAAAAAAATTTGAAATGATTTGCTTCCTATCAAATATAAGAAATGGAATCATTTGAAAGGATGCATCTATACTACTATCATACCAAAGAAAGACAAGAATGTCCACAAGAAGTTAATGGATCAGAATGGGAAAGTTTGAGAGGGGGGAAAAATAAATATAGCTATCTATCCATCTGTCTATCTGTGTATATATATATATATGTGAAGACATATGTTATGCATATATATGTTCTATATACATAATGGAGAGATAGATGGAGATAGGGAGGGAGAAAGATAGAAAGGAAGAAGTGATAAAGAAAGAAAAAGAGAAAAAGAAGGAAGGAGAAAAGAAAGGAAAAGAAAGAAATAAGCAAAGCATTAATTTTAGAGTATAAATGTAAAATAGAAGAGTCCAAGTTTAAAATATTTAAGTTAGAAAATGGAGCTGAGTTAAATGGAAAGCTCACACAAATGGCTTTCCACTTTTCCTACTCCCAATGTATCCATTGTGGATCTGACCTGTCACCTGGAGACACCTACCAACTATGATGATATCAAAAAAGTGGTGAAACAATCAGCATGTGGACCCTTGAAGGGCATCTTGGGCTACACAGATCCTGTGACTTTAATAGCAACTCTTCTATCTTTGATACAGGTGCTGGGTATTGCCCTCAGTGACCATTTTGTCGAGCTCATTTCCTGGTATGACAAGAAGTATAGTTATAGCAACCATGTAGAGGATCTCATGGTTTACATGGCCTCCAAGGAGTAAAGTGGGAAACCATGGATCTTCATCCCCAGATAAAAAAAAGGAGTTGCACTATTGAGGAGCCTATATCCCTAACCTATGTTCCTATATTGGGAATCCCATGCCCCATTCACGTCCTTATCCCCAAGCCACCTCTGTACTGGAGGGAGAAGCCCAGAGTCCTATAATGTGTACCATCAATAAAGTCATCATATTCATTGCAAAAAAGAAATAATATATGCTAATAGGGAGAAACAAAATTAAAAACAGAATAAGGACAGAAAAATTCAACCAACTGTGCAATTTATATGATTTCAGAAATGTCATAGCCTAAAAATTTGTCTGGTTATGGTAAACAGGTTGCCCATAACTACAAATAGAAGAATACAAGAGATTAAAAGGTGAAGCAGGAAAACATTTTGCATGAAAAGTATAAGTTTACCCTAAGTCTACTAATTATCTTTTTTCATTTTGTTGGGCAAGGGTCTTACAGATCAACTACATTCTTTTGGTCTAACTCAATGCCTGACTAGATCAATTTCTAAGCAGTTATTGTGGCTAAGCTTTCCTATACCATTAGCAACTTGTCTTGTCAGGGATACTAGCAATTGATGAAGCAAATTGGATTTTGGAAAAAGCATGAGATCTGAAATCTGGTTCTGCCAAAAATCTGTTACATGATCTTGGGCAAATAATTTAATCTCCTGGGGCTTCAGTTTCCTTGTGAGTAAAATGAAGGAGTTGAAAACAATTTCTAAAAATTATTCTAAAGCCAAGGGAACTTCTCAATTTGATCAGAGAATTGATAAATATTAGAATATAAAATACATTTAGATTTCATAGAAATCTAGTGTGAAGAAGTGTAGAGTAGAGGAATTTCTGGTAAAATTATAGAATTCTCCAAATCTCACCCCTACCTTCTGCTTTATTCTATGATTCCTATGAAATTGAAATATATTCAATCACACATTTCACTAATACTTATTGAATTCCTGCTGTATGCCTGAAACTATGCCTTGATATGCCATGGCCAAAGAATCCAAACTATTTATCTTCTTATTTATGATAGAACACAAAATAAGCTAAATAAGATCAATCTCTAGAAATCTTGAGATGTCTCACCAAGTAGATTATGGATCAGACACCTTTGTCACATTTCTAGGAAAGAAAGATGTTAAGTTGTCACCATGTTATTTTCCTTCCCAGTATACAGCATCTTCCGCATTAGCAATAGCTTCCCACCAACCTTAACACCATAATATACCCTGTAAAACCAAGATTTCAGTGAAATAAAGATTAATTCCTATCTAAAAGGAAGAAGCAGTCTCCAATCTTAGTAAATATTGCAAAAATCTATGCAAAAATTTGTCTAAAATTGGTTATTGCCTTTGGTAGAAGTAAAACGTGACATATTTCATTTATTTTAAAAGTGTTGTTTTGATACAATATACACCTCCCAACATTCCAGCAAAGCACAGGCCTGGAGTCAAATCCTGACTCTGCCACTTAGTAGCTTGAATTTAGATAAAGGATTTCACTTTTCTGGGCTTCAGTTTCTTTCCCTGCAGTTCGACTAGATTGTTTCTAAGATTCCTTGAAGCTCTAAATCTGTGAATTCCAAAGTGCATTCCTCTGAAAACTAGTTAAATAGGATCACCTAATAATGTTGACCCAATTAATTATTTAAATTTTGAAAATAACAACAACAAAAAGTTTGCAAGCAATCATTAATCTGACACTCCAACAAGATCTTGGTTTTCAGAGGAATGTGCTTGAAAACAGATATACAAAGTGCATAATACATCCGGGTGCTAAAATTGGAGATCTGAAAAGGGGAAGATCAGTCTCTCAAACTCAAAAAAAAAAAAAAAAAAAAAAATTTAAGCAGCTGAATTGGCTTCCAATTCAGGGCTTGCTTTATGGAGTTAATGCTGATTGCTTCAACTTAGCAATTCACAAATTGCTCAAGATGTTTCTTTGATAGAATATCAACATATATCTCTTGCAAGGCAGCATTATGGAAATGAATACTCCAAATTCACAGGACAGAGAACATTCAAAGCATGCGTTGAATTTTAACATTTGAGATGTTTTATGCAGAATTGGATGACTATGTGAGGATAACAAAAAGAACAAATGAGTAATATTAATGGTAATAATTCAGTATGGTACAATTCAATAAAATAAATTCTCAGTATTTACTCTGTGGTGTAGTCTGTTAGATAGTATAGAATTTTAAAAGAAGATATAGTCCTTTAATTAGGAATTATTTAACATAGGAAATATGATAACAATACAAATATCTATAGGTAATGCCAACCAGAGTGCTCTTGGGGTTCAGGGGAGGCAGAGATCAAACCTAGTTAGGGTTTTCAGCTAGGAATTTCACTGATAAGGTAACATTTGAACTTTGAGTGAATGGGATTTCAAACCAAAGGAGATATAGGATCAAGTGTTTCAAAGAAGAAGGTGTGGAGACTGGAGAGTTCTGGAAGTTTTGAAGGAACAGTGAATAATCTAGTTTGAATAGGGAATAGTGGGGCTAAAGGGAGATGTGGTTAGAAAAATGTTCTGAACCATATGGATGCCAAGTTCTAATATTTAGCATTTATTTAGTAATAGAAAGTCATATAAGAATTTTGAGGAGAGAAAATACATAATTATAGCTATGCTTTCAGAATTATTCTGGACTGTTCTCAGGCGCTCTTCTGGTAGTTTATGTTTAATACTAGAATAAAAGGAGACACACAAGTTTGTATACTATATACAGGATATATTAGAGATAATCTATAAAGGGAAGGTAACAGCATTAAGGCAGCAATCAGAAAAGGCTTCCTGTAGAAGGTGGGATTTTAACTAGACCTTGTAGGAAACCAAGGAAACCAGGAGGAAGAGAATTTCAGGCATGGGCAATGGAGAGTGGACATGTCCAGAGTCTGGAGGAATGTCTTTGTGAAAGAAACAATGAACAGGCTAATGTCACTAGATTGCCTGTTATGTGGGTGAAGGAGTAAAAAGACTGGTAAGATAAAAGGGAAACAGGTTATTAGGGGTTTTGAATGCCAAACAGATGATTTTATATTTGATCCTGGCGATCAAATAGGGACTGAATAAAGAAGGGGAGAAATCAAAGGTGATTCCAAGAGAATCCCGAGGCCTAAGAATTTCAAAGCCAGGGGATAGTCGTCAGAGGAGAAAGCTAAATTGGGCAATTGCCTGTGAAAAAGGCAGCTTCCTCTTTCAGCAACAAGAAGCTAAATCTAGCCAAGCAGGATGTATTGCAAGTCTTTAATGTGGGTTGTTGAAGATTAATGCCAAAATAGGGGAGGAGCCCAGGTCATAAGCTGTTGTCCCTAAGCCAGGCCTCGGATACTTGGAAAGGAGGAAAAAACATCAGACCTAAAGGATATAAGGGTGCTACACACAGTCATACAAAGACAAGATCATAAAACCAATTAGGATGGCCATGGGGAAAATTTGAATAAAAAATCTCCAACATCACAGAGAAGACAAATGAGATAGAACTTCAAGGGTGGGCGTCAATGAGATTAACTGTCTAGAAGTAAAGCAAAGAATTTCATGAGTTCCTTTGATAAGGCATAACCATAGCTCCAAGAAGGAACCCATCAGGATCTCTTAAAGCCACTATGACTTCATAGTCTGGGCTTTCTAACAAGGAAGAGGGAGAAACCATTGAAGAAATAAGGAAATTAAAGACATTAGAATAGAAGAAATTGCTGAAGGAAAATAATATGAAATAAGAAAGAAGAGGCCAGGGACAAAGGCTTGGTAAAGATCTATCTTTTGAAAATAATAAGAGTAATATAAAGAAGAAATTAAAGCATTAATGAAGCAGATGGAGGTAGGATGGCATAGTAGCGAGAAAGCTGCCCAGTAAAACCTACAATAGAATCCTCTATAGATGATACATGCTCGCATACTCACCCTGGGCAAATTATTTAACACCTTCCCCCTTCCCCCCCCCCCAGTTTTCTAGGCCACTCTCTTAAAATTTTAAATTGCAGGGGTTTTAACTTGCATTGGTAGAGGGAATTTTCTTACCTGTAAATAATTTATACCAACAAAGTTCTATATCCTATCTCTATGCAGAGAAGGAGAAAGAATTTTAGAGGGAAAAGAAATAATTTTAAGAAGGAAGAATTTATAGGATTTAGATTTGGAAAGGACAATCCAGCCTCAGATACTTCCTAACTATGTGATCATTGAAACTATTCTTGCCTCAGTTTCCTCATCTGTAAAATGGGGACTATAATAATATCTATCTTCTAGGGTTGTTGAAGATCAAATGAGGAAATAATTATAAAGCACTTAACACATAGTTTAGTCTGGAATATACTAAGCTCTATATAAATGTTAGCTATTATTATTATTAATTAGGTATATAACCCTTTCATTTCACAAACGAAATTGAAGAACAAAAAGGTTAAGCAATTGCGCAGTGGCCATAGGATTAGATATTAGAGCTGAGATTAGAATCCAAGCCCACTAAGTTTGGTTTGGTTTTTCCCCTACTAGACAGTCTAGGGAAAAAGCAGCAACAAATTCAGAAGAATGATTAAGGAACATAGAAAGGGACCAAAAAATGGTGTCCTGGATTTGGTGATTAGGAAATCACCTAGGAGAGAGCATTTCAAGTAAAAAATAGATGTGGAAATAAGACTGCAAGAACTGGAAGAGAGAATTCATGGCAAAGGGATGGGAAGTAGTATTGCATAAACTATTCTTTAAAAAGATGTCAGGAATTTTGTTTGTTTTGGTGTTCTTGGAAAGGAGAGGCTGAGCACATCTATAGGCCAGTAGAGCGAAAACCTGAAGATACAATGGAGAGAAAAGTTGATTAAAAACCCAAATTCTATTATTGGACCAAATCCAAGAAAATAACACCAAATACCACTTGAGTTAAAAACTGAAAGGAGTGAAGAACTTCCCAAACAACAATACAAATTTAAACAAAAAACAACTGGAATTATTTATCTGAATCAGATTTAACACAGTAGATATTAGGAAATACTTATCTGACTATAATCTGTTCCCTCATGTCTGACTCTTTGTGACCCCATTGGGGATTTTTGACAAAGATATTAGAGTAATTTGACATTTCCTTCACCAGCTCATTACTGAGGAGGAAACTGAAGCAAAGTGTGTTAAGTGAGTTGTCCAGAGTCACACAGTTAGTATCTGAGGCTGTATTTAACTCAGATTCTCCTGACTCTAGAGCCAACATTCTATCTAGCCACTTTATCACCTGGTTATCCCTCTGTATCCTAATGTGGGTATCACTATCCATGTTTGGGAGATGAGGAAACTAAAGCAGAAAGAGGTTAACTGATTTGCCTAAGATCAGTAGAAGACCCAGTTTTAAAACCCTGTCTCTTTTTCCAGGGCTGTTTCCACTAGACAACAGTAACTTACCAAAATAGATTTTCAGGTACAAATCTAGCTCCCCATATTTAGATTATGATTTGTCCAGTGGAAAACATTTAGTCTCCTCCTGGGGCCTATCTTTTGGAGGAGATGGAAGAAAAGAAAAAAAGGAGAAGGACAACATTCTATTTTTAAACCTCGGCTGAGAACTGGATGTTGGGTGCCATACAGAAACAAATTGGACAAAGCCCTAGTATGAGTGGGTTCCCAACCTGATCATGCAGGCAGGGAAGGCACAAGTATCGGGAAAGACTGACACAAGAATGAGCACGTCCAGGAGCCCTGAATATCTTGTATTTTCAGTGTAAATATTCTGGAAGAAGTGATGTAGTAAGTTTCCTGTAAAAATTTGTGAACCATTTAGTATACACATGAGGAGCAAAGGGTATGACTCAAGGACTGTTTCAGCCCAAGATCTTATTTCAATCTAGTTGTGCATCTGTTTGGGATGAACTTAGATGTATCTGGACCCAAGTCAGAACAGGAGATGAAATCATCTCCTAAAGTAACCTATGCAGGAGGTCCCCTATAGTCATCATGTAGTCATCCTCAATGAAGATGCAGATTTTTTTTTTAAGAGTAATTATTATTACTTCTTTTTCTATGGTATTTCAGTCTCTAAAGGGCTTCATGTTCTTCATTTTATTTACTCCTGACAATAACCACAAACTTATAGGCTCGTGAAGGCAGCTCAGAGGCCATCTTCCCCCAGAATGAAAGGCCAGTTCAATTTTAATTATTTTCTTGGAAAATCACATATCAACTTCCTGGCTGAATTTCTGAGCTGTCATGCTGCCTCATCACAGGAAACAGAGTTCAGGGCCTCAGCTACCCCAGCTGGGAGTGCTGTAGAAAATATTCTTAATAAGCAAAGACAAAAAGTTTCATGGAGACAAATGAGGTGGAGAGGAGAAAAACAACTGAAAGAAATATAGGGAAGACTGACAAATAGTGAGCTTTAAAATTGCAGGCATTTCCTGATTTCTGAGAGGCCTATTAAAAGCTGCCTATGTTACCAACTCTAAATGTATTCAATTGGCATCTTAAAATACTCATTATTTTCATGCGTTTCCTTTTTAAAATAATATTTTATTTTTCCCAGTTATATGTAAAAGCAATTTTAACAGCATTTTAAAAAAATTTGAGTTACAAATTCTTTCTCTCTTCCTCCCCTTCTCCCTCTCTAAGACAGAAAGCAATTTGATATAGATTATGCAGGTATCATCATTTTTTGCATGTATTTTAATTCATCAAGAAAGGCTGTGTATTTCTTTCTCACTCTATCCTAAATCTTTTTCTAGTGGTTGAATTTATGCTAGTAGAACACGAATTTCATGCTTTCAGGAAAGTCTAGGAAATGGTTAGCACATAGGAAGGAGAAGCTGGAATTTTTTTCTCTAAAAACAAAAACAAACAAACCCCAAACATTAAATGGAAGTCTGGTTAAAGACCACATATGGTTTTAGAGAAAACCAATTCTGTCTGGGATAGCCCTACTGAGTCTGAAAGAAGTTAATTCCTAGACAGTTTTAAGGAATCAAGTTAAAGGATGCTCTGCACCAGGTACAAGTTTCTATAGGTCTTCTACAGGACAACTTCCATCCCAAGTCATTCCTTACATAACTAACCACCACCACCACCCCTCTAAATATATACTCACAATGATGGTTTCATACATCAGAAATTCTGAAAAACATTAACGAGTTTCATTTCTGTCTTGTTTCCATGGTGCCTTGTATACAGTAGGCATTTAATAAATGTTAGGTTAAATGGTCTCATGACCATGTGCTGAGCTACAGTATGACTAGATATTCTCCATGCTTATTTGGAAATGTGGAAGATGAAAAGGAATTAGAAGGCACAGTTCTGGTCCTCAAGAAGTTTTCGATGAAATAAATGAACACACAGAGAGACAGCAGAGAAATGTAAAAAATGTAAAAGAAATTTGAAGAACACATCTGCAAGGCCAACAATAGTTAGATATCATTTTGCTTGTATTTTTGTTTTATTTGGCAATTAGGGTTAAGTGACTTGCTCAGGGTCGCACAGCTAGGAAGTCTTTAGTGTCTGAAGCCAAATTTGAACTCAAGTTCTCCTGACTCTAGAATAGGTACTCTATCTACAATACCATCTAGCTCAGGGGTCCTCAAACTACGGCCCACAGGCCAGATGTGGCAGCTGAGGACATTTATCCCCCTTACCCAGGGCTATGAAGTTTCTTTATTTAAAGGCCCACAAAACAAAGTTTTTGTTTTTACTATAGTCCAGCCCTCCAACAGTCTGAGGGACAGTGAACTGGCCCCCTATTTAAAAAGTTTGAGGACTCCTGGTAGCTGTTCCTAGATACCACTTTTACTATTATTTTGCCAATGAGAGGCTAGTGGATGCCTTATTAGGCTAGTATTTATATATGGCACATGTATCATCTCCTTCTAGATACCATATTATATCCCAATATAGTCCAAAAGCTAACAATAGCAGTAGGATATACACTTAATTCCACTGAATAAACCTGACGGGAGAGCAATTGCAGTCTATCATATTGACTTAGAACCCTTTTTATTATTCACCCCTACTAAGTGAAGTGTGCTAAAAGTAAGCCTCCTTTTGGAGTCATCCAATAATTTTGGAATAACTCATAATTAAACCATAATTCAACAAGTGCCAACCATGTGTCAGGAACCCTGCTCAGTATTGGGGATCCAAAGACCAAAGACCAATGCGAAATAGTTCCTGTCTTCAAGAAACATGATGCTCAGAATATCTTTGTCCTAGGATAGCCATAACCAAGGGTTGAAATACGAACACACAGGATTTAGCTCAGTCTCTTCAGTCGAATAATCTTTTTCTGACTGCGATCAAGGGATTGGTGGAAAGATAGATAACATCTTCACCTTAAATATTGGGAGTGAATTTCCTTCAAACCTATTCTATTATCTGAATAACCCATAATGCAAGTAAATAGAGGCAGTTAGAGGTACAGGAAGATTTGAGTTTAAATTTAATTTCAGACAAGCCACCTCTATCTACCTGAATTCAAATGAGATAATTTTTCTAAAAAAAATTTAACACAGTGCCTAGCCCATAGTAGACACTTAATAAATGCATTTTTTAAAATGTTAATTCATATAAACCAGGAATTAACATGAAGATATCTAACCATTTTTTGGTAAATATTTTTATAACTATTTCAGTTAAAATTGTTTTTCTTTGTAATTCTATATATTTTTTATTTATTTAAAAACATAATTCTTAGAATAAGTCCACAGGCTTTCATCAGAAAACAAAGATATCCATGTGGCCGTTATTCATTCATATTCTTCATGACCCCATTTCAGATGTTTTTGGCAGAGATATGAAATGGTTTACCATTTTCTTCTCCAGTTCATTTTACAGTTAAGGAGTTGAGGCAAACAGTTTTAACTGAGTTGCCTGGTCACACAGCTAGTGTTTGAGGCCACATCTGAGGCCAAATCTTATTGATTTAAGACCTAGCATTCTATCTGCTGTATTACCTAGCTGTCCAAAGGGGTCTATAACATAAAAAATGTTAATAATTCCTCATTTAAACCTTTTTGGGAAAGTGTTTATTTATATAATTTGCAATTTATATCACCACTTGGAGTATTGAGTTCCTTTAGTTTTCTACCCACTGTGAAAAATGGTATTTCCTTCTATTCCTTACACCAACCCTGACAGGTGGTTCAAAAGTTACTTTGCAAAAGAAACAATGCATTTGTCCTATTTTTAATCACATTCTTTAGAAATCTGGAATTCCATGAGTTAACGAGTACAGCTTACGAATCTGTCATATTCATTTTTGCCCACTTAGAATATTGACATTCCTATCCTTGAGTCAAAGAAAGAAACATTGGCACTAAGAATGAAAGAAAAAAAGTTCTTTTGAACAATAAGTACTCATGTGGCTTTGTTTCCTGGATTGATTTTGGAAGAATAAATTACAGGAGATGCAAAAATGTTCTAATCTAAGAATTCATCATCTTTATTACGCAGTGTGTCCTAGGTTTATAGCCAAGGTTCCAGCTATTAATGAATCCACTGATGAATGGAGGGAGAAAGGAGTAGAAATAATAGAAAAATTGGAGAAGAGCTGGCTGAGAAAGCATTAAAGCAACAAAAATTGTTTCTGAAAAAACAAAGTTACTGTTTCAGGTGGTCAGCAAAGACAAAAGTCAATCACACCCAAAGTTTTAAGTCTCACTGGGTGTGGATAAGGGAGGGATATTATAGCAAAACTATAAAGTTAGCTATAAAGTTTTAGATGTTATTTTTAAATCCTTTTAGAAAGTTGATGTTTTCTGTGTTTTCATAGGCAGAGGGCACACTTAAAGTTTGAAAGGAGATGAATGGTCTTTAAAGAGAATCATGTTGATATGCAATGACTAGAAAGGATTCAAACCTGAACA
The DNA here is from genome assembly GCF_902635505.1 of Sarcophilus harrisii. Lineage (NCBI taxonomy): Eukaryota > Metazoa > Chordata > Mammalia > Dasyuromorphia > Dasyuridae > Sarcophilus > Sarcophilus harrisii. Next base: position 543,255,377 of record NC_045426.1, read on the forward strand.
TATTGAGTTCTCATAGCACAAATCTGGGAGTGAGAGCTAGTTCTGCCCATTTCTCTTTGTGTGACACGTTGTACTTCTTACTACCTCTTCAAAATTGCTTCTCAAGTGCTAAAAGCCTTAGATGAGAAGTGCTAAGAGTGATGAACATTATCTTGCAGCTAACTCTTCCTCATTCAGGCACAGATTATCTTCACTCAAGATTATTCTGTTTATTTCCTGTTAATTCACTCTGTATAAACTGAAGTAACTCAGAAAGAGCCAGATTTGAGAGTTGATTTCTGGGACATTATTTCAATAACTAAAGCTTTCTCTTTTTCCATCTAATCTAGCTAAGTTAACGGAGAAAAATATTTTTATTGGAAGCAACCTTAGAAGTCATCTAGTTCAACCCCTTCATTTTATAGATGAGAAAACTGAGGCCCAGATGGTTGAAGTGATTTGCCCAGGTAATAACAATGCATGGCAAAGCTCATCTGCAAATCTAGATCCTCTGACCCCAGAACCAATGTTCTACTGCTGGGTCATTTAGTTGATTCCATCTCTATCAGAACACTCTTTTGATAAGGCCATCGATCCCAATATTGTAATAATATCCTAACTGGCCTCTTTTACTCTAGTATCTCCCCCATTCAATATTCATCCATACGACTATAAAATTTATATTCCTATAATCAAGGACATGCTGGAGCCATCTCTTTTATAGACAGGTAGATAAATAGATAGATAGACAGACAGATAGATATGTATGTATATATATACATATATATAGAAATGAGGCCTTTATCAGAACTCTAGGACATAAACATTTTTCCCAGTTTGTTGCTTCCCTTTTAATCTTGTCTGCATTGGTTTTGTTTGTACCAAAACTTTTTAAATTAATATAATCAAAATTATCCATTTTGCATTCCATTATGTACTCTAGTTCAACTTTGCCATAAATTTCTTCCTTCTTTAGAAATCTGATAGTTAGCCTATCCTTTGTTCTCCTAATTTGCTTATAATAAATATCATTCTTTATCTTCAAATCATGAACCCATTTCAACCTTATCTTGGTATAGGGTATTAGGTGTGGGTCAATGCCCACACCTAATTGTAGTTTCTACATGTAATTTATGGTAGTTTCTACCATACTAATTTCCACTCTTTCCCAGCAATTTTTGTCAAATAATGAGTTCTTATTCCAAAATCTGGGGTCTTTGGAGTCAATAAACACTAGATTACTACAGTCATTGAGTATTGTGTCTTGTAAAACTAACTTATACCGCTGATCGACTACTCTATTTCTTAGCTAGCACCAAATGGTTTTGATGACTGCTGCTTTATAATATGGTTTTAGGTCTGGTACAGTTAAGCCACCTTCATCTGTATTTTTTTTCATTAATTCCCTTGAAATTCTTGATCTTTTGTTCTTCCAGAAGAACTTTGTAATTATTTTTTCTAGTAGAGAGAGGCATTTCTTAATAGCCTCAGGAAATTTTATTATTAAATCTTCAGGCTTTACTCCTCAGAAATCATCAAATGCTACAATTGTGCTTGATTTAATGTTTTCTTAATTACCAAAATCTTTAAAAATGTGATAGAGAAAATATTAATAATTCAGGTTAAAGTTAAAAGTGTGTGGATTATATTTTTTTCCTGAAAACTAACTGTTACATATTTATCAGCAAAATCCTACTAAAAGCACAAATCTGACCACATCATGTCCCTGCTCAAAAAGCATCTGTAGCTCCCTATTGTCTATAGGATAAAATACAAACTATTCTATTCAAAGCTTAAAACTCTTCACAATATAGATCCAACTTAGCTCTCTAAACTGATTTCATATTTTTTCCTCTCATGCCCTTTACATTCCAGCTAAACAGGCCTACTTAACATAGGTGACATTCTGTCTCTCATGTTCATTCTTTTGGAAAAGCTGGAATCCTCTTCCTCCTTACTTCAGTTTCTTGGAATCCCTATTTCCTTTCAAAGCTCAGCTCAAATGTCACCTCCTACACAAGTTATATGCTGACCTTCTCCCCCTTCTCCAGCTGCTAATGCTCTTCTCACCCCAAGATTACTTAGTATGTGTTTTGTGCTTTTCCACTTTTGTACTGGTTATTTCCTTTCAATAAAATATAAATTTTTAAAGAATAACTTTGGATTCTAAGCTCCTAACATAGCATTAAACACAAAGGAAGAGCTTAAGTTTTAAAAAAAATTATTTTATTTTATTTTTAATTTATGAAATAAAATAACCATTTATATAACAAATAGTATATTAAAAACATGATTGTACATGAAATTGTACATCTATGATGTAATACTTGCTTTTCCTTTTAAATATATAATAAAGTTGTCATGTCAATTTCTTTTTTTCTTTCCTCTCCCCCCATGTCAGCTCTAGAGATGGGTACTACACCCACCCACACACACACACACACACACACGTACACACTGCACACACACACATATATAAATATATATGTATATAAAATTATTCCATACATACTTCTATTTATCAGTTCTTTCTCTGGATATAGATAGCATCTTTCTTCATATGTCCTTTATGGTTAACTTAAATATTTATTGTCAGCTACAGGGCACAATAGAAAGAGTGTAGGGTCTGAAGTCAGGAAGATCCAAATTCAAATCCAACCCTAGATACTTAATAGTTATATGACCTGAGCAAGTACTCACTACTCACTGAGCACTATCATGCTCTTCCTTTCTACTGTGCTTTCCTCAATTGCCATTCTATAATATATCAACTTTGTTGTATCTCAAACCTATTCATATCATATTCCTTCCATCTTCTTGCATTCATGAAAGCCTGGATTCTCCAAAAACGATATCATATCCCTTGATACCTTCTTCAATTCTGGATACACATTCTCCCATGCCTCTTAATATTAGACTCCTTTTTTCTGCCATGACCCAGCAACATCTCCTTTGAAGGAGTTATATCTCTCTCTCCATCAAGCTACCTAGATTCTTGTGGCTGTTACTTATTGTCCTTCTCCTCTTCTTCCCTCTATCCCCCTTCCCATCATTCTCCCTTTGTCTCAAGAAATAAGTGATCCACCATCTTTCCACCCCAACCCTGTTCTCATTCTTGGGAATTTCAAAAGACATGTTTATATTCCTTTCAACACCCCTGGACTGCATCTTCTCTCATCAAGAGATGTGTCTCCATCCATACTTAGTACTCTGAACTCTGGACATAGGAAATTATAAAAAACCTGAAAGTATAAACTTTTGAGGGAGTGAAAAGATGCAGGGAAATGAGATAAGCATAAGCATCCACAGGAAGACAAAGCCTCCCTTCCTGAACATTTGCATAAGCCATTCTCCAAGGCAGAACATTACTAAAAAGTAGACCAATTATAAGCAGGGAACCATTCCTAAACCATCACTTATCAATCACGGGTATGTTTTTGATAATCCTCTCTGAACTTCTTCATAAGTGCTCCTACATAAGAGGTAAATTTTTTCTGTTTTAGAAATTATTCAACACCCAGCATGAGCCACCTCTCCTAGAAACAAAGCTTTGACTGTCATGTCATCTATCAAGTCTCCAAATTTTTGATTCATTATTTGTAAGTTTTGTGAATTCTCATAATGGCAGATTCAACAATATTAAAATATGAAGCCCAAAATTCATTCAAAATCAAATATAAAATAGTCTTCAAATTGCTTTTTTTATATTATCCATAGGACTGTTTGATTTCATTAGCATGATTAATCAACAGCCTATTCCATTTGCTAATCACATCTATTTTCAAAGTCCCCAAAGACTAATTCCAAAGTCATTTAAAAAGATTAATTTTAATAATATCAGTAGTAATTAGTAATTTATATAGCTTCAATAATTCTTGGTTCATCTTTGTGGTGAACATCATATGATAAATTGACAAATATGTGCTTTAATATTTATAAACATTATATGTTAATTTTGTTGTATATCAAAAGGAATAGCAAGTTGTACATTTGCAATTTCATTTTGCAAGTTTCATGTACAATCATCTTTCTAAAATTATACTGTTACAGAAATGCTTGAAAATACATTAAAATAGTATTTCATACATTAAAAATAAAATAAATTTCTAGAAAATGTATATGTTCTATATTTCAAAAGGGCAATTTCAGGATAAAATATATAACTTATAAAGGAAAACTTATATTCTAACATTTTATGATTATCTTAAAAGTCTAAGTTGAAAAATTATATATACATATTATTAAATGTATGTATAATATAATCTGAATACTCTATAATGAAAAAGTATTTAGTACTTTAATTTGTTACATTTACTGGGTCTTATGAAATGTGATAATAAAAAATGTTGTTGTAATTACAAATTCCATATGTTCAGCAGTTTTTAATGTCCAAAAGTCTCTAAATGAATAAATCTAGGACTCTTCTAAAAAAGTTTACCTAAAAGTAACCACGTTTACATTTTAGCTTCCTTTGAAATTAGTTGAGTTTATGCTGTACATTTCAGGAAAACCTCATGAAATGGCCCCTTGCCTATAGGGCACTTAAAACCTAGTTATCCATACAAAATTAACCCATATGCTATGTAAGTGGTTATAGATGCTATCTATAGCTGGCCCTTATGGGTCATTGAATTAGATTTTTTTTAATGATTGGGACAATAATAAAGACAGACAGACAGACACACACACACACACACACACACATATATATATATATATATATATATATATATATATCACTCTCATGTATCATTTATACCATAAATACTCACTACCAATCCTGATTCTTGTTCCATAGTCCAACATCTTCCCCCAATATCCTTACAACATATATTAGAATTCTGCCTGTTCTCTGGTTCTCCTAAATAATGCACAAAGAAAGGATCACAAATAAGAAAACATTGATAGCAGCTTTTTTGATGTAACCATATATACGTACATACATAGACATATACACATACATACATATATATATATATATATATATATATATATATTTTTTTTTTTTTTACATAAAACATGATGGCCCTTTAAACCTCAGGAAAGGTAGTGACCAAATGGGAAAAAAAGCAGATCCACCACCATCAGAATCATCCCATGTTAGCACAGGAAGTAATTTAGTTGAACCCCTTCATTTTACAGAGAAAAAACAAAGGCCCAAAGCACCCAATCTCTAAATAATCTAAACAGAAGTTTTCTGACCAGGAGGAGTTCAGAGCTATTTGGATTACTATATGCTTCACCTCTTTCATCTATATCAGGAGCAAAATGGCTGATTTTGCTTTAGAAAAGATCAGTTTTAAAATGCTATATCTAGTCAGACTCATTATAGAAATGCAGCTTGTTACTTCATCTCTAACAATTTATGATTCTACAATGACTTTGTAGATGCACAGTCCCTTTGTTGATATTACTCAAGTATAATTCTAAATTATGACATAATCTGACTCACTACTGAAACTTTAGAAGCTGCCTCTTTTTTCTGATAGAATAAACTAAAAGCAGAGGACCAGAAAGCTGTGAACATTACTTTTGCTTGGAATACTCCCAGCCTGGATGCCCAGATTATGCTATCAGGAATTATTCAGATATCCTTGAACACAGTTATCTCCAAGAACAAGTCTGGCTTTTTGACAAAATCATGAAATGTTCAGAGTCCTTGGGGACACACACTTGTTTCTTTCTCTAATAAGTGATCTGCCTGAACACTCCCACGTTATTAGAAAGCCTGCTGCTCCTCCCTTGTATTTCCTCCATCCCCGAATCCTAACCAAGCAGACTGCTTAGAAAAGAGAAACCCAGGAGTAAGGGCAGCCATAACCAAAACTTCAGTAAACTTCTCACATACAAGGTGACCTTATGGGTTTTATCATCATTTGCTCTGTATTAGTAAAGGCTATGATTTGGGGTTCAGAGTGAGGAGACTAGCAAGTGAGCTATACACCCCATATCTAAGAGCAGTGATCTAAAACTGAAGAAGTCTCAAAAGTTATTTAGTCTAATGCCCTCATTTAACAGTAGGATCCAGTTAGATTAAGTGATTTTCCTGAGGTCACACAGATAGTGTCCATTTGGATTTGAACTCAAGTGCTTGACTCCAAGTTTGGAGGAAACATTTAATACTCTTTCCTCTAAACCATACTAACATACTTACTCAAAAAAACAGTGAAAGTTGTAAAAGTGCCAGAGGGCAGGATTTCAGTCTCCACACTCTCTCACTCTCATGTTAAAACACATACCATAAATACTCACTCACTACCAATCCTGACCCTTGTTCCACATTCCAACACCTTCCCCAAACACCTTACCATATATACTAGCCTATTTTCTGGATCACTTAAATAACACATAAAGAAAGGATCACAAATAAGAAAATATAATAGCAGCATTTTTGATGTAACAAAGAACTGAGAATTAAAGGGGTACAGAAACTCACTGATTCATGTATAATCCTCTTTTTTTTTTTTTTTTTTTTTTTTTTGCTCTACTATGTATAGGGAAATACCCATTTTTTTGATGTTTATGAAATTCAAAAAGGAGTGGTTAGGTGGTACAGTGGATAGAGCACCAGATCTGCAGTCAGAATAATTCTTTTTCCTGAATTCAAATGTGGCCCTGAACATGTACTAGGAGCATGACTCTGAGCAAGTCATTTTACCCAGTTTGTCTCAGTTCCCTCATCTGTAAAATGAGCTGAAGAAGGTAATGGCAAACCATTCTAATTTCTTTGCCAAGAAAACTTCAAATGGGGTCACAAAGATCTGAAGCAACTAAACAACCACAACAACAATGGTTTAGAATTTTTAAAAATTAATAATTCAAACAGAACTGCAGTCCAACTTCCTGCAATGGCAATAGGGAGGAAGGGATCCATCTGAAAAACATTTATTATCTACTTTGTCCCAGACAAAAATGAAACAGTCTCTGCCCTCTAGGAGTTTACATGCTACCAAAAAGAGACAATATGTATATAAGTACCTATATATAAAATACATACAATATAAACATCAGATATACTCTCAGGGGGAAGGCACTAGCATCTGAGGAGATCAAGAAAGGTTTTATGAACTTTTTTATGTCAGGGACATCCTTGATCAGTCTGGTGAAGTCCATTGACTACTCATAATAATGTTTTTAAATTCATAAAATATATTATTAGAAAAGAAACTAATTATATTGAGATGCAGTCATAAAAATTAAGCTAGAAATTAAGAAAACCCTGAGATACCACTTTAGCCCTTTCATATTAGCTAAGATGACATGAAAAGATAATAATATATGTTGGAGGAGATGTGGGAAAACTGAGATACTAATACATTGTTGGTAGAGTTGTGAACTGATCTAACCATTCTAGAGAGCAATTTGGAACTATTATACCCTTAGGGCTATCAAACTGTACATACCTTTTGATCCAGCAGTGTCTCTACTGAGTCTGTATCCCAGAAAGATCATAAAAAAGGAAAAGGACCCACAGCAACCTTTTTGTAGTGTCAAAGAACTGGAAACTGAGTAGATGTCTATCAGTTGGGGAATGGATGAATAAGTTTTGATATAGGAATGTAATGGAATATCATTGTTCTATAAGAAGTGATAACCAGGCTGATTTCAGAAAAACCTGGAAAGATTTATATGAACTGATATTAAGTGAAGTGAGTAGAATGAAGAGAACATTGTATACAACAACAGGATTGTGTATTGATCAACTGTGTTAGATTTGGTTCTTTTCAACAATGAAGTAATTCAAGGCAGTTCCAATAGACTTGGGATGGGTAAGTGCCAATCACATCCAGAAAATGAACTATGGAGATTGAATGTGGATCAAACCATAGTATTTTCACCTTTTTGTTGTTGTTATTTGTTTATTCACTTGTGTTTTTTTCCTCATTTTTCCCCTTTTGATCTGATTTTTCTTGCACAGCATGATGAATATGGAAATATTCAGAAGAATTACCCATTTCACTATATTGGATTGCTTCCTGTCTAGGTAAGGGTGGAAGAGAGAGATAGAAATTTGGAACACAAGATTTTGCAAAGGTGAATGTTGAAAACCATCTTTGCATATATTTGGAAAAATAAAGGCTTATTTAAAAAAAGAATAAATAGAAATTCAGAATGGATAATAAAATGAATCATTTAAAATAAGCTAGGGAGTTTGCTTACTAATAGTTTTCATAATCATATTGATGTTGACTAATAATTTTCTATCAGCTAAATTCAAACTAGAGGAAATAAAAATATGAAATGTGAAATTTTAAAAATAAATAAAATAAAAGTTCAGCTAGGTGATTCAATGGACATTCATTGGTGATTCCTGGAGTCAGGAGGATCTGAGTTCAAATTCAGTCTCAGAAATTTACCAGCTATATGACCTTGGGTAAGTCACTTAACTCCGTTTTCTCATCTGTAAAATGAGCTGAAGAAAAAAATGACAAAGTATCTTTGCCAAATAAACTCCAAAAAAGATCACTAACTTGGGGTTGAGCAGTGATTATCATCAATACCTAGTCATCTTGTTAAATTATGAATGTAGCTAGGACCATTGATAAAACTATTTCTTTAAGCTCTACATATATAAAACAAATCCCTCTAAGGGAGCAGGGAGGTACTGATAAAACAATTATTAAGCTATGCACTACCCTACCCCTAAGCAGGGGCATTACTAGGGCAGGGGCATCAGACCTTTGCTCCAGGATACCAGACATCTGGGTCCTCCCTAGACAGTTATGTTTCCTCCCTGTGGCTGTGTCATAGATTCTTCTTCCTTTGTCTAGATTCAAGCCATCACCCCAGAGCTCATTCAATGGCACTTTTCTCTCCAGTTTTCTAACTTGGGTTGTTCCTATCTCTCCTCAATGGTAAGAATCACATTTTCTGATGTGAAGGCCATCTGTCTCCTGGATCAACAGTACCTGTGATCAAAGTGTTCACTGCACCACTGCCAGGGCTCCATGTCCCTGCCAGAGGAAACAAATTTGGAAGTAAGCTTGATGGTGCCAGTTACTCAGATTAACTGTACAAGACAGAACTGTGAGTTCAGATAAACCGTACAATGCCGAAATATATTGTTATGATTGTCCTTATTACTGTATCTGTACTGGTATATGCTGGGGTTTGGGAGGTTACTTACTAGTAATCAAACCACAAACCTTACATCTACCTTGTACATACTCACCACTTGTCAGGAAATGGATGAATAAAAATAAATAAGTGAATGAATGAATGAGTATTTACTATGGGCCAAACATTGAGACAAACATATAAGACAGAAAACAGAAAAGCAAGATTGTCCCTACTTTCAAGGAGCTCACATTCTAACTGCAGAAGCCAACACAAGATAAGAATGTCCACAGTTTCACACTGTCCCATTCTCTCTATAGTCACAAATCCTGTCTACTCCCTCTCCTTCCATATTCTAAAATTCATAGTATTTATGCTGGCTTTCAAGCATCCCTCAACACACATACCACTGTGCCTATTTCTTGAGTCTTAAATATTGTGTCCCTAATCCTCACCCACAACTAGCAGAAGAAGAAAGAAGTCTTCCCTTATAAGTGCCACAGCCTACTGAATACTGACTGCCAGGGCTCTCCACTGTGAGACAACAGTATATCTTGACTTCCTCCCTGTTATGGCCCAGAACTCTGAACTTGAAACAAGGATGCTTACAAGGCACTCATTGGAATTAAGGAGACAATGGTTTAGCATGGTTCAGTATGATTGATTTAATCCTACAACAAATAATGGTTTCCTAGTGATATAATGATTAGTTCATACTCAGTACAGAGCATATAAGCTACAAGCCTCAGACAAGTAAATCTGGTGAGATTCAGAAGCCAGAGAAGACAGGCAGAAGCTCAAGCTCTAGGAACCAAGGACAAGCTTTCATTTGATCTTCAGTCAAGCCACTGGTGGCAGGCTCTCTTCCTGCATCTCTCCACTGAGACCAAGACAGTCTGAAAGACTCTCCAGAAAGCTGTCCAGCCCCAGTAAGGAGATAATAAAGGATTTGGACTTCCTGGCTACTTGTGTGCTGATTATTGAACTGAAACAAAGGCTGCTCCCAGAGACCCCAAGAAAACTGAAACAGAAAACATTACACCTTCCAACTCTCACTGCCCCTTAGTCAAAACATAACTGTCCTGATCTCATTTCCTTTTGAATGTCCTGGGTGGTACTGTTAATCATGTCCTGGTGTTAGCCAGCTAACTTACTTCCCTTCCCAAGTAACATAATAACTTTAACCCACTGAGGGGAAAAGCCAAACAAATAGATTTTCCAGAAAGGCCTCAAGAAGTGAATTTTGGATATTTTGGAAATTTTGGATATTTTGAGAATTGTGGTCCTTTTTCTTCCCTGGTTGAGATCAAAGCAAGATTTGTTATATCCCAGGATGAGGAAAATCATCATGGGATTTAATCTTTACACCCAGGCTATGAATATAAATATTTCTGTTCTTTGACTCTTTTCTTGCTTTTAAGTAAAAGAGTATTAGACTATGCTGAGATCTTGTAAACTTCAAAAGGCCCAGGAGTTGGAATTGATTACAGATTTTGCTAACAGTTAAGTCTGGCGAGGAGTGAAGTCTCAAGAAAACTGCTTGAACCAGGACAGAATGGGATCAAATGAAGTCAAGAGGAAGCAATACTGTTCCACCCAATTGCTATACTATTACCTATCCATTCACAAGTGAACTGGACTGGAGGGAATGCTATCTAGAAACTGCTTTTAAGGTTGATCCCACTGATTCTAAGAACTGAGAAGACACAGGGAAAAATCCTAGGTATTGGGGAAAATGTTTTCTGTTTCTGTTCTTACTATGCCTTCTCAGTGAATAAATAAATACTTTTATAAGGTAATATTGGTAATTCAGAAAAGATTAGAAGACAAATAATAAATTGGGGGAAAATTTGACATCCAAGCGTTCTGATAAAGACCTCATTTCTAAAATATATAGAGAATTGATTCAAATTTATAAGAATTCATTGATAAATTCTTCTATTGATAAATGGTCAAAGGATATGAACAAACAATTTTCAAATAAAAAAGTTAAAACCATTTATAGTCACATGAAAAAATGCTCTAAATCATTATTGATCAGAAAAATGTAAGTTAAGACAACTCTGAGGTATTACTACACACTTCTCAGATTGGCTAAAATGACAGGAAAAGATAGTGATGAATGTTGGAGGGGATGTGGAAAGACTGGGGCATTAATACATTCTTGGTCGAGTTGTGAACTGATCCAATTATTATGAAGAACAATTTGTAATTATTCCCAAAGAGCTATCAAATTGTGCATACCCTTGATCCAGCAGTATCTCTATTGAGCCTGTATCCAAAAGAGATCATAAAAAAAAAAAGGAAAAGGATCTATATGTACAAAAATGTTTGTAAGCAGTCCTCTTTGTAGTGTCAAGGAACTAGGAACTGAAAGAATGCCCATGACCTGGGGAATGGCTGAATAAGTTATAATATATGAATGTTATGTAATATTACTGTTCTATAAGAAATAATCAGCAATATAATTTCAGAGAGACCTGGAGAGATTTACTGATACTAAATGAAGTGAGTAGAACCAAGAAAACATTGTATATAGCAAAAGTAAGATTATGCAATGATCAATTCTGATGGATGTGGTTCTTTTCAACAGTGAGGTGATTCAGATCAGTTCCAGTGGTCTTGTGATAGAGCCATCTGTGGGGACTGAGTGTGCATTACAACATAGTATTTCCATCTTTTTTGTTGTTTTTTGCTTGCATTTTATTTTCTTTCTCATATTTTTTTCCTTTTTTATCTGATTTTTTTTGTGCACAATGATAATTGTGGAAATAAATATAGAGGAATTGCACATGTTTAACATATTGGATTATTCGCTATCTGGGGAAGGGGGTGGGAGGAAGGGAGGGAAAAAATCTGGAACACAGGGTTTTGCAGGGGCGAATGTTGAAAAGTATGGATATGTTTTGAAAATAAAAAGCTTTAATCAAAAAAAGGGGGGAAAAAGATATTTGAAGGGCTGTTGATGTGAAAAAAAATGATAGGTGAGGTTAGGGAAAACTTCAACAGATAAGTGGGAGAGATACTTTAGAATCTTAAAGTCATTGGATTTTTGCAGACCATTTTAACCTTACCACTTGCAAGTCACTATCTATTTTGTTTACAGCTAAGTCTGTCCCTATTCAAGGAAAATACAGGTAACAAAACATCATCTAAATATTGAAGTGCCCCTATGGGTGTTTCAGCAAACTGGCTCATAAGATCAGAGATTTAGAGATACTAGGCACCTTGAATATCATTTATTTAGTCCTACCCCAAAATGAGAAACTATAAGCCACCTATAAGTGACTTGCCTAAAAAGTCACACAGAAAGTAAATGGCATAAGCAAGATGCCAACCTATTTGTAGTATGCTTCCAAATCCATCATCTTTTCTAGATACCAAGCTGCTACTTCCTTTATCACCAGCAAAAATGATCAGAGACAGCTGAGACCAAGCTATTTAAGGGGTATTCTTGAGATGTCAGAAAAGGAATCTTGTTGTGCTGACACAAACCAGAAATGACATTTTTATGATCTTGGGCAACTTGACATGGGAAGCTCAGAGGAGAGATAACCAGCTAATGAAAATTTAAATAGCATCATCAACAATAAATAACCAAGTTTTTGTGCTGTCCTTTCTGTCTGAAGAAGGGCTAAGTACTTGCCTGAATAAACTATAGTACCTTATAATTAACTAATGTCTCCTTTTAATTAGTTTCAACATGCTGTAGGCTCCTTTCTCCCTCTTGGTTTTAATGGAACCCTAAAACCACTACCAGCCATCAGTTAAAAAACAAATAATGCCTCCTTGACCCAGACAATAAGAAGGCTTCCAACAGCTCACTAAATTGCAAACGCCCAAATAGTTTATGGGTGTGGCCACTGGGAATGCTACAGTTTCTTGGAGCCACAGGTGAGAGAGTTGAGTGCCAGGTAGACACCAAAGGTGGATGAACAGCCCTGAAGAGGGCTTGGCAAGCCCTCACACCTACTGGCCTCCTTGAACACCCTATAATTCCCAGTGATGTCATTAGTGCGCTTCAAAAGCAAAAGACAAACTAGAATAAATGGAAATCTGATTAGGCTACCAAAATGTCTCCATAAACTGTTTCTGCTTGATCTTATCATCCTAACCAGATAAGTTAATATGGCTTTTCAAAGAACATAACACATAGTCTACTGAGAAATTGCCACAGATTCAGATCATTTAAATATATGACAACACATTAGAAATATTCTGCCAAACAATTACTTCAGACTTGTTGAGTAGGACCTACAATGAATTCAGGAAAGGTATATGAGTACCTTTTTTCATCTGAAATGAAGCAATATTTTCTTCATATATTTTCAGCAGCTTATCACAATTGCCCAGTATGGTAGGTGACATTTTAGGAGAAATTTTCTATCCTTCAACAGAGTACTTTTTACTTACCCAGAAAGTAACATATTTTAGGTATAATTTTATCCAGAAACTTAGAGTCTGGTATAAGTGAGAAATTCTGGCTATGTTAGTGTTTCAAAGATTTAAGCTACATGTGAATCAAAGAATGGAACATGTCCCACCTTAATCACAATTGCTGTAGGACCACAGTTTTTTTTTTTTTTAAATTTGTTTATTAGTTTTTGACACTTTATAAGATTTTGTTTTCCATTTTTTCTCCCTCCCTATTCTTACCCTCCTCAAGATAGCAATTAATCTGATATAAATTATATATGTACAATCATATTAAAATATTTCTATAATAGTCATGTTGTAAAAGAATCAAAACAAAAGGAAAAAATTGTAAGAAAGAAAAACAAAAGTGAAAATACTGTGCTTCAATATGCATTCATATTCCATAGTTTTTTCTCCAAATGCAGATAACATTCTACATCATGAGTCTTTTAGAATTATCTTAGATCGTATGGCTGAGAAGAGCAAAGTCTATCAAAGTTATGCTATTACTATGTATAATGTTCTCTTGGTTCTGTTCACTTCACTCAGCATCAGTTCATAAAAGTCTTTCCAGGTTTTTCTGAAATCTGATTGCTCATCATTTCCTATAAAACACTAGTGTTCCATTATATTCACAATTTGTTCAGCTATTCCCCAATTGATAGATATCTTCTCAGTTTCCAATTCTTTCTCACCACAAAAAGAGCCTCTATAAATATTTTGCACATGTGGGTCCTTTTCCAGTTTTTATAATGTCTTTGGGATACAAACCTAGTAGAGGTATTGCTGAGGGGGTATACAGTTTTATAGCTCTTTGGGTATAGTTTCAAATTGCTCTCTAGAATGGTTGGATCAATTCACAATTCCATCAACAATGCATTAGTATTAGGACCACAGTTATTGCCCAAACAAAAGATTAGGTTCCCACCAACACGGCCTTTCTTATCACCAAGTCCAAGGGCAAAAAAAGAATTGATATCTGTGGTTCTAAACTATTGTCAATGATCTTTTAAAAGTCATAGGACACAGGATAGTTGCCATAGGAACTAGGAAAGAGGAAATATCCTGATTAAAAAAATAATGTAGTCTACAAATTATAGTTCAACAAGTCTGATTTCAAATCATGGAAATTAGTTAATAAACATCTAGAAGAGGAAGCAGTGACCAAGAAGTACCAATATGGCTTCATGAAGAACAAATTATAAAAAAACTAGCATCATTTTTTTTTTTAAGATTACTGAGCTGGTAGGTTGGAGAAAGCTATAGTTGTATTTACCTAGATTTTAGTAAAAGTGAGAAAGACTTGAGTGTTATTTTTTCAGACAAATAGGAGAGGTGTGACTAAAACAACAATTCAGTGAGATGGATTCAGTACTGATTCAATGAACTGACCTTAAGAGGAGTAAATAAGGTTTGAAGTTAACTTGGAAAAAGTTCTTCAATGAAGTAATCCATGGATCTGTACCCTGTGCTGTTTAACAATGACTTAGAATACATAAAGCTAAGAGCTTACTAACACTTGGATGACAAAGTTAAGTTCCAACATAATCATGTCAAGCTAGAAACATGAGTCAATTAAGATGAAATTCAATAGGATTAATCACAAGGTCTTAACATGGTTTGAAAAAAATCAATTTCATAAGTATAAAAAGCAGGGCTTTGGCTAAACAGTCCATCCAATCAGTCAATAAACATTTATTAAGTGCTTACTCTGTGCCAAGGCCTAAATGCTTGGGTTAGAAATATAAAATAGATAGTCCTAATCTTCAAAGAGTTTATAATCTAAAAGGGCAAGAAAACACACAAAAGAAAGCTAAAGAGGAAAAGAGGGGAATAGCAATTTGCCTACAAAATGTTTGGAGTTTTAAAATAATCTGTAAGCTCAGTATGAGTAAACAACATGATTTGGCATCCAAAAAACTACTGTAGACTTCATTGAAAGTGTCCAAATAAGAAATGTAACAGTCACTCTCTACCCAGTTGTGACTGAACAACATCTAGATTATTGTTTTCAGTTTTAAGTGTCACATTTTAGGAAGGATATTGACATTGTAGAGAACATCCAGAAGAAAACATGGATGTTTAGAGAACTAAAGGTCAGTTGAAGAAAAATGAAATAACTTGCCTTAGGAAGGCTTTTAAAAAAAACTTAAGATGACCATTTTCTAGGTATCTGTCGAGTTCATTCCTGTTCATTTATATTTTGGACTAGATCATTTCTGACATTTTTCTAACTTTATGATTCTGGAGATCAAATTGGGATTTTACCCTTACATACCTGGATAGCTTACATGTAGTAACAACCACAGAAAAGATCAGATAACCACCAGTTCTTCAAAGTCCAGTTCAAATACTACATGTTCTTTTAAGTTATCATTGATTCTTACTTCTGAAACCCACAGTCAGGTAGAAGTTGTATCTTCATCATCTGACTCATAACACTGACTCATAACTTTCATTTGTATTTTTACACTTTGAACTTTCATTAGTATTTTTATTAACTAGGTATCTGTTCTCTCTCTCTCTCTCTCTCTCTCTCTCTCTCTCTCTGTCTCTCTCTGTCTGTCTCCTCTTCTCTCCTTCCCACACTGAGTAGATTCCCTCACTGGAGGGAAGGACTTCTCTAATTCTCCTAAATTACCTAACACATTGTATTGTGCATTATAGGTACTTAGGACAGAAAAATGAATGACAAATATCAGCAAAATCTACCAAATAAAGCACTGATATCAATGTATGGGGATTTGGTTTGGTGGAGCTAGTTGTGGAAAATCATGCTCAGGCAGGATGATAATGGGTGGAAACGTGTCACTTTGCTTTCAGCACTTTGGGAAAGGCTGAAGCAAGAAGGTGGGGTTTTAGATCTTTGAACAGTGGAAAGGGAGGTGACTTATTGAGGTCATCAGGGATGGGCAGTCCATGCAGACATAGGGTGTGGAACATATACTAGGCTTTGGCAAGTCAGGACAAATGTCTTAGGACCATCCAGTTTGGGGAACCACATGGAGTTATCCTTAACTAAAATTTGTAGTCTTCATCTCATGAAGCATATTGTAGATTGAGAAGAGAACAACACGTTGCCAACTCAATCAGAGAATATTTGAGCATTTGCCTACCAGCCCAAAAAACAAAATTTTCTCCTGGAAAAGTGTGTGCTAACTAGTTAATGAGTTTTTCTCCAACTTAAGCAACATCATATATAATACAATTGTTCCCCAGGAGCCTTATATCAAAGACTCATTATTTCCTTCTTATACCAATCTCTTTTCCAAACTTCCTATTCTTATTGAAGGCACTATCATCCTTTCACTCATATTTATAACCACAAGATGATCTCTGGCTCCACTGATAGGTTTATCTGACTTGTAGATAAGGAGAATACTCTAGGTATAGTTTGCTCAAATTCTAGCAAAGCATTTAACAAGGTCTTTTATAATAGTAATGTGAACAAGAAAGGGAATTTAGGGTTGATTCAGAAGTAACTGAATACTTGGACCCAAAGACGAGGTTTTAATTATTGTTAGTTTGGAAAGAAGTCTGGTGGAATGTCCCAAGAATCTGACTTGGTCTTCGCTATTTAAGATTTTAATCAAAGGTCAAGATCTCACACTGTAACTAGGGCCATCGCTAGTCATCTTGTCCCTGGCCGTGGATGATTCTCAAGGAGTTAATAACTTTGCATAGTTCTGCCTCACTGAAATCCAATTCATTTACAAGTCAAGACATCAAACTCTTGATGTCATTGGTCCTCTCCCAGAATGAAGAACAAACAACAACAACAATGGCTTGAAGGAAGGTAAACATTACAGGATTACCAATGAAGGAATAGTTCCATATTCCCAGAGTCAAGATCCTAAGTGTCTAGCATACATTCCAGTCTCTCCACAACAATCTACTTCAGGCCCTTCTTACTTCTTATCTGAACTGTTGTAATGACCTCCTTAATCACTCCCCTGTCTCAAATCTCTCACCCTATCCAATTAATCGATCATATGGTTCCCAAATTAACATTGCTAAAGCACAGGTCTCAACATGTTATTTCCCTATTCAAGAAGCTTCAGTGGAATTTTAAAAAGCATTTAATAAATATATACAATATGTGATAAGCAATACAAAAAAATTAGAAAGATACTAAGGATAAAAAACAAATTCTTCCATTATATTGTGGTTTTAATTTTTATTTGTTTTATTTTAATTTATAAAGTAAAACAAGCAATTCCATAACACAGCATAATAAAAAAAATGACTGCTCAAGAAATTGCAAATCTGTACAGCTTGCTATTCCTTTCAAATATATAATAAAGTTATCATGTAAATTGCTTTTTTTATTCCTCTCCCCCTTTTGTGTACCATTAGACACAAATATAGATGAAAAATTATTCTATATATACTTCTTTTTATCAGTTCTTTCTCTGTAAAAATAGTCTGACTCTCAGTTGGAGAATGGCTGAATAAATTGTGGTATATGAATATTATGGAATATTATTGTTCTGTAAGAAATGACCAACAGGATGATTTCAGAAAGGCCTGGAGAGACTTACACGAACTGATGCTGAGTGAAATGAGCAGGACCAGGAGATCATTATATACTTCAACAACAATACTATATGATGACCAGTTCTGATGGACCTGGCCATCCTCAGCAAGGAGATCAACCAAATCATTTCCAATGGAGCAGTAATGAACTGAACCAGCTACGCCCAGAGAAAGAACTCTGGGAGATGACTAAAAACCATTACATTGAATTCCCAATCCCTATATTTATGCACACCTGCATTTTTGATTTCCTTCACAAGCTAATTGTACAATATTTCAGAGTCTGATTCTTTTTGTACAGCAAAATAACGGTTTGGTCATGTATACTTATTGTGTATCTAATTTATATTTTAATATATTTAACATCTACTGGTCATCCTGCCATCTGGGGGGGAGGGGGGTAAAAGGTGAAAAATTGGAACAAGAGGTTTGGCAATTGTTAATGCTGTAAAGTTACCCATGCATATAACCTGTAAATTAAAGGCTATTAAATAATAAATAAATAAATAAATAAATAGTCTGACTCTACCCTCCTTCACATACTCCATATTCCAATAAACTGGCTTACCTAATGGTGTTACCTATTTTCTCTTCCATCTCCAGGTGTTTGCATAGTCTGGTTCCAACTCTCCCTCCTCATTTTCTTCTCAAAGAATTTCTAATTTCCTTCAAAGCTCAGTTCAAGTTTTACTTCCTATATTCTGATTCTAGTTAGTAGTGCACTCCCCCAAGAAATTTCTTTGCATATATTTTTGTGTATTTGTTGTTTCCCCCAGTAGCATAGGGAGTGCCTCATTTTATTCTTTATTCCTAGTGCCTAGCACAAGTAGGCTTGATAAATGCTTATTGGATGAATAAATGACAAGTTAGAATATCAAGTTGAAGTTAATAAGATGAAATTTGTAGGAAAAATAAATCCTTACACTTAAACTAAGAAAAATCAACATCATATATATAAGATGGGGATGCAATTTGGAACTCAAAATCTTACGAATATTGAAAGCTGTCTTTATATGTGTTATTTGGAAAAATAAAATACTATTGAGAAAAAGAGGGAGATCATTCTATGATATCATTGGTTCTCTTCAAAAATGAAGAATGAACAATACAATAACATTAGGATAAGCTCCATTATTTAATTTGTATTTGCAGTAATGGGTGCCTCTTTAGGAAGAACATTGGTAAGCTACAAAGCATCTAAAGGAATGCAACAATAGTAAAAGGTATTAATATCTTTTCATCTGAGCATCCTTTGAAGAAATTAGTTATTTGGTCGGGGAAGGGAGGTGACAAAATACTCGCAAAGAGGCAAATTAAGGTAACAAAAAACTTAGAACTTATCCAAATGTGTAATAAATAGGCTGTCTAAATAGACAAGAGGGGACAGCTAGGTGGCACAATAAATATAGTGCCAGGCATCAAGTCAGGAAAACCTGAGTTGAAATCCAGGCTCAGATACTTACTGGCTGTGTGCATCTGGGAAAAGTCATGTGCTCCTGTGTAAGTCACTTGACCCTGTTTTTCCTCAGTTTCCTCATCTGTAAAATGAGGTAGAGAAGGAAATGGCAAACCACTGCAATATCTTTGACAAGAAAACCCCAAATGGGATCACAAAGAGTCAGACATGACTGAAATGACTAAACAACAACACAGCTAGTGAGCTCCTCCTCATCTCACAAAAGCCAGATGACCATTTGTCATTACACTGAGAAGGATAATATAGTTTAGATATAGATTAGAAAAGATGGTCTCTGATGTTCCTGTGATTCTATCATTTTCTGATCTTTGCCTTGTGACCTATGTCCAATCAGTCTTATTAATTTTATGGCTACATCTGTTCCCTTCTCTCCACCTAGCTCACCTTTCTTAGTACTTGTCACCTCTTCTCTGTAATACAAGTGCAATAATTTCCTATTTGGTTTTATTTCTTTACTTTTCTCTGCTTTACTTCTTCTTTCACACAGCTGCCAAAAGAGCCTTCTTAAGATCTAATTGTTGCTATCTCTTCTATTCAAAAGTTTCCTGGTTGCCTTTAAGATTTAAATAAAGATTTCCTCAGTCTAAAATACAAAAACCTCCATAGTCTGGCTCCAATCTATCTCAACAGATTCATGTCATCTATTCTGCATCCAATCTCAGCATTCCATCTTCTATGTCTGTGTCCACTGTCAGATTGTTATCTTCCATAACTAGAATGCCTCCTTCACTCCAGCCTCTGAAAATCTTAAATTTCCTTTAAGTTCCTGATTGGTACGACTTCTTGTTTTGTCTTATCTCCCCACATCTCCGATTCTTTAGTTATTAGTGCTTTCTTTCTCCTCAAATAGTCGGTATTTACTTAACATTTTCATGTTGCTCCCTATTCTCCCCTCCTCTTCAGTACCCCTTCCAACACTATGTAAGCTTCTTGAGAGAACAGACTTTAATTTTTGTCTCTGTATCTCTGATGTCCAGAATGATACCTAGCACATAGTGAGATGCATTTTAAAGCTGAATTGAACTGCCTTTGCAAAGAAGTCCAATATTGTCTGCAGTGCCCCCAAGGTGTCATGGCAGAGTCTGGAGTCTGTACATATTTTGTCTATACTTGATGTATTTCCCCTGGTTAGACTGAAAGCTCTTTGAGGGCAAGGACTATTTTCTCATTTGTCTTTATATTACCAGTGCCTAGGACAGAGCCTGAATCAAAGTGGGTGCTTAATAAATGATTATTGGTTAATTGATTGAATGGCACAAACCTTGGTAAGAGTTACTAGGACCAAAAATTCAGTTAAGTAGGAAGCTTCTAGCAGATGGTCAGGGTTAACATTGAAATAGTTCTTGTTCACAACCTACAAGCTGGCTATGCCTTGGGATATCCTGGGTAATCAGCAAATGTTACAGAGTGATGCTGTCCTAGGGGCTGTTTATGATGCATTCCTGACATTGTTGTGAAAGGACATTTGTTGTGGCAATGTTACATGGACTGAGCAAACAAGGTTTTTAAATCAATGGAGGTTAGTCAAGATAGAGAAAAATAAGCAGGTTCTCTGTAGATCCAGGCAAGCAAAGGTCTGGGTCCAAAGTAGTCATTTTAGGTGAGATCCAAGAAAGTATACAGGCAGGATCCAAAGTCCAGTAGGCCACAGAGACAGTGGCAGAAAACTCAGATGTCATCATCCCAGTCTCTAAGGAGAAGAGAATCACAGGGGAAGCCATGGTACCCAACAAAATCAGTCTATATATCAAGCCCTATGGCTATTTCTCCTTGTAAGAGGAAGCAGCACAGTGTTCTGACGCTGATAGGGAAAAAGAAGACATCACCCACTAAGTGGAAGAGAGCAGGATGGAGTCCTTTTGCTAGATAAGATGATCACCCTAAGGTAAGACTCTCAAGCGAAGCTTTGAAGCTGTTGTAGATAGAAGGCTCTCTAAATTCTCCAAGAATAAAAAAACTTCTAGAGGACAATCTAGTTGTTATTTAAGATCTTTGGCTTCAACTCCAGTCTCCCTTGATCTTCCATGCTTCTATCTGGCCCATCTTTTTCACTGTTTATGCCCTGACCACCCCAATTCAACCTGCTAATTGTTGCAGTCAGCCCCTGTCAGTGTCCTAATACTGAGTTCAGACCCTGCCTGATGCTGATATCTGTATACTTTAATTCTGATCCTTCTCCAATCCTCCTTGTCCATCCTGGTGCCCATATTTACCCTTAGTGTCATCACTACAACTATTTCTATCTTTGTTTATACCTTTTATTATGAAAACTTACCCCTAGGGCAGGTTCTAGATTGAAAATAAATAAGGATTGTAGCAGAGTGGCACTGGTCAAATTCCATTGGTTCTCTAGGATCAAATACAAACTCTTTTGGTATTTAAAGCTTTTTACAACCTAGCTCCAACCTACCTTTCCAATATTATTATCCATATTATCCAGCCAAATTGACATTTTTTCTGTTCTTCACGTAATTATATATCTTCCATTTCTGAATTTTGCATGCTCATATCTCTTAAAAATTCCTAGTTTCCTGAATGGATGCCCATCAGTTGGAGAATGGCTGAATAAATTATGGTCTATGAATGTTATGGAATATTATTGTTCTATAAAAAATGATCAGCAGGATGATTTCAAAGAAGCCTGGAGAGACTTACATGAACTAATACTGAGTGAAGCAAGCAGAACCAGGAGGATCATTGTACAGAGCTATAAGAAGATTATACAGTGATCAATTCTGATGGATGGGGCTCTCTTCAATAATGAGATGATTCAGACCAGTTCCAATGATCTTGTGATAAAGAGAGCCATCTATATCCAGAGAGAAGATTGTGGGAACTGAGTATTGTTCACAGCATAGTATTTTCACTCATTTTGCTTTTGTTTACTTGCATTTTATTTTCTTTCTCATTTTTTCCTGTTTGATTTTATTTTTCTTGTGCAGCAAGATAATTGTAAAAATATGCATGCATATATTGGATTTAACATATTTCTACCATGTTTAACATATATTGGATTACTTGTCATCTAGGGGAGAGGGTAGGGAAAAGGGGAGAAATTGGAGCACAAGGTTTTGCAAAGGTTAATATTGAAAAAGTATCTATGCATATGTTTTGAAAATAAAAAGCTTTAATAAAAAAAGAAGCTAAAAAAATTCCTAGTTTCCTTCAAAGATCAACTCCAAAGATTACCTTCTTCTCAATCTTCTGTGATCCACACCCCCCCCAAGCTATTGGTGTCTACTCCACAATTACCTTGCATTTGGCATATAGATATGCCCATACTGTCTCTTTCAAAAGAATGTAAGTTATTTGAGGGCAGGAACTATTTCATTTTGTCTTTGTATCTTTTGTGAGTAACACAATGTCTGACATATTAAAAAATGCTCAATTTGGCCATTAATCATTAATAAATGATTATTTGACTGAATCAATCAAAATTATTATTTTGACTTCCTCTATTTAAGTATCATTGGAGGGGCAAATTCCAAAGAAGTTCTAGTAAAGATCAAAGACAAGAATGTGATGCTAACAAATCCAAATCTAGAAATAGATTAAATTAAGGGATTTGGACTTTGTAGATGAGAACATGGATTCAGAACTAGAAGGGATTTTATAGCCAAAAAGATCACAAATATAGAGGCCATTTTATCCAAATCATTTTAGAAATGAAGAAACTCAAGACTATAAAAGTAGTAGAGCCAGTATTGGAATTCACGAACTCTAGTTTAAAATCCAGCACATTCATGTAGTGAATGTATCAACCATTTGCAGACTAAAAAGACATCTCAAAACTAAAAATCACAAATGTGTATAACCGTATCAAACTGCTAACTGTTTCAGAGAGGGGGAGGAGAAGGAAGGAGAGAGAAAATTTGGAATACAAAAATTTTTTTGAATGAATGTTAAAAATTGTCTTTAGATAAAACTGGGGAAAGAAAAAAAAAAAAGAATGGAAGTTTAGAAAAGTAACAATAACAAGAAGATCTAAAAAGCTGGTAAGGTTTAATTTTGGCGGGGGTGAGGAAGGGGGAAAAAATCAAGGGTACAAGATAAAAGAAATCTTACCTTGTCATAATTGCCATTCCCAAAAGTACCTGAGAATTTTTAGACATACAAGACTAAAATCTCTCATCACTGTTGTTGCCCTATAGCTCATCATTAAAATCTACATCATATATCTCTCCTTCAACTATCCCCTTATTTAATGCCCCTTATGCAGATGCCACCAATGCCTAACCTCTGCACCAGGAGACTGATTTAAATCGTTTTGTCTCTGAAATGATCATATGTAATATTTATGAACAGAGCTGGTGAATCCTAGTCCTGGGGAAGAAATTAATCTATTATAGGGTCTGCTACTTGTGGGGAGCCTAATACCTATAGGTAATTGTTCTAGTCAGAAGGTGAGTAATGATTATGGCCAAGAAAAAAATCTTCCAACAGAGGCTGTCTATGACTGAATCAAAGGCAGATATGACACTTTACAAAGAGGCCATCAGAGTCTCTTAGAAGCTCTTCCTTTAGAGCGAAAAAAGTAGAACAACTAGATGAAGTAACAAGAAAGAATATATAGGAGAATGAGTAATAAATGTAGATAAATGAGGAATAATTTTAAGTGAAAGGCATAAAAATGAAGATAATGGGGTGAATTAAAATTTCAAACAATTTCTGTACTTATTTACTCATTCAACAAGGAATTAACTATTATTTACCATCAGGTCTTCAAATCAAGCAATATCATTTTAATTGACTTCAGGAGATGAATCCTCATCAAAATATTTTTTTTTTAAACTTTCGTGATCTCTGTCTCTTTCTTTTCAGGAAAACATAAGGCTGAATAGATCATATCCAGAAAAATCAGACTTAATGCTTTGTTGTTGTTTTTTTAAATCCTTTCTCCTTCCCACAGAGGGAATAATAGTGGTTAGCATTTATAATTTAACATTGTTTCAAGGCAAACTGTTCTCTCATTTTCCACCTACAGTACATGCCATTTAAAATTTAGTTCTAGTGTTTTCTCTTCATGTACCATTAAATCATATTTCCCTTTGTGTGTTTTACTGATAATGACTTCTCTGTCTGCAAACAATATAATACCTTTTTAGATACTTGATACCTGCTAACTGTAAGATTTTTCAAAGTAAGAGGTAAAATTAAATGTTCAGTATGTCAGAAAAACTTTGAGCATCCATTATAAAAATCTTAATCTTTCAGAAACTAATTTCTAACTATCCAGAAGAAACAAGTTTAGTTTATCATTTTAATATTTATTGTTATTACTAATGATTACACAAATGATAAATAATAAGAAGAAATAATAAGCAAAATAATAATAAACAGAGCAATTACCTGGTTGTTTAAGAACTTTTTTTTAACTCAAAGAAACTATAATATTTTATCATTAAATTACACAAATTAATCTTTATAGGTTCTATTATCTGTTTCAAAAATCAGTCATTATTTATTAAAATAAGCTAAAGATTTTAAATGGCTATTTTTCACAGATTTTATTTAAATCAAAAAGATTAAGTCCATATACAACTTTCACTATCAACAGGAATTTTGTAATAATAAATTTTGCAATTCAACATAATTGAGGGGGAGGGGGAGAGGAAGGAGGACAAGGACATAGGGAGGGAAGGGAGAGAAGGGGGGGGAAGGAGAAGAGGGGGAAAGTCGGAATTAGGGAGAAGGGTGGGGAAGAAGAGGTATTTGGCAAGAAGTTTTAGACTTTGTTTATTTGACAAAAATCTTACAGAAGAGAGAGAGATATCATAGCACACAATGAAAATAACATTTTTCTAGAATCAAAATACTGGGGTACAAACTTTGCCTCTGACATTTAGTACTTCTGTGACTATTGGAAATTTGTTTAACCTCCCTGGTCTTAGTTTCTTTATCTATAAAATCTAAGAAGAGAGGGAAAGGAGCTCCTTCTAGCTCCAGATTTATGAACCAGATCAACATTGCCATGGACATAGACAAGTTCAAGGGTTATGCAAATACTCATTATGAGCAAAGAAAGCAAAGAGACTCCATTTCCAACCCTACAATCAGACTAAACCTATCTGGAGGAGTCCTCAGCACCTGCAGAGGCTGTTACTGTAAGCAGTACTCAGGGAAGGATTTGATTCCATTTGCTTGTTTTCTTCATTATATGGTCTGATCTACTTAAAATGCACATCTCTTATCTCTTGTGGACATTTTCCAAAGCACTAGGAATTTGACAGCTTGGGAATGTTCGGCGCTAGAAATAAAAATATCAGACTTCTGTGGTGTCAGCCTTAGGTACAGGCAGAGTCTATGCTTGTTTCTCTTGAGTAATGAGGGCTGGAGAAAGGCTCTCTAGCCTGAAAATATCTCCACCCATATGTTTCAGGGGCTGAAGTTTCAGTAATGAAGCTTCATTTCTCTGGATTCCTTTTCCTAACATAAAAACTATTCCTGAATGGAGAAGCACATTAAACTAATTTACACCAAGATGTTTGTGACTCATCAGCTCTATTATCCACCTGATAGGGAAGGCATGCACTACAGCATTGAATATTTGGGCAAAGGAAGAAAGCTAGAAGGTGAAAGGGGGTACACAAAAAGAGGGCAGAGTCTTTATTCAAACTATATCAGCTTCACAGTTTGCTTGGGTCAGATTGCAAGGGAAGCTACACTGAGATATTACTGTCAACTGTAGCCAGAGGTATCTGGCACAAGATTGCTGGGCACATGAGATCATGATCTAGTTCAAAGCTGGATTATGACCAGAAGTGTAATTAGGGCAGACAACATACTCTCTAAACATGCTTTCTCCTTGGAAAGGCGGGAAGGGGGGGGGGGGGGGGGGGGGGGGGGGGGGGGGGGGAGAGGGAGAAGGGGGCAGTACCTCCCTCAGGTAGTCCGTCCCCCTGTTCCTTCAGCCTGCATGACTTTTTTCCCTCACCCAGCCCCATCACTAAACTGCCTTCCTCATGACCCCTTTCCCCTTGAAGAATACCATTCTTTGGGAAAGGGTCAAGTCTAGACCCATTGCACCCACCATTAGACTGTCCTCTGTACTACTCTCAAAAAAATCCTTATCTTTGCCTCAGACACCTACTAACATATCTGGCAGCTACCAAGGAGATCAAATGCCAAACAAAGCATGGAAGATGTTAGGCAGTATTGCCAGAGAGGAAATTCAAAGATCAAAAACTAAGGAATAAGTCAGGAGACCAAAGCACAGAAGAATCATTTCAAAAAAGCATTTGGGGGTCATCGTGACAAATTGTTCACTCAGTTTTCTACTGCCTGGAATTTGATATTCTATTTAATCTGTCGCATGCTCCTTAAAATACCCCACAAGTCTAGAAGCAATAGACCTTGTTCAGCTACTTCCAGAAAGATTTTTCCTGTTAAATATGCTTCATTTCTCTATGCTTCCCTTATGATTGAGTCTAGAATTTTGTTTTTCACTTAATGATAAGATCATGATTCACTTTGGAATTAATCATAATCATGTTAGTGAAATACTATAAATCTTAATCTCCTTGAGGTGATGGGCAATTTCTATTTGTCTTTTTATTACCAGATTCTAACACTGGCTGATACAAAGCAGACAGATGAAATAAAGCAATTAAAGATATACCCCACTTTTAAAAACCTAATTTGGGCATTTTTCCCTTGTCTCTGTCTAGCATATTACTGATATTCCTTCCTCCCCCCCCCTCCCCTAACAGTAAATAATCCAATACAAGTTAAACATGTTCAATTCTTCTAAACATATTTCCCATTAATCCAGTCTTGAACAGTTTCCATCAATGTGTAAACATAGGAAGATAATGATGAATAATTAGGATACCATCTTATGTATATATATTTTGCCTATGCTTATATCAGTACACATCATTTCCCTCAATAAAAAATAAAACTCCTTTTAGGAGGGGGCTGTTTCATTTCCGTCTGTATATCCCCAGCTCCCAATATGATTCCTGGCATAGAGGGAGATAGGCCCAGGAGTCCTGGAAATGGCAGCTTCCACTAGACCTCTGGCCTTTACTTCTAGACCAGCCATTATCTAGGGCAAAACTTCTTAAAACCCCCTGTGGGGTCGCAAAATCATGACTTTTTCTCAGGCAAGAAGAGGTCTTGCGTGGGAAAAGTTTAAGAAGCCCTGATCTAAGAAGCAGCAACTCCTGTGGAGAAGGGACCAGCCATCCCACATACAAGGTAGGCAAGTCAGCCTAGCCAAAGCAGCAAGGTCCTCAGGGGGAGAGACAGGAGGCAGCAAGTCAAACCACTATCTTCATATTGACCACCATCTTGCCACAGACCTTGAATGGAGATAGTTCAGAACTCTGAACTCAAGAACCTGGAAAATACCCATGTTTCCAGCCCAGTGCCCTCTGATATCCTGGGAAACAACCCCTGTGGAGATGTAGCCTGGCAGGTGCTCCTGCAGATAATTCAACCATAGTTACTGAAAATCCAGAAAAGAAACTTCTTGTCACTATCAAATGGTTCACCATTAGAGGCTGAATTTTACCAGTAGAAATGATATTTTAAAAGAGGCATTATCATATACTTTGCTGCCATTGGACCCTAAGGATCATTGTATCTTTCCATTTGACTTGTGGCTGAAATCTCCCATACATGTGGTCTTCCTGTTTAGAATATGAGCTTCTTCAGAGCAGGGACTGTCAGACTGACTTTTCTATTTGTATCCTCAGTATTTAATACAGTATTTTGCATATAGTAAATATTTAATAAATGCTTTCTTCATTCATTCATTTAATGTAACAGGGACTTAATAAATGTTCATTGATAATAGTAAACATTTAATAAACACCAGGTACTGGGAATATAAAATACAAAAAAATAAGCAAATTAAAAAACCCAGTCAGTCCCTCCCCTCAAGACAATCTAAATCTGGGGGACAAAATACAAAAGAAAACTGAAAAGGAGGAAAGGGAAGAAGAAGGGTGGGAAAGTCAGAGAAATCCCAAAGCAGAGGAGCTAGGTGAGAAATAATCAGCTACTTGGAGGTTTAGCAATTCTATTAAAGACATTCTTAAATGTGGTGCCAATGATAATAATTTAGTTTGTATGCTTTTGAAGAAAGTGAGTAGTGATTTAAACTGTTAGCAAAATTTCAAGAGAAATGACAGTATTGTCACATGTAACCTGTTTCCTCATAGTCTCTTCATTTGATCTGAAACTCTTGTTTTGAAAAAAATAACTAAGCTGCTGTCCAGACACAGAGAAAACCAAGAAACAAAGGAGCATAATAGACCAATATGCTAAATAATGATAAAGAGAAAATATTGTTTTGAGTAGACATATTACATGAGATAAAGCATTATTTCATCAGCGTTGATCCCTTCAACAACTTTTCCTGATCTATTTCATGTGCCATCATCCAATACAATTCTATCTCACGGTGGTGTAGAAGGCACTTTGGGATCTCAATGGTTTTATCAGTACAATTCAAGCTTTCCTAGGTCCTACTGACCTGGAGAGAATTTAAGGATGGAGAAATGAATATCTATTTCCCAAAAGATCAGCCTAGATAAATTTTGAATCTCACTGTGTCAGGTTGAGTTCAAATGATGAAGCATTTTTAGCCACAATAGCTCTCAGAGACCATCCACTTAAATAACAAAGTTTTGAGATGGGCACCAGTGGAAAGTATATCCACCTTCCCCATCCCCCACACAAAAACAACCAAAAAGCTACAGATTCAATAGAATGCAAATTCCTTGAGAATGGAACCTGTTTTGATTTTTATCTGTATATCTCTAGCAGGGGTCAGCTAGGAGGTACAGTAGATACAATACTGGTTTTGGAATCAGGAAAATTCAATTTCATGAGTTCAAATCTTACTTCATATAATTTACTGTGTGACTCACTTTGTCTCACTTTCTCATCTGTAAAATCGGCTAGAGAAGGAAATGGCCAACCACTCCAGTATCTTTGCCAAGAAAACTACAAAAGGGATGATGAAGACTACAGACAAATTATCTCTAGCATTTAGCAGAATATCTAACTCAGAATAGGTCCTTAATAAAAACTTGTTGGTTGGTTGATTGATTTGAAATAGTGAAGTGTTTCTAACATGTCCTATCTGATCTCCCTGACAGAACAGGCCTGAGGGAAGTGCAATCTCACCTTCTTGCTCTCTCCTGAATGGGACATAGCTCTGAAGCAAAGATAAAGTCAGTGAAGGAATTTTTCAAGCCTCCACTTGCTAGAGGAAAATTTATGGGGAAATAAATAAGACATCAACTCAAAATTTCTTAAATAGCTTTTTAAAGAGACATGGGTCATCAAAATGCCCTTCTAAGTTTTAGGAAAGCTGATACAAGTATTATTTAATGTTTCATTAATAGTTACAACTAGCATAATAGTTTTAGGTCAAATCTAAAACACTGATGTACTTTTTAAAGTGCTGTAAAAACAACATATATTACACTGGAAATCTTTATGTAATCAACAAGTATATTCATTTTATGAGAGAATATTTTATTATTTTTAATTATAATGTATATTTGTTTTTATCAAATACTGGAGGTCACATCTATAATTTATTTGGAAACTAAGTTCTTATTTAGGAACGTAACACCCAATTATAACATTATTCCTATTCCTGTTCCTAGGGAAACACTACCCACTTGACAACCATCTGTTTTATGACACAGTTTCCAAAAATTGATTTCATAAAGCAAAAAAAAAAAAAAAACTGGGTCATGGCTGTTTACACATAGATAAGATACAGAAAAATCAAAAGGTCAATAGTAACTTTACCAAATTATTCATAAGATTACAGAGTCTTAGAATTGGAAAGGAGCCCAGAGCTAAAAATCTTTACTTTAAGAAGAATCCCTTCCTATCCCTTACAAGCAGCCATTCAGTTTTTTGGGGACACTTCTAATTCTTGGGAAGTTTCTCATCATATTAAGCCCAGAAAAGATAAGTGATTTACTTAGACTCTTGGTCCTTATGTCCCGAACTGACACTGTCTAAAGCTCACATTAGCTTTTTGTTGTTGTTGTTCCCGTGTCATGTTATTGATTCACTTTAAGCTTGCATTTCACTAAAATCCCAAACATTCTATTGATCATGCCTCCCCCACCCTCTATTATCACAATTTATTTTGTAGATAACATATATATGATCCTTATGATGTATGATCATTTGCTAGGGATGTTAGAGGTGATTCCTAATTGAAATAGAAAAAAAAACTAGTTTTTTCAGTCTTTGATTCTGTAACTTTCCATTTAGGATTGTTAAGATCCATCTTATAAAATTCAACTTGTCCTTATGATATTATGAAATCTTTTCTATCCATATTCTGTTATCTAACTTATTAATCTATCCTTTCCCAACTTCCTGAATTCAAAAAATGACAATATGGTTTCCGTGGCTTCATCCAAGTTAATGATTAAAATTATGAATAGCACAGAGCAAAGATTGGACTCTTGGAGCTATCAGAGATTTCCTTCCATCTATAGTAATTGAACCTGTCCCAAATCTACCTAACTGTACAATCATCTGTACAATCATCAAGTTCTCCCTCTCATAACACACCTAGTTCACCTCTTCTGGCATAAAAATAGAACATTTACTGGGAATTAATCATAAAGAAATTTATTTTAAAACAATTCTTTTAGTATACATTTTATGATTTATTAAAGAAGAAAGGAACTTTGCAAACTAATAAGATAGATGTGCTTGTTTGTTTTTCCATAAAGAATTAAATCTTGGCTGAACACTCTCAAGAACTGTCCAGTCAGATTGAGGTAATTGGGAAACATGTAACAAAACAGATATATAACAGAACATTAAAAAATAAATAAATAAATAAAACATGAAGAAACTCCTACTTCCCCCTTGGGACTTTTCTTTACTCTTTGGTTCACCAAATACTGACTTGGATAATGAAGTATTTCCTGATTTACAGCCAAATATCCTGAGCTGCCACTGGAAGAATATTGGATTTCCAGGATTTAATTAATTAATATTAACTATTATAATGAATTAAGCAGTTATTATTACTAAAGGTAAAGAGTTCCCAAGCACTTAAATAGGCTCAAAGGATTTTTCTAAGGAAAAGGTTCAAATAACATTCCTGTTTTGCAACTAGAAAAAACTTACTTCAAGCATATTAGTAGATCTTAGGTTAACATAGTGTTCCCCACAAGATAAGTCTCTAAATACTATATAAATATTGATTTAAAAGAGAATATATTTTGAATTCAATGGAATTATTATTGGTGAAAACAGCACTTCCCCCTCAAAAAAAAAAAAAAAACCCACATAAGATTCATGTTTAAGAAAGGAATTTTCATAAAGTCATAATATTTCAGCATTTATGGGTGCTGCATTTCTCTGCATAACATCCTACACCAGTTAGCATCCTTTTGAAGATGTCCAGTGTGGAGCAACTCGGTGGTATGGTAGATAGAGAGCTGAAGCTGGCAAGTTCAAATATGGCCTCAGATACTCACTAGCTATGTGATTCTGGACAAGTTGCTTAACCCTGTTTGTCTCAGTTCCTCATCTGTAAAATGACCTAGAGAAGAAATGGCAAATCATTCCAGTATCTTTATCAAGAAAACCCCAAATGGGGTCATGAGGAGTTGGACACAGCTGAACAACAACAGTGATAAGAAAGAGTTAAACAACAGAACTCTAAATTACAAAAATTAATGAGAGGTGGAACTTTAAGCTCAGCCTTGAAGAAAAGATAAGAATGGTTAAGCTGGAGAACAGAGAAATAACATTACAAACAAAAGAAGAGCCTGAGTGAAAGAACAGACCTAAGAATAGTATATTTGTGGGACCAGGCTGGCAGAATTGGAGGAAGCAGTAGTTAATAAGTTTAGATTGGGCCTTAAAAAGATATGTTATACATATACTTTAATGTAAAGGGCTGAAACTCTGAGGTGATGCACTGGGGGTCAGACAACCCAGCACTTAAGGCTAATTACCGATTAGACTATGCTCTATTAGCATATGCTTAGAAAATGGCCCTTCCCACTATTCTGTGCTGGTTCCATCTTTTGGTGTATACAGATAATTGTAGGAGGAATTAGGGGGTGGAGTAAGACAAGCCAGAGTCACTTTGGTGGTAGACAAGGAAAAGGAAGCTCATGGATATCCTGTGTCCATTCCCTTCACTTCTACCCCTAAAGACCAAGAATAAAGACCAAGGACTTTTGCTTATCCTGACTCTGGCTGATACTAAGGTATCCAGGGTGATAACTCGGTCTTCACACTTTAGCATATATAACATATATTGGTCAACCTGCCATCTTGGGAAGGGGGTAAGAGGAAGGAGGGGAAAAATTGTAATAAAAGGTTTTGTAATTGTCAGTGCTGAAAAATTACCCCTACATATATCTTGTAAATAAAAAGCTATTTTAAAAAAAAGATATGTTATAAAGGTATAAGCCTTAAAAACAGGCCAAGAAGTTTCCAGGAAAAACAATGAACATTCAGTAAAGATATTAATAATATAATGTTTTAAGGAGATATTTGGTATTGGATAAGACAGATAAAGGACAGGTAAGTGGTACAATGGATAGAATACAGAGTCTGGAGTCAGGAAGATTCATTTTCCTGAGTCTCAAACACATACTAGTTGTAGGACCCTGGACAAGACACTTAATCTCAGTACCTTATCTAATAAAATGAGCTGGAGAAGTAAATGGAAAACTACTATAGTATCTTTGCCAAGAAAATCCCAAATAGAATCATGAAGAGTGGGACATGACTAAAAAACAAATGAACTACATCAGAGAAAGGAGAGACTAAAGAAAGAAAAACTATTGTAGCTATACTTGTATCACCTATGTGGAATAATAAAAGCTTGGTCTAAGACAGTGGCACCAAGATAAACAAGGATAGATTGAAATATTTCCAATAATTCTACAGAGTTTAATGATTGATTGGACACACAAGATAGCCTCTAATATAGAGAAGAATATAGTCAAAATTCAATCAATACTTGATGATTGAATGGTTTTTGTTTTATTTCCCAAATTTTTGTTGGATTTCCCCCAAGTCTTTTGACCATCATAAAGGGAGGATGTTCTATGAGCATTTACTAGTCCTCCTACAACTTTTTCTACCTCCAACTCTGGATATCTTAGCATTTAATTATTTTGTGGTTAGCATAGTTCAATATGGAAGAGAAGCCAATAAACCACAAAGAGGTATGATTTTAGACCAATAAAATCACCATCAACAAGCCAAAAAAACCCCAATATTCCATATATATAATAGTCCACCTCCCAAAGTGCTTAGTGGTCATTTTGATATCAAATAACTCTATAACAGAGGTTCAGCAAAGTATGATCCCAGGGACAATCCTGCCTGCCACCTGTTTTTGTACAGTCCTAGAGCTAAGAATGCTTTTTTAAAATATTTTTAAATAGTTTTATTGTATTTTAAAAATGCAAAAACTATTCTTAGCTCATAGGTGTACAACTATTCTTAGCTCACAAGTTTATAAAAACCAGTGGCTTAGGCCATAGTTTGCTGACCTCCATTGTATGAAGAGTTCTCTGGCCCTTAAGAGTACCCTCAAAGACAATCACAGAGTAGGGAAGTCAATCATAAACACAGTTTATGCCCTTAGAATCTCAATAGAGAAAGCCCTAGAGAAATCAAAGTATAAAGAAAAAGAAGGGGATAGACAACATTAAAGGCCATAGAAAGATCAAGAAAGTTGAGGATTAAGAAGGCCATAAGGTATGGCAATTAGGATATCCTTGGCAATTTTAAATAAGAGCTTTTTAGTTGAATAATGAGGTTAGAAGCCAGACTTCAGAGAGTTAAGAAGGCAATGATGATAATAAAGGAATCAGCGGCATAAATTGTAGACAATCTCAAGGAATTTAGCCACAAATGGGAGGAGATATCTGAGATGTTAACTCGGGAGGTATGGATCCAGTGAATATTTTTTTTATGATGGTAGAGAAATGAATTTGTTTGGAGATGGTAGGGAAAGTGGGTCAAGTAACTTGTCTAAGTTAATAAGTTAATGGTTAATAAGTGTCTGAGCCTGGATTTGAACTCAGATCTTCCTGACTCAAAGGCCAGCACTCTTTACATTGCACTAAAGTGCCCCCAATAATGGGGTCCATTTTGGACATTGTCTTTTTTCTTTCTTTTCTTTTCTTTTTCTGGACATTGTCTTTTAAAACAGTTTTCAAAATTTCTAATGCCATTATAAATTCTAGCATTCTTTATTCAAGGCAACTCATCCTAAATTAGTAGGTTTTACCTAAGTACTTAAATGTTACTTTAATTGAGTGGATGCCCATCCATGGGGAATGGCTGAATAAGTTATGGTACATGAATGTAATGTAATATTATTATTCTACGATGAAAAGGCTGATTTCAGAAAAACTTGGAAAGACTTACATGAACATCCCTGCTGAGGGAAGTGAGCAGAACCAAGACAACATTGTACACAGTAACAACAAGATTGTGTGATGATCAACTGTGATGGACTTAGCTTTTTTCAATAATGTGGTGATTAAAGGCAATTCCAATAGACATGATAAAAAGTGCCATCCACATCCAGAAAGAGAAGTAGGGAGACTTAATGTAGATCAAAGCACTGTATTTTCACCTTTTGTTTGTTTGGTTTTTTCCTTTCTCAGGATTTTCTCTTTTTTGGTCTGATTTTTCTTGCACAACATGACAAATATGGACATATGTTTTAAAGAATTGCACATAGGATGTAAATGAGAGATGGAGAAAAATTTGGAACACACAGTTCCACGAAAATGAATGTTGAAAATTATATTTACTTGCATTTGGAAAAATAGTACTGAAAATTTAAAATAAAGGTAAAAAAGTTATTTTCAAATAAACTTTCAATTCTGATCTTTAAAAAAAAAAGTAAAATACTAATAGCTAACATTTATATAACACTTACTCTGTGCTAGTCACTGTACTAAACAATTTACAATTATCTTATTTGATTCTTACAACAACTCTGAGGTGCTATTATCTCCATTTTACTGATAAAAAAAAAGTGGGACTTACATAGGTTAAGGGACTACTTGCTCAGAGTCACAGAGCTGGTAAGTGTCTAAGACTAGATTTGAACTCAGGTATTCTTGACTCTCAGCTTCATGAACTACACAAATTTGTAGCCAGAGATCAAGAATGTATTCAGTGCCTTCAGTATAAAGCACAAAGTCCAAAAGAAATAGAAAGTAGAAACAATTTTATAGTCTTATCTGAAAGACAAAAGAGAGAAACCCTGAAAAGAAAGCAACAACCATTACAACAAAATTAATAATTACAAACTAAAATATATAGGTTTATGTCACTTTATGAAAACTAAATTTATGAAAATTTGAATTTCTAAAGTTAACAAAACTAGAGGGTAACGAGAGGATACATCACAAGAAGTATCCTTCAGTAAAGAACTAATTTACAGGCTCTTTTCTAAGTATACATGTACCATCTCTCTATTTAGAAATATACTATCTGAATACAGCTTTTCAAGAACACACAAAGAAAGGATCAATTATTCCCATAAACTGAATAATTACCAAATTGTACCTTTTAAGGAGATCTAGAACAAGGAAAATTAACAGTTGACAGAGTTGCTCTAGAATGGCTTCTTGTTTTTTATTTTTGTTTTTCTTCGGGGGAGGTGACATTGTGTGGCAATTGGGGTTAAGTGACATGCCCAAAGTCACACAGATAGAAAATGTTAAACATTTGAAGTCATATTTGAACTCAGGTCCTCCTAACTTCAGGGCTGGTAATCTTGCCATTGCACCATCTAACTGCGCCTAGAAGAGCTTCTTGCAAGAGATGTTAAGTCTCTATTTTTTCTTGTTTAAGGCAATGACTAGTTTAGATTGAAGGAAAGAAAAAGGTAATTTCCAGTGAAAGATTAGGAATGGATATGTAATTTAAACTGACCTTCTCGCTCAAGAATTTCCAAGCAGCTCATGGGTTAAATTATTATATTATACAGTATTATATATAATAATAAATTATTATACAGTATTATACATAATAATATATTATTATATTATACAGTATTATACATACTACGTAATTCATCTGGCAAGTATATTTTTAAATCTATATATATATAGAAATAGAAGTTTTCACATAAAAAGATGGCTTTTTATATTTAAAGATGCTACTGACATTGTGATTTCCTGTGCTATCCTTGGTACCATCAGCAAGACTTTCAGCCTTATCTCCCTAAGAAGGAAAACTAAAGAAATACAAATAGAATGATTTATTCAAAGTCAAATACAAAGTCAGAAGTTTTATTTATGCCCTTCAACAGGTTCAGTGAGTAAAAGAGGCATATCTGTTAAGAATTACATCTATTCATCAAAAAACCTTACCTTGCAAACACGTGACCAGTCACATCTGGACGCAATATATGAAGCTGATATCAGAAACCCTATTCCTGAAAGTTATGTTTATGAACTTCCCATGACTCCAACAGAGTAAACTATATAAATGTCACAGGAGTCCCAGGGAACAGAAAATACAGCTGTAAAACTGTGAGAAACCTGACACCTGCTAACAGCTGTATAACAACCGAGTCTCTCAGCCAGGACAATAGTACCTCTGAGTAAGATCAAATATTAGTTGAAATTGGTTCTTGCCCACCATGCTATTAGAGCTTCTGAAACAAAAACAAAAGCATGAAATGTGTAGTACATTAAGAAGACTCCGAACCTACAGAAACTTTCCTCCAAAGAATTTCCATTGCCAGTAGGTTTAACACATGAGGACATACATTAACTTGCTGCTGTTAGCTTTAATTTCATGTGCTAATTAGTTTATACAGGTGTATATATTTAATATTGAAAAGAAAAGGAATATCTACTATTTCCATATGAATAGATGCCCATGAAGAAATCTGTAGATCAAATAGTAATCTGGTCAAAGTTATAGCCAAGTAAAGAAGTTCATTTTAGGCAGTTCTTCTCTGTGAGGTTCATCACCTATATTCTTCCAATTCTCCCTCATCCTTCTCAGAAAACACTATATATAATGGTTCAATCAACTTTTCCTATATCCAAATCCATCATTTCTTTGTGAAATAGTCAACATAATTTCAAGTCAATTACATGCATAAGGCTTTGATCTGCTTCTGATGCAAGTATCTATAGATTTTTATAGGTTAGTTACACAGTTCTTCATTTCAATATGGTTTGGTTTTGTGAAATGTGGGGAACACCCAGTGCAGAAAACTCCCTCTGTTGTATATTCACACACTCTGTAAAATAGTGTTGGAGAACTACCTGGGGGACTTCCAGTGCTGAAAACCCCCTCCACTATAAATTCACAACTCCTTGTAAAAATTTCCAGTCTCACTGAGGCTCAGAGATTAAGCTTGGGATATATTAGAAACAGGACAGGTAGTAGCTTAGTGAATAGACCTCTGGTCCTGGAGACTAGTAATGTGACTCTAGGCAAGTCATTTAACCCTGTTTGCCTCAGTTTCTTCATCTGTAAAATGATCTAGAGAAGATAATGACAAACCCCTCCAGAATATTTGTCAAGAAAACTCCAAATGGGGTCACAAAGCATTAGACATGATTAGCAATCTAAACTATAGCAACAACAAGGTATTAGAGGCAAAAGTGACCTCCGATTTTCATGATACCAGGCTAGCTCTCTGTCCATTTTTTAAATCTGGTACTCAGATCTGTTTCAAAAAGTCATAACAAAAAGCAACATGTCTTCAGAGTCCAAAGGAGCTAAGGACATCAAGAATTATTACCCACACAAAGAAATGTGTGAAGAATGAAAGTTCAGAGTAAAGAATTACATACATGGAACCAGAGAACCCCACTAGACCTCGGAAGAGAGAATGGGGAATCCCAAGTTCCTCCTGGAGGGAAAGTTGCTTAGGTATATGTCCTCCATTCCTTAGCCTCACTTCCTATAAAACACATTACCTTTAATTACTTTCCCACCCTCAGAAAAAAAAAAAATTTACTGATCAACTAAGCTAAAAATCTATTGTTTTTTAGAAGGTATAAACAATTTAAATTATTGGTTTGAAAACACAAAAAGAATGTGGTATACGTTTTTTTTTTCTTATATGTTTTTCAGCCTAAATTAATCAAAGCTGATGCAATGATGGACAGTGAATTAAGAACTCCTGGAACTAGAAAACCTTAGGACTGGCAAAAGCTTCAGAGGCCACAGAGTCCAATCCCCTTATTTTACTGATGAAGAAACTGAGACCTGCAGTAGTTATTTAGGCTAAAATCATACAGGTAGCTATTAACAGAGCCCCTAGGTATGAAGTGATAGAGGACTGGTCCTGGATTCAGGAAGAGTCTCATCTTCCTGAGGTCAAATTGGCTTCAGACACTTACTAGCATGTTACCCTGAACAAGTCACTTAATCCTGTTTGCCTCAGTTGCTCATCTGTAAAATGAGCTGGAAAAGGAAAAGGCAAAGTCCCCTAGTATCTTTGCTAAGAAAATTCCAAATGGGATCACAAGAAATTAGACACTACTAACAGACTCAACAACAACAACAACAACTACATATGGTGTCAGGAAGAATTGATTTCTGCCTCAGACATTTTCTATGTGATCTTGTCTCTTAATCTCATCAACCTCAGTTTACTCATTTGTAAAATGGAAAGGACAATAATAGCACCTATTTCACAAGATTGTTGGGAAGATGAAAGGAGATAACATATGGAGTATACTTTGCAAACCTTATATAAGGTCCTTGTATAAATCTTAGTGATTTTTGTTACTTGTAATAATAATAATAATGACAGAGATATGACAGAACTCATATCCTTATTCCCAGGTCAGTGTTCTTTCACTACCCCCTTGTTGCTTCACTCAGCATTAAGATTATTGTATTAATAAATAGTATGTGGGGGGGTGCATATCACATAGATTAAAAATGCATTAAATAAATCTCTTCCTACACAAAGGGGCCTACCTTGATGCCTTATCATTGAAAAAACATTAAATTCTCCAAAAGCTAAGCCAACTGAATATAATAAACTCCAGCAGGCCCTACCATGTTGAAAGGCCTTGATATGGGACCGGTAATGGACAGTAAATCTGTCATCGGAGAACTTGCCTTGCTAATCCTGGGGTGACGAATTTCCACAAATAGCAATTCCCAAGATCATGTGCTAAAGCAAAGAAGAGCCAAGATATGCACCAAAGAAATCATAGCTCCTTAACATATTGCAGAAATTAATAAATATTTTATACATACATATAAATAAATTCACACCTACAGGATATAGCCACATAGTTGACTTCACATCACCATAGGAAGTCCACAGCTGTGGAATTTCCTGACTTTTGACTGTTCTGTTATTCCTACCTATTAAATATAAAAACCCTATTGAAATCAATCACTCTTCTCATATAATTATTGATAGAAATAAAAGCAAACTCCAAGTTTAGAGGAAATACAAAAAAAGTACATTCTGATTCAAAGTAAAAAGTTGTCTTTTTTGTGATATCTCAGCAGAATCCAGAGAGCAGATGATAAACTTTTTCACTATATATTCTACCAATTAAGATTCACTGTCAATCAATTGGCATTAATTCATTTATTGAAAGCATATGTTATATATGCAGTGGCTATATATTAGAATATATAGTGCATGTTATATATATTATAATGTACATATACCTTACACACATTAAATATGTCTTTAATTTAACATTTTAATTAAATAATTAAGCATTCATTCATAAATATAGGCTGAGCTCTGGAAATACAAAGAAAAAAATGAAACAATCCCAGCTCCATGGGCTTAAAAGTACTATATAGGGAGAGATGACGCATACATATTAACTAGATAGAATACATCCAGAATAAATGCATGATAATTTGAAACCAGAGACTGGTGGCTCTGATTTCAGAGCTGCTGTCTGCTGAGCTTGGAGGAGATGGGACGTGAACTAGATTTTGGTGGAAAATAGGGATTCTTAGAGGAAGAAATGAGGAAGGAATTCATTCCCAGCATCCCAGGGGGTAGGTTGTGGTAGGATTAATCTGTATTTTTTTTATAAAATGAAGCTTCCCCTCCCCATTTGTCTTTCCTCTAGGCCACTAGGCTTGACCTTCTGCCTTCTTGCTACTCTCTCCAGACTCCAGAGCATTGCCACCTAACTTGACACAAAAGAACGAGGACCACCAGGTTTTTCCTTTTTTTTCCCATCCCCCCTAAAAGAAATGGTGGCTCAATAGATAGAATACTAAGACTGGAATCAGAAAGACTTAAGTTCAAATAAATGTTTAACCTCAGTTACTAACTCTATGAGTCTGGGAAAATCACTTCATTCAGTTTGCTTCAGTCTCCTAAAAAGCAAAATGAGAATTTTAGCCTCCACTTCACAGTGTTTTTCTGAAGATCAAATGAGAAATTAGCACAGTTTCTGATATTTAACAGATACTAAATAATGGTAATTTCTTTCTCTTCTGAAAACCTTCCTTATTAGCCCACCTACACCTAAGCTACCAAAAGAGAACTTTGATCATTATCATTCTCCTCAAGAAAATTCAATGGCTACAATCCAGTCAAACTGGCCTTCTTCTCTATTCTTCATATATGACATTCCATCTTTTGTCTTCTTGCATTGCATTTAACTGTTTTGTGTTATAATACATGGGAGTTGTTGGAATACACAGGAGAGCTGTTGGAATACACAGAAGCCACCTGACAGTGGCTGCTGGAAATCCAACCCAGAACCTGCAGAATGTATCTCCTCTTGTGAGAGGATGATACAAGGAGACTGAGAGGCAGGTGCTGTTCTCTGACCTCTCTGACTGAGAGGCCGTTGCATTATCTGATCTCTCTCCTCTTCCCTCTGCCTCCAATTTATCTCATTCCCAATCTGCAATGCTTGGGTCAACAAAGGCTGTCCTGAAGCTCCTTCAGATGATATCATCCACAGCTGAGGAGGCTCTTGGAGAATTGTCCTGTCCCTTAACAATTCCCCATTTTTTGTGTTTTGCTGTTATTTCCCCCAACAGCATGGTCCGCACACTGAGGAATGCAAGCAGCACTATCACTTCTGGATATCATGGAGGCAAACTTTCAAAAGGAGAAGAGAATAGTAGTCAGAACAGGCATTTAAGTCTCTCATCAGTCTCCTGGCTCAGCCCTTTGATATGTTGGCCCATTTAATTACCCTGACCAAAAAGTCTTACTGGGGTTCTTCCTTTCCTTCCCCATGGGTTACCAAAGGAACTCTGGTTCCTTCTCATGAACAGCTCTGGTGGTTCTTGTAATTCTTATGCTTCTTATGCCCCACATTGGGCACCATATATTGGAGAACACGGGAGCTGTTGGAATACATGGGAGCCACCTGATAGTGGCTGCTGGAGATCCAATGCAGACCTGCAGAATGGATCTCCTCGTGTGAGAGGATGATACAAGGAGACTGAGAGGCAGTTGCTCTTCTCTGACTTCCCTCCTCTCTTCCCTCTGCCTCCAATTTATCTCCTTCCCAGTCCTCAACACCTGGGTCAGCAAAGGCTGCCCTGCAACTCCTTCAAATGCTGTGATACACAGCTGTGGAGGCTCTCGGAGAATTGACCTGTCCCTTATTTGTTTCAATAATTTTTATATTCAGCATATTCTCAGGTATATATGTATATATAAATATATATACACAAATTCATATACATACATAAATATGAGCACATATTATATATGTGTCTCCTTTGTTAAAATATAAACTGCTTTTGAATAAGTTTACCTCATTCATTGTATTTGTCCCCAATGTCTAAAACAGTGCTTAGCACATACTAGATGCTTCATAGAATTCTGTTGATTAATTGATTGATTGAATGATAGGATCTGGCTCTTCTATTTGCTTCATTTCCCCAGAAAGAGGCTCTACTTCCATTTATTTATCTTTAAATTTTTCTGAGTCTTTATTGCCTTACTGATGAGCATATAATTCTGGCATTGAATAAATCCCTAATTAACCTTATCCTCCTCATCTCTTCCTAGATTCTAGTGGAGGCAGCTTCCAGGCCACTGCCCATAGTCATCATTTTGGGAAGTAACCACTGTGGAGATGTATGCAGTCTAATTCTTTCCTAGCCCTTGGAAAGGGCATTGTCTCAGACAAACTGAGGCTTGTGAAATGACCTTGATTTAGAAAGGCCAATGTCATCCACGTCATCCACTGTATCCAGGGCCATTACCAATCATCTTGATTTTTTCTACTAGACTTCAATGACTCTGGAAGAGAGAGTAAAGCTGATGACTTTATACAATTGTGTCTTACTTAAATCCAAATCACATGCAAGTCAAGACATTGTCCTTGTGATATCATTGACCTTCTTGGAGAACAAAAGACCACAACCACTGCCAGCACCAATAACAATTTGGTAATTGGTCTTATAAGAACTACAGATACAACTACTGGAGACTCAGAAAAGAAAGTTCTTGCCAACAAAGTTCAAGGCACCTTCAAAGAGTTCGCCATCAGAAATGAATGACTTATCAATGGAAATGATGCAAAATAATGGGCATTATCATTTGCTTTGCCACTTCACCCAAAAGGAGATCTTTCTATCTGACTTGCAACTAAACCTTTTATATAGATTGTTTCCTCCATTAGAATATGAGTTACTTAAAAGCAGGGACTGTCTTGTTTTTCTGTTTCTATCCCCAATTTAGCCCAGTGACTGATACCAAATATTTTATATATATATATATAATATAAATATAAAAATTGTAAATATTGTTAATGGGAGGATGAGAAGGAGGTGTCTATTGAGAATACAAATATTAGAAACAGTCCTTTATATCCTAGTAAAATAGAGCAGCTAGATGATGCTGGGATAGTAACTGACCTAAAATCAGAATGTCTCATCTTTCTGAGTTCAAATCTGACCTCATAAACTTACTAGTTGTGTAACAGTGGGCAAGTCACTTGACCATGTTTGCCTCAGTCTCTTCATCTGTAAAATGAGTTGATGAAAGAAATGGTAAGCCACTCCAGTATCTTTATTGAGAAAATCCCAAATAAGGTCATGAAGAATCAGACACAAGGGAAAGGAAATGACTGAACAAGAAGAAAAGATAAGAAATGTATACATATAAATAGAGTAGAAGGAAGGTTAAGTGCATACATCAGAGAGGCACACACCTCTGCAACAACTCAGAGGTAGACAAGATCACTTTCAGTTTGGGAGATAGCAGAAAGTTTCTCAGGCTTATTGGTTATGGAGTTTAAGAATGGGAAGGTGAATTGAGATGAGTTAAAGAGAGCATGATGTGTTAAGAGATGGGAAATCCAGAGATAAGTCAGCTAACATAATAAAGATAAGCAAATGCTGGCCTGTATCTGACTATAGGTTTCATCATCGGCATTTCCTCAATTCTGGTTAACACTGTAATTTCCAGAGGAAGTAGGCCATGACCTCAGACTCTTGTCCACTAATGAATAATTCCCAAAACTCACCATGAACACACAAGAACACGGGCCCCAGAAACAAAAAC
Source organism: Sarcophilus harrisii (assembly GCF_902635505.1). Taxonomy (NCBI): domain Eukaryota; kingdom Metazoa; phylum Chordata; class Mammalia; order Dasyuromorphia; family Dasyuridae; genus Sarcophilus; species Sarcophilus harrisii. The sequence goes on from NC_045426.1 coordinate 543,299,329, forward strand.
AATGGGCATTATAGCATGCAGACTCAGCTAGTTTCTCTCATATACTACCAGTATAGAATAGCTCCTGACCCTCATTATCTGGCTCCCTTAAATGTTCCATGAAGAAGTGCCAGTAAATCTGCTACCTTAAGATTCCAGTATTTTCTAAGAACCTGGCGTAATGGGAGCATTCAAAGGTACCAACCATTTTCTCTTCTGCCTCTGTATTCCACAGAGCCCTAGTCTCCCTATTGTACTAATGATGTAGATAATACATCATCATAATAATAGTGATAATATTGTACTAATGATGTAGATAATACATAATAATAATACATATTACATAATAATAATGATAATATTGTACTAATGATGTAGATACCAGATGACAGTAGGCACCAAAAGCTGGGGTTCAGTCATGTGAAGAATTCACAATGGCCATTCTCTTTGGCAAAATGTAGATTTATTTAGGAGGATAAATTATAGGTAAATTGAAGGGATACAATAGACACTGGAATAGTAAATATGAAATAGAGTGGGAGAGCATATGAAAAACAAGTTCCTCAGTGGAACTCACAATTAGCCAGTAGAAAGGAAACATCCCATGATGTTGGGGCATGTCCTTAACTGGCAGACTAAATCCTGAAAGGGACTTAGCCCCCTAAAAGAATTAGCTAGCTATATGGAGGAAAAATGGAATTGAGAAGCATAATGCATGGGGAAGGGAGAAGACATCTAGAATGGTGGACTGACCCAAAGGAAGGCAGCAGTCATGGGATGGCCCATAAGTAGATTTTACAGTAAACCTTCGGGTCATGACTGGAATTTTTGACAGGATATAGCAAAGTGAGACTACTCAAGACCCTTGCAGAGGGAAGGTCTGAGGGGTTTGATATAACTTAGATTTCAGATTAGAGGACCCCCCAGGGGGTGGAACTTCAAAGTTAAAACTAATCTCTTAATAGTGTCCTCTCCCTGCTTGCCTCAGGGAGTAATTCTTTAGTTTTCTCTCAGTCTAACACACATTCAAGACCTTATCACTAATGCTCTCCCTAGGTAAAAATCTAAGGTCTTTATAGGCAACCCAGACAGAGCAGCTTCCTGATTCTGCCCAGTTCTCTCTTCTCTCCTTTCCAAAGCTATTTCCCAGAAATATCCTCCCCAATTGACCTCTTATGCCTGACATATAGTGAATGATTAATGAATGTTTGTTGACTGACAATCTTACATTCCGAACTTCCTCAGTTCTTTCCCAAGACCATATCTCTGTCTTGATCCTTTGATCATTGAACAAAAAGAATAACTTTGAGGAAGCTCAACTATAGTTCAGGGAACAGACCTCTGAGCCTGGAATCAGGAAGATTGATCTTCCTTTAGATATTTTTAGCCCTGTGATCCCAGGTAAGTAATTTGTTTCCTTCAGTTTTCTTATCTATAAAATAGGGATAATAATGACTACCTCCCAGGGTGATAGGATATTTTTAAAGAGCATCATAAATTTAAAGTGATGTATTAATGCTAGCTATTACTACTACTACTACTATCACTACTACTACTACTACTACTACTACTACTACTGCTGCTGCTGCAGCTGCTGATATGAATCCCATCGTACAACTTTGTCAACTCTGTTTAGGTCATTTTCCTAAGATTGTCCAATTAACATAATTTTCATGGGGACTTAGTTTCCATACTTTCTTATTACCATAGTTAAGGCACCCATAACTGTCCAGACAGCCTTGTTAGCGTCTTTAAAATTACTATGATGGGAACCCTGGCTTTCCCAGACTATCTTGTTGGTATCTTCAAGACAGTCCCAACATTTCAATATACATCCTTATTTCCAACTTTATTTCCCCTTCCTCCCCTGAAACTTTCCAAGTTATGATGTTATAAGGTTATATTTCCCCTATAAAAGATCCACTCATGGTGTAGATCTTTGCTAACTCTTTTTCAGCACTAAGTCAGTCCACTATGAGGTACTCTCATCTCATAGCATCTTTCCTTTAATGGCTTTTCCCACTTGGTTAATTATGAGTTCCATTAGGGAACTTGTCTTTCCCCTTGTTAACTGTTAAAACCCCTTTCTTTGCTAACTGTCATTGTGTGCTGCTCACATAATAAATAGCAAAACTTTGTAACCTGTCTTGTTATGGTTGCTCCATATTATGAACTTTTATATAAAATTCTTTTTACAATCTATTACTCTCCTAAATCTATTTCTATTTACCACTCCTGGTGCCTATTTTACCTCTACTATTTTACCTACTAAAATCTACTATTTTACCACTACTACTACCACTACCACCACCACTAGTACTACTATAATAGTTAATATAAAACGTTTACTACATGTCAGATTCTGTGCTAAGTGCTTTATAATTATTATCTCATTTGATTCTCACAACAATTCTGGGGGGAAAGTGTATTTTTTTTTCCCATTTTATAGGTGAGGAAACCCAAGGCAAAAGGAGTTTAAGGGAATTGCCTCAGATCATACAACTAGTAAGTGCTTGAGGCTAGATTTCAATTCAGCTCTTCCTGAATTCAGGCCCAGTGCTCTATATATATTGACTTTGGACTTAGATCTCTCCTTATACTGAGTATGATTTATTCTAGGAAATCCACATTTATCCTCAGCCACTGGATCAATGATTAAAGGCAATGCAGACTAATAGAAAATGCATTACAATTAGAATCACAACACCCAGTTACAAACCTTAGCTCCATCATACCCTAGCTATAAAACATTGGGCAAGTATCTTCATTTCTCTGGGCCTATAAATCCTCCTCTATAAAATAATAAAATTGGATTACAAGATTCCAAAGGTCTTAGCCAGCTCTAAAGCCTAGAATCTTACTCCTTTAGGACTCTCACTTGGTGATTTCCTTAGCTCCTATGAGTTTAATTATCCTCTGTAGATTTAATTATCCTCAGGATCTGACTTAAAATCCCTAGAAAACTTAACAAGATCCAAACTTATTGTCATCCATTCTTTAAATATACACAAAAGATAAATAAGAGACCATGTTCCACTACTTGTAGATTCATTAGAAATTATTGTACCCAAGAGATGTGTGAAGAAGAGATTAATTATGTAATCATTGGATCTGAGAAAATTCAGTAGACAGTAGTTTTCATTAGCAATGTGGAGCTTCAAGGTAAGACATTTTCCAACCTAGATACTATGTGGTCCAATTATGTTATGCTTCCTAATAATAATAGTAGTAATAGTAATAACAACAGTTCACATTTGTACAAAGCTCACTTTTGTGCTAAGCACTTTGCAATTATTGAATTTATATGAATATGAAATATGAAACAATTTATTCTTCACAACAACCCTGGTAGGCAAGTAATATTATCCCCATTTTATTGATGAGGAAATTGAGACAATCAGAGGTCAAGTGACTTGCCCAGGGTCACATAGCTATTAATTGTCTGATTCTGGATTTGAACTCAGAACTTATTGTCTTCAAACCTAGTGTTCTAGCATGTACTTCTAGTACATGTTTGTTTGTTTGTTTTTTGATGTACTTATTTACATGGAAATAACAAGATTTTCAGAAGACTGGTAAAACACATAATTAGGCAAAAGAAATAAATTTACTAGAACAAACAGGAAGTTAGCCTTACACTCAACCAACTAGTCAACAAGATTTTATTAAGCACTAGTCATTCATTAGACACTGGAAATAAAAATACTACCATGTCTAAATCATATTACAAACAGGATTTATGTTGGACACACCTCAATTTCAAATGGATTGACATCAATGGCAGAACTTGGGTCCATTACTTGTTTTGATATCTCAGATTCCTTATTATCTTTTACTTTATATGCAGACGACATCATAGCACATCAAGTTCATTAAATTCATATTCTACATAATTTTTGCTTCAGGCAGTTTTACAGAGGGTAACCTTGATTGGCTTTGTGTTCTATAACATTCAGCTACTGCCTATTACTAAGCAAAATGGGCTATTACTTAGCAGAAGAGTGAACAAGAGTAATAATGGGGAAAGTGGACAGCCAACCAGTTCCCCCTGGGTCAGATCTTCATGGTATGACTGACTTTATGGTTTCATTTGAGATTAATACATCCATTCAAATGTTTATTAAGCCTTTATGATGTTTATTGTATCTCTGTGCACTAAGACACAATTAAACATTTACACTAGTGAATATAATAAAACTGAGTAGTACATACTTCTGGACTTTGATGATTCTATAATCTCTTCATTAGGGGTAATACAAATCATAAGGCATTTATGCCTGACCATCTTGGGCAGATCTTGATTTTGCCCTGCCATAAGTCCTCCAGCACTCATCCAATGTGTTGGAGGCTTTCTAAATTATGTATCCTATTCCCTTGGAAACCATCTAGACTCCTGCCCTCATTTAATTTAAAAAAAAAAAAAAAAGGCCTAAAGAGATAAGTAATTTCCTCAATATCACATTAATAAATAAGTGATGGAGCCAAGATTTGAATGTGACACATGATAAGTACCTAATCTTCCATAAACATCCTCCACTGCCTCTTCAATGCCCAGGATTGAGGCATGTGAAGGACTTTAATTCAATGGTGCTGATTTAAACCTCTCCAGTTTGAGAAGAAGGGGGAGGAATTAAGATTTGTACTTGAGAAGTTCCTATGAACACAGTTAAAATCATGGTGCAAACAAGCTGACATCAAGAAATGGGAAAGTGAAAGAGCTAGATATGGGGTTGTGGTGCCTGAAGTACCAGCAGGATTGAGACTAAAAATCACAAAGTCTCAAAAAAACAACATCTGAGAGAAGAGGACCAGGATTCAGGCCATGCTATAGCAAATAATATATAAGTAACAGAGTGCCAAAAGAGAAAATGAAGAATTTTCATTTGCCATAATCAGTTAGTCCAAGACATTAACATGCAGAGAATACATGCCCAGCTCTACGGCACACCCTTGGAGAACATTTACTTTGGCCTTTCCCATTCTCTTAAATGAAAGGGCCAAAAAGAATGTTCTGCAGGCGGGGTTCCCACAACTGGATCACTATTCTGAGCCGTGCCTTCCTATTTCTTACAACTTCTTTTCAGTTGGAAAGCTTGTGCTGGAGAACTGTCCTTATCTCCCACTGCCAGAGCCCAGTCTATAAAGCACCAGTTAAGAGATATGGAGACTGACTCTGAATTTTCAAAGGCTATGTCAGTAAAGTACAAGCTCTGACAGGTCCTACCAAAAGAAAGATTTCGAGCCCTGACCTAGACACTGATGATATACCTGTAGTCTGGTGGCCAGTCTTGCTACATTTAAAGATATTTGTCACTAAAGAGTTGGCTACCAGATGAGAATTTTTTTTTAATCACAACAACTCATGATGATAGCATAGTAATGTATACAGGGGCTGCAATGTGTGCTAGTGAAGAAAATCCCCACAATGATGAAATGATGGATTTTAAAAATATGGTAAGAGAGAAAAAACATTGAGTCCTGAATCAAGGCACCAAGATTTAAATCCTACCTCCCATAATTATATTTATATGACCTGAGGCAAGACATTCCTGGGCCTCAATTTCCATATCTGCAAAATGGGCCTTGAACTAGACAGTCTCTGTAAACCATCTCAGCTCTAGAACCACAAATCATAGTTCAACAAAGTTATGAAATGAAAAATATTGAAATATTGTGAATTCCTAGATCACACACAGTCAAAATCTAAGGTAAGCTTAAAATTTCAAAACTACCTGCAAAGGACAAAATCGCTGAACATTAGAATTGGAAAGAACCTTAGAAATGATCTAGTCCAACTTCCTCATTTTGCTGATGAGGAAAATGAAGCCAGAGAATGATATGTGATTTTTCTTTTTCAAGAAAATTTTACTAATAGCTTTTTATTTTAAAAATTCATTAAAAGATAGTTTTCAATATTAAGCCTTGCAAAACATTGTGTTCCAAATTTTTCTCCCTTCTTTCCCCCTTCTCCCATCCCTTAGACAGAAAGTAATCCAATATAGGTTAAATATATGCAATTCTTCTAAACATTTCCCCATTTATCATGCTGCACAAGAAAAATCAAATCAAAAACTAAAAAAAAAAAAAAAAAAAAAAAAAAGAAAGAAAAGCAAGCTAACAACAAAAAGAAGAAAATACTGTATTGTGATCCATATTCAGTCCCCATGATCCTCTTTCTGGATGCAGATGGCTCTCTCCATCACAAATCTATTGGAATTAACCTGAATCACTTCATTGTTAAAAAGAAGCAAGTATATATGACTTTTCTAAAGTCACACAATCATTTAGAAATGGAGTCAAGACTAAATAGGCCCCAGGTCTCCTGACCTAATTCTCCTCTCACTATATATCACTATCTCTGTCAGAAGATAGAAACATCTGACTCTTGATCCAATTCTCAGTCTTCCACACTAATACAAAACTGTCAAGTTGTATATAATCTAAAATAGAACCTTCTGCCACACAGAAATAACATGACCATCAGGGTCATCTCTCAACAAGCGGGATAATGATGAAAAGGTTTTATTGCCCCAAGAACATCCCCAAATCTCAGTGATGAGAGATTGCAACTAAGCCCCAACAGCTATCACAGTCTCCAAAGTTTAATCAATGGAAGAAAGGCTGTTTTCATTTTTATGTAGGAAAATGTTTCTCTGAGGAACAATAAACACAGAGGATTGAAGCTTTCAAAACTAAAGTGAATCATTTAGCCAGTGAGGAATTGAGAATGCTGCCTATAGGCAGGCTTATGTCCTGGAGCTCTTTAACTGATGGTCCTTATGGTCATAAGCTCTCTAGGATACCTCTCAGATGTTTTCTGTAATCTAAATCATATTTCAAGATTTCCTTCTTTTGTCATCCGTTGCTATAGAAGTGCCAATGTTTGAGAGGTTTATAGAGGCCTAGTTTGACCCACTTACTAATGTTCCTTCTAAAATGTTATAAGAAGGTGTTTGGGCCTGGAAATGCTACCAAATATTGATCAAAACTACAAGTAATTAACTTTGAGACACTCAAACATCTTGGACTAGAGGAGCTCAAGTCTTCAAGATCACAGCAGTCCTTAAAGAAGATGATGAGATTTCTTAGTCCTAGAGGGCAATATTTACAAGTTAGAGGAAAACAGATTTTTAATTCACTGTAAGAAAGAATATACTAATTCTAAGAGTTGTTTAATAAAAGAATAGGTTACCTTGGAAGCTAAGGACTTTCCTGTGACTGGAAGTGTCCAGGCAGAGGGTTGATGATTATTTATCAAGCTATAAAAGGGATTTCTGAGCAAGGAAACAGGCCAGACAATATGACCTTTGACACTTGTCAGAAAATTTGTGATTAGACTATGTCCAAACATTTCCTAATTCATACATAAATAATGCTAATTTTAGTCATATTAACTATTGAACTTTATTTTGTAAATTGTTTAATCACTAGTTGTAATATAAAAAATGGAAAATGTCTTTGTTGTGGATGTTGTGTTTCTGCATTATTAGTCTAAGGAGCCCTCTAGTGTCCAAACAGAAAAAGCCTTAATCAAGATCAAGTTGAGGATTAAGATGATTTCCATACCACAAACCCACAATCAGTATGAATGCACTTTGATAGACTTCCAGAAATATAGACTTCTATTAAGTCAGTCACACTCCTTATTTGATTTCTACCGCGACAAAGAGTATGTATTTGCTGAACTACTGACAAAAATTAAACAAAAAAAATTTACAATAATACATGGCATTTATATAGAACTTTAAAGTTAACAAAGCACATTCCTCCCAAAAACTCTCTGAAGCAGATAGTATAAGCAACAGCAGCATGATAAAGAGGTTCTGGTGTCAGCACACATGGGTTCAAGTTCCACCTTTGATAATTACTATCATGTAACCTTAGGCAAGTCATTTTAACCTTTCTGGGTCTCAGTTTCCCTATCTGTAAAAAGAAATAATGAGACTAGATGGCCTCTGAGACACCTTCCATCTCTAAATCTCTTCCAATGATCCATAAAACCAACGAAATGATAGACATAGCTAAGAATTCCAGCACCTGGGACAAGTTCAATTGAGCAAGGATGAGGGGAAAGGCATCACTACTTTAGTGAATGGTTGAAGTAGACTTGAGGTAGAGATATGGAAATTAAGCAGGTTGTACAATTGGACATTCAGGGTGTTTATAGGAAGTCAGGGACTGGAATGAAAAAGTCTGTGGACTAGATAATAAATACTGGGAAAGAAGAAGGTACATGGTTGACAGCATCAAGGATCTAGAAATGATGGAGTAAACTTCAGAGAAGTAATTACTGTGACTATGAAACTGAGAGGGTTGTAGGTAGCAATGAAGATCATGGGGTATATACATCCTCTTTTCCTTGATCTGTTTATATAGGGATGTGAGAGGAGTGGCCAACCAAAGTAGAGGGATCCAAGAGATAGTGATTTTCAAAAGAAAACTGGGTTTCAGTGAGTGCCAGATGAAAAGAGTACAAAAGGGAGAGATCTAGCATAGAGAGTAGGGGAGGAATTGGAGAGTTCTAGAGAGCAAAAGGAAAGGGAAGGCAGAGGAAGATAGGGTTTGGAGAAAGACAGGACTGGATAGGAAAAAGAGTATGAGGAGATGTGGCAGCATAAGGGGCTTTCACCTAAGTAGAAGACAGCTATGAACCACAGGTGTTAGAAAAGCAAGAAATAAGAATTTGCTCACCATAGTATTTGGGGGCACCAAGTATAGAGACTACAAATCTTTGAGGTTCTAATTAGAATAATGGGAAGAGCCTATAATATTATCTGTAATAATTATGCTCTTTTCTAGGGACAATAAGAGAGATAAGATATAAAATAATATGTAGTATATATGCTATATACTATATATAGTGTAATAATCCAGTAATAGGATTATGATGAGGATGGGAGTTGACATGACACCATTACCATAAATCATGCAATGAATTCAGGCAAAATTTGTGACACAAGTGGCAGAATAAGGAAAATTTGTCCCAATAATAAAGACATCTCAGGAGAGGGGCATAGTTGTGAAGTAGCTGCTGAAGTCTAGGTAAATGATCGGAATTGGAAGGGTAAATGACACTGTAACAAAGGAGAAAGCATGCCCCTACTAGACATTAACACTTGACACAAAGCCTTGGTCTCTCCATGCTAGTTCCAACTATTCTAGATAAGGAAGATTCAGAAGCAAACAAACACAAAGTCCAGTTTTCAATAAAAAAACAAGATACAAACTACTTGGGGGAAAAAAAATCAAGAACTATTGGGAAAACTAGTTAGAAAATAGTTTGGCAAAAAATTGGGTCTACTCCAGCATCATTGCTGAGGAACTAGAAACTGAGTAGATGCCCATCACTTGGGGAATGGCTGAATATGTTATAGTATATGAATATTATGGAATATTATTGTTCTATAAGAAATGATCAACAGGATGATTTCAAAAAGGCCTGGAAAGACTTACACGAACTGATGCTGAGTGAAGAGAGTAGAATCAAAAGAACATTGTACACAGCAACAAGATTATGTGATGATCAACTCTGATGGATGTGGCTTTTTTCAACAAGGAGGTGATTCAGGTCAATTCCAATAGATTTGTGATAGAGAGAGTCATTTGGAACTAAATGTGGATCACAAGATAGTATTTTCATCTTTTTGTTGTTAGTTGCTTGCTTTTATTCTCATTTTCCCCCCTTTTTGGTCTGATTTTTCTTGTGCAACATGATAAATGTGGAAATATGTTTAGAATAATTGCACATGTTTGACCTATATTGGACTACTTGCTGTCTAGGAGAGGAGGTGGGGGGAAGAGAAGGAGAAAATTTTGGAACACAAGGTTTTGCAGTAGTGAATATTGAAAACTATCTTTGTATATATTTTGAAAATAAAAGCTATTATTTAAAAAGTAATAATAATCCCATTGCTTGTAGAACTATATCATCCCTCTCTTGTTGTCCCTAGGATAGCACATGATACCCTATACAGAGAAAGTATTCAAGATTACTTGTTGGGTTTGGCATCAGTTTATATATTTACTTCAATAAATAATCAGCTTCTTATCCTCACTGTAATCAACTAAGGTGATGCACTCTAAAGTTAGAATCTATTACACCTAGTATTATAAGATGGCCACATCTTCCTGATTAGAACCTTGAAGACTTATAGACTCCATACATGATACCCCTCAAACATGTTACCCATTTTCCCAGTAATTTTATAAATGGAAATAAAGATTTCATTCCTAAGTATTTTTAAACATTAATTATGAAACACTAATCTTTGCTTTGAGAAGCAGTAGTGAGTAGAGAGCCAGTCTCAAGAAGACCTGCATTCAAGTCCTATCCTTGACACATCATGTTTATGTGACTGTAACCTTTTAATGCCCCAGGCAGCTTTTGAGACAATAATTGAAGAAGAGGTGCTATGTCTTCATTGGTAGGGACAGAGACTTTGTCAGGAATTTTCTATAACAATGAAATTACAAATCCAAGTCAAAGGATGAATCGTTTCTACATATTGCAGTCTCCATTTTGGTTCTTCATCTTGTTCCACTGGTCTATTTCTCTATTCTTTTCCTAAGATTAGCAATCTTTTATAATTATTGCTTTATAGTGATTTTTAAGATTGAAGAATACTAATCTACTTTTTAATAGTTTTGTTTTATGGATTTCCTTAATATTCTTTATCTATTTTTCCAAATGAATTTTGCTATAACTTTTCCAAATTTGACAACTGTCATAATTATTGTAAAGTCTATTAATCTTTCCATTCCATAATGGTATGTAGAAATACATTTGTGAGTTTATTTTATATTCCATTGCTAATGTCATTTGTTACCTCTATGCATTTTTTATTAACTATCTTAGATTTTCTAGGTATACAATCATGACTACAAATAAATTACATTCCTTTAATGTAATTCCTTTGACATGCCATAATTCTTGCTAAGATTCTAAAATATATATTAATATGAGTAGTAAAAGTAATATCCTTTGGATGAGGTAATTTGTTTAGAAGATTGCACATGTTTAACTTCTATTGGATTACTTGCTGTCTAGAGGAGGGGAATGAACAGAAGGGAGAGAAAAATGTGGAACACAAGGTTTTGCAGGGGTGAAGGTTAAAAACTATCTTTATGCGTATTTTGAAAATAAAAAGCTATTTAAAAAATAAGTATATAGCCTTGTTTAATGGCTTGTTTTAATAAGAATAAATCTAGTTTTCTCCTTTGCATGTAATATTAGCTTATGTTTCTAAGATTTTTTTTCTTATATAATATGAGAAAATCTATTTTTATAATGAGTATAAAGAGTGCTGTATTTTATTAAGGGCTCTCTGCATCTAATGATGGGTTGTGTGGTCTTCATTTTTTTTCTCTTGGTAAGATTTATTATGCTGATTGTCTTCCTCAACTTTTGCTTCTCATTTATAAATATGATCGATCTACTTAAGATATTGAGAAGATTGGAAAAATCCATCTAAGTCCAGTATCTTTTTGAAGAGCAATTGTTTATTAACTTGTCTTATTTCTACTAATAAGATTGTTTTGTTTAGGTTGTATATTGTTTCTCTTTGGGTACTTAGTATTTTGTGGATAATCTTACACTTCATGTTGATAAAGTTTCACCAATTCTAGCCCAAGTCAGATCCTCACATAGCTGTTAATTCCTACCCAGACTTCTTTCGGCCTTTAGCATGAGAACCAAACCATGTTACAAAACCATGCTATCCTTTCTGAAAAGAATTTATCAATCAATTACTCTATGACTCAATTGCTATGATTTCTTCACCCAAAATACAATTTCCCTGTGTCTTCCTCTATTAGAATTATATGGGATGGGTCTCTTCAAAAGGAATCTTGGGAGAAAATTTGGTGATATAAAAAAGAAAAGATAACAATAAATTCCTTTAAAATAAAAAAGAATGTAAGCATCTTGAGGGCAGAGACTCATTTACTTTTTCTGTGTGTGTATAACCAATGCTTAAATAGATTGTAGTGTATAGTAAGACCTTGACCCTTTTTTCATTCATTCTTTCTTTTTAAACTCTGGTTTATTAGTATAGAGCTATGTATTGTAATGCCAGAATTTTTAATTCCTTTTTTTGTGCACTTGTTCTCAATTTTGATGAATTGGGATTGTTCTCTTGGGATTGATATCAATTTTGTTAGTCTTCTTTTAGAGGGTAGAAGCATTTGCCATTTCATTTGTTTTTTTATTTTTACTTACTTATGCTTCCTTTGCTTTTCCTTACTTTTACTTTATTTATTTATAAATGGGAAGCAAAAGATGAGGAAAAAAATAAGTATAAATCTTACCATGAGAAAAAATGAAGACCACATGACTCATCATTAGATGCAGAAAAAGCCCTTAGTAAAATACAGCACTCTTTATACTCATTTTTAAAATAGATTTTCCCATATTATATAAGAAAAAGGCATCTTAGAAACATGACGTAATATTATAAGCAATGGAGAAAAACTAGAAACATTACCTTGATTGTCCTTATTTTCATTCTACATTTATTCTATATTCTATTTTACTCTAGCTTGTTAATTTATTCTTTTTTTGTTTTTTTTAAGGTACAAACCTAATTCAACAATTTTCTCCCTCTTTTTCTTAGATGCTATTTGCAAAAGCGGATGGAATTTTAGCACTCAAAGACAGGAAAACCTGGGCTTACGTATTATTTCAAATCTTTCTAGGCTTCATGACCTTGGGCAAGGTTTTTAACTTCTTAGTGTTCTAGGAAATTCTCTAAGATTATAAGATATCGATTATAAAATGATAGAGTGTTACCCCTTCCAAAAGCTCCTAATATCAATGAAATATAGATCCAATCCTCATCCCTATACCCTCCCCTTTTTTATTGATATCAATATATCAGCATAAAAAATTGTGTAACATATTCAGTATTACAAATATAGCATATTCAGTGCTACAATATTGCTTTTCATGATTGTTTTGGCACATCCATAGTTTTTGATACATAGTGTCTATATTTTCCTTACTTTTAAAGTGATTTATTGTTTTTACAATTTCTTCTTTAATGTCATTTTTTACTTTCCATAGAATCTTTATACCTTTTAGTTATTGTAGCATTGCTATTTTGGGTATTTAAAATTTATTTGCTTTTAGGAGATCAAAAAACTTTTTTCATTGCCAAAGGCTTTTCTTGGAAACAAAAGATTATCTTTTTAATAGCAGTATTCTACCAATGTTGCAGAAGAAGAAGCATTTATGTAGTGTTTTAGAGTTTTCAAAGCACATTAAAAATATTTCATTTTATCTTCACAATAATCCTTGGGGGTAGATGCTATTATTATCATTCCAACTTTATAGAACAGGTAAGGAAATTGTGGCAAAGAGAGGTTGAGTAATGTGTCCAGGATCACACATATAGTGTCGTCCTCGCTCAAAAGTCCAGCACTCTATGCTCTGTGCTTCCTACGTGCAAAATAAGGAGCCTCTGAAAAATTAAAATGAATGGTCACTCACAAGGTAATGAAAAAGAGCTTGATGCATATGAAAAGAGTGAAATATGTATAACCAATGAGAAGTTCCTAAAAAATCTGAATAAAAGATGTTTTCAGAATGAGCCAATAGTAAGGAATGACAAATGGGGGAGCCTGAGTGATCCATAGGTACTCTCTGATGTCAGGACAATACAAGCAAGGCGTCCATGATTTGGGATGTCAGAGTATTACTTTATATTTAATAACTTTGCCTTTATTTGAAATTATTATCTTTGTATTTTCCATATAAATGTATGTATATGTGTATATATGTATTTGTCTTTCTTGTTAGAATGTAAGTTCTTTGTGAATAAAAATTATTTCAATCTTTGTATTTGTATCCCCAGTAATTAGCATATAACTAGTACTTAATAAAATGCTTGTGATTTGATTGATAATGATAATTATTTGGATTGATACAAAACTTTAAAGTTTTCAAAATCCTTTGCAGATACTATGAAGTAAAGTGCTTCACAAATCTTAAAGCACTATAAATATATACGCTTATGTAGAAAATATACATACATATACTAATTATTATTATTACTACTACTACTATAGCTATACTTATTATCTCATCTGAACTTTATAACAATCCTGTCAAGTAGATATTAATATCCCCTTTTTACAAATGAGGAAACCAAGGCTTGCAAAAATTAAGTGACTTGATCATGGTAACACAGTTAATAAACTGTCAGTGTCACTATTTCAACCTAGGTTTTTCTGATTCCAGCTCCAGTACTCTTTTCATTATAACACACTGCCACTCTCATACAAAACAAAATGTGGTAGGTGCAAAGAAGTGTCCAAGTGCTCTGAGAAATCTGAGGAAGGAAAGATCATTTTCATTTGTGTGATAGTGAGTTCACAAAATGAAAATCAATAATAAAAACAACTAGCATTCATATATTTCTTTAAGTTTGGCAAAGTGTTTTACCTATATCATCTCATTTGATCATCACAACAACCTCCTGGGAGGTGTGTTGAAACCCATATTTCTCCTGAAGATATCATTATCTCTTGATCCCTTCTTAAAGGTAGCCATTTCTCTCACCTCAATATGCACAGAGAACAAGGGAAAACAGTTGGCATATCCAGTGTTTTTTATTGCCATTGAAAGGGAGCTAAGAAGGATTAACTGATTTACTCAGGGTTCCAAAGCTAGTAAATATCTGAGGGAAGATCCAAGCCCAGCACTCTATCCATGATACTATCCTGATGCCCTCTGGGTGTCTTTCATATTTGAGCCAAATATTAAGTGTCTGCAAGTATTTCTTTAAAAAAACAAACAAACAAACAAACAAAAACAAACCTGTATCAGGTTGCTTGCTATCTTGAAGAGAGGGGAGATAATCGAGGGAGGGAGGAAAGTTTGAAACACAAAGTTTCTTAAAAATGAATGTTGAAAACTATCTTTACATATTTTGGAAAAATAAAATACTATTTTTAAAAAAAAGATACTCAGTAGAAAGCTATGTATATGTTCTGTAAAATAGTGAGAAGAGATTAAATGTCAGCCAGTAGTTCCTTTATTTATTTATCTGAGATTTTTGAGATATAAGACTTCCCCAAATGTAGAGACAGAAGGACTATTTCAGTACTATAATTTCCTTTTTGTCAATATATAATACAAATATCAACCACTTAGAAAGATAAGACTCAGATCTAGCAATAAAGCCTTTCCAAGAGCAACAATAGCCAAGAATGGTCATGTATGTTTACACATCAACTTCAAAACAAAAATCATAGCATAGGTTAATTGCATGCATCTTTATAAAAGTTAGTTTAAATGTTTCATTCAAATAGCTAACAATTCAAGTATCTATCCAAAGCCATTGCCTGAATTAAGTGGGGAAATACTGTGAAATAGGCACTCTTGAACAAGAAATAGCAATTTCCTGGCCTAATTAGATCTCAAAACACTGTTTCTGCATATTTTGCATTTCTACTTTTTATTTGTCTTTACCTTCCTTTTTGCAGGCATTTAGGTGATATGGTGAATAGAGCAATAGATTTAAATCAGGAAGACTTGAATTCAAATCCAGCAAACCAATCACCTTGGGGGCAGCCCCAGTCATTGGAAATTAATCAGAAATTATCTTTGTCATTTTAACAAAGAGGCAATGTGTATATCTATATTCTTTAAGGGAAGGGTTATGTTCACCAAATTTATTGAGAGCTCTCTCCCTCTATAATTAATAAAACAAAAATCAATTCTTTGGTTATTATTTGTTGACTTTACACAATGTAGTAATATATAGTCAAACTTCTATTTTACATAAATAGGGCAGGGAATAAGTGTTGGAGGCATATATGAATGTTCTGTTCCACCCAAGGTCACATAGCTTGTTACTATTCTATACACTCAGTCAAATTCCCTCTAGTAATACACAAAGGAATGTACCCTCATCTAGATTTGAATTTGGGGTAGGGGAGGCCTAAGGTGGGGCTGCTCAGTAAAGTCTACTCAAGAATTTGTCACCAAATAGTGCGATTGATGTTATATCCTCCACCTTGTAAAAATTACAAATATTTCTATGTCCTAGGTGGGTCTTAGTAGTGGAAATAGCAAACACAGCTGTTCATCTCCTTTTCATACAATTCAGAGCATTCTAATACCCATGTCATGTCATGCTTATAATTAAATACAATAACCAGAGTACTACATTATGTTGAAATATTCTTTTATGTCATTAACAGTGATACACTTGGAATTAATATGTAGAGTTGGCCTATATCATACCTTTATCAAAGGTGCGAAAACTTTTCTTTTAGGACCTCACTTTTAGACTCAGAAAAGCAATTAAGAATCATGTAATAGTAAAAAGCAACTTAATTTATTCAGGATTGTATTTTTGTGTTTTCAGGACTATGTGCTCAATGTTCAACTTTCTAGAGTAAGTCATAAGTTTTTATCCTCTGTGTTTTCTGGTCTTTTTTTTTTTTTTCTCTTTTTAAAAAAATAGTATCTTATTTTTCCAAATACATGCAAAGATAGTTTTTAATATTCACTTTTTCAAAACCTTGTGTTACAAATTTTTGTCCCTCTCCCCTCTTTCCTCTCTCCTCTACTACTCTGATATAGGTTAAACATGTGCAAGTCTTCTAAACATGTTTCCATATTCATCATACTGCACAAGAAAAATCAGATAAAAGGGAGGAGAAAAAAAGAAAAACAAGCAAACAAACAACAAAGCAAAAGGGTGAAAATACTATGATCTATATTAAGTCTCATAGTTCTCTCTCTGGATGTGGGTGATATTTTCCATCCCAAGTCTGTTGGAATTGTCTTTGAATCACCTCATTGTTGAAAAGAGCCAAGTTTATCTCAGATGATCATCATATAATTTTGTTGTTATTGTGTACTCTTGATTCTGTTCACTTTACTTATCAGTTCATGTAAATCTTTCCAGGTTTTTCTGAAATTATTTGCTGCTCTTTTAATGAAGTGCCAATATATGCCATCCCTTATCATTGTATTTGGGAAGATCAAAGAGTGTCGATCTTAGAAGGAAGCTTAGATGAACCTTTCTTAATTTTACAGATTAATAGTTTTAGTTTTACAGTTAGTTTTACAGATTAATAAACTAAGACACAAAACAGTTAAATGAGGGTCAATGATTTAACTAAGGTCACAACATGAGTCAATGACAGAATTCTATCTGATTCTATCCAGATTTCTTTTCACTCTAATTTTAAGATCCCTAAATAGAATATTTGAGAGCCAGTTTCATGTATTGGAGAGAGCACTGGACCTAAAAGCAGGATGAAGTGGATTCAAATTCTGATTCTAACACTTAATACTTGTGTGATCACGGGTAAATCAATTGTTCTCTGCTTCCTTTGCAATTCTTTAAATTAATCTGTAAAGTTATAGAATGTTTGCAATCCAGTGACTTAATAGAATCAGGGCCGACTATGGTATTTATTTTTAGATAAATGAAGTTCCCCACTATTAACCATTATCGGTCATTTACATTTTGTAATGAGTTTCAGAACCTTAATTTTTAGAGTACATTTTAATGGGGAGGAAGAAATAGGAAAGAACATGATGGGAATGGGAATTTATGGTGAGGATCAGGGATGAGATGGAGAACCCAAAAGAAGGGGACTGGGAAAACCCAAACTTCTTATTTTGATTTTTTAATTTGCCTTGAGTCAGATTTAGTTTAAATTCTATTACAAAAATTATCATTAAAAAATCTCTGTATAATAAAAAGATTTCCAAAGTTCAACTACTAGTTTACTTGTTTTAAGTAAAAGTCAACACAACAGAATTATCATAGAGCAAAGAATTTGAAAAGCCAGTGGAGTCCTTAATCAGAGTATGTGAACTATATTCAGAAGGGATTACTTGAACTATATTTCTCAGTGTGCTAGGGGTTTCAAATTTCAAATCCAATATCCCAAATATTCCTGATGACAAGAATATTTCCTTCTAGGATGCTTTGTGGGGTGTGGAAGAGATTATTGCCCTTGAGTAAAAATCCTTTGGAATTCAGTGCATTCACATGCTTCATTTAGCTCTCTTCTATTCTACATATAAAGGGGAAGCATTATAACTGTCCCTGTTTTAGAAAAGGATATACGATACCCTGAAAAACCAGCCATTCAAAATTGCAGTAGCTTCAAGGTAAGGAAACCTAAGAAAATGTCTCATTCTTGCCTCCCCGCCCTCTATCCCGACTCCAAAACCCAGAATAATGCATAAAGGAAAAAAAACAGCACACAGGTGATAATTGTTATTTCCTAGTGCTACATAGTACTTTAAGCAGTGTGAAATCTCAGACCTATTATTGTCAACTTCCTTTTGAGGATGCTAGACCCACTTATCTACTGGGAGAAGGGGAGGGACCAGAGTGGAGGACAACAATTCTGTGGTGTATGTGTGATACAAGTCAGAGTTTACCTCAGACTTCTCTATGGTTCAAAGATGTAGAGCAATCAATTTATTCATCAAATTATAGATAACATATTATACTTCAAAAATCATTTCATCAATCTTATCTTTCAACACATTTTATATATTGAAAAAGTAAGGCCCAGAGAGAAGTCATTTCCCTGAGGTCCTATGAGTTGGAGACATAGCAGAGGGTAAAGCCCAGGTCCATAAGCAGCAGAGAGTAGAGTTCCTGGGTTCATTTTACTACAATATGTTATTTTTAAAACTATATGGATTTATATCCAATTCATGCACAAGCCAAGACATCACTCTTATAATAACATTGGTCCTCTTTGAGAATGATGAGGAAAATCTATAGTCAGGTTCATTAGAAAAAAGTCAATGTAAATTCCAATTCCAATGAATTTTGTTTTGTAAAGGAAAGCTAAAAAAAAATTTCTTGGGGGGAAAAGAGGTAACAAGTAGGTGTTGTGAAGAATACAGGAATTATAAAATATGGTCTCTATCCTAAAGCTGAAAGAGCTATAACCAGAAGAAACTGAAGTCAAGGCAATTTCAGTTGGTTTGGCAAGTAGCACAGTAAAGTATACTGTGCCCACCTCATGGGCATAGTCATGTAAGAAGAAGCAATCTGATCCCTGAAAAGATCTCCATGGGACCTCAGGACCTAAACTATCAGAAGACAAGAAGGAATGCCCCACTTATGACAACATCCAGAGACAAAGTTCTATTAGTCCAATATTAGTTAAGTCTCTCCAGTTTACTTGGAGTATGAAGCATGAAGTACATGAAAAGTTAAAAGATATTATAGTTCAGTCATTTTTCAGTCATGTCCAACCCCATTTGTGTTGTTGCTGGCAAAGATATTTGAGTGGTTTACCATTTTCTTCTCCAACTCATTTTACAGATGTGGGAACTAAAGCCAACAGGGTCACACAATCAGTTGATATCTGAAGCCAGCTTAGAACTCAGGAAGATGAATCTTCTTGACTCTACACCCAGCACTCTATCCACTAAACTACTTAGTGCATTATGAGCAGTGTCAAAATATACATCAAATAAATGTAATAGGAGTTCTGAGATGTGATCACTATGGGTTAAAAAAGGCCAGGGATATTTCAAAAAGCAAATATTTAAGATATGCTTTAAGGGATGGGAAAAGATTAGGAAATATAGAAACAAGGGAAAGAAAAGTCCAGGAATGGAGACTGCGCTGAACAAAGAAGTGGGAACATAAAATTCATATTATGTTTTCTGTCTGAAAACAAGGGGTTTATGCTTGGATACACTGGAAAAGCCAGTTAGAGCTACCACAGTATTATGTGTATAGCAACAAGCAAACTAAGGAGATAGATTTGTGATTAAAAGTATTTGAGAAATGGAGTGACAAGACTAAAACTATACTTTAGAAAGATAAATCAAGTCACATTGTGCAAAAAAAGTAGAGGGAGACCAGGGGAAGTTCTTAAAATAGTCTAGGTATAAAGTTGTTGAGGATATAAGCTAGATATAAGCTAGATTAGAAACAGTGATAATAAAAAAGAAGAAATAGATAAATGAGTAGGGGAAAGGAAAACAAACATCTAAATACTTGTAAGGCACTTATTTGTGCAATGCACTGGGCTGTATGTTACAATAATCTCATTTGATCCTCATAACAATCTTGGAAAATAGGTGCTGTTATGATCCTCATTTTGCAGCTGAGGAAACTGAGGTAGATAGAAGCTAAGTGGACTTGCTTAGTCTTAGTTATGTGACTTGAGGCCAGATTCAAATAAATTCTTCCCGACTCCAGATCTAGCACTCTATCTACTGTACTACCTAGCTGCCTGTGACAGCAAAGAATCAATAGAGTTTCGGTAACAGATTGGATAATGGGAAAGGAAATGGATAATGGATAATGAAGGATGAGAGTTAAAAGTAACTGAGTTTTTAAAATCAATGATTGAGAAAATGATGGAAAAGACAGAAATAAAATAACAAGATCATACTTTATGTTTAGGAACATAATGAGTCAAGACAAAAAATGAATAAAAACATCATTATAAAGAATGTTTTATATATTCATGTGCACATGATAGAGGCAGCTACGTGGCCCACTGGATGATAAGAGTAAGGAAGACTCATCTTCCTGTATTCAAATTTGGCTTCTGACACTTGGTAGCTGATCTTGAGCAAGTCACATAACTGGTTTGCCTCAGTTTTCTTATCTGGAAAATGATCTGAAGAAGGAAATGGCAAACCACTCCAGTATCTTTGCCAAGAAAATCCCAAAAGATATCATGAAGAGGAAGATACAACTGCACAACAAAACAACAAAAATACATACGATGCCTATCTTGTCAACAAACCAAAAGTGATCACTATTAATAGTACCTTTTAAAACAATATTTCCTGTTTTGGAAGGTTTGATGTAACCCAATTATTTCTTTAGCCTAGTACAAATGAATATAATAAACCTCATTTTAACATGTACAAAAATTACAATTTTTATGCATATCTGCCCAGGAAAACCTAAATCATAGGACTTAACTGCTTTTGAGAAAAAGGTTATAGTTTCATGCTTGGTATGTTAGAAACTTGGGAGAATTTATTTCAAACAACCAGTGTTCTTCCTAATGTAAACCATGACAGGAACAGATGGTCTTCATCTTTAAAAAAATCTAGACATTCTTAAGGACTACCCTTCTAGAGTCCTCACCCATCCCATTAAGCCACCACCATAATGACATCCACATTCTCCATTAACTGAGTCTATTATATTCAACTTGGTAGCCCAAAGAAGGGTCAGTGGAAATATTTGACCATGCATACCATTCATACCTGCCAGCTGACCAGAAAACTGTGGTTTACCAGCACACAGAAAGACTGCAGGACTTCAGCTTTATTTATGCTATTTTTTGTCGTTCAATCAATTAAGTGCTCCTGTCTCCAGGTCCAGTACACTATCTACTGAGTCACCTAACTGCTCTGTGTGTATGTATATGTATACAAATAATGATTGTATATATGTGTGTGTGTGTATCCAAATATATATATTCACAAATATACACTTATATATGTATATTAATATATGTATCCATATAAAATAAATGTGCATGCATATATCATAATAAACACATATGTCCATATGTATGCATGTATGTATATATTACATATATATTTAAATCAAGTACAATTATAATTGCTGAAGGAAAACAAGTATGTTGCACTGTAGTATAGTTGTTTAGGTAGGTCATAATAATATAGTGCCTCTTATGTGTCAGGCACTATGCAAAGCATCATACAAATATCATTTCATGTGCTCTTCAGAACAACAAGAAAACCAAGCTGTCTTTGGTCACAAGGCTGGTAAGTGTTGGAGACTAGATTTGAACCTCTAGTCTTTTTTTGACTCCGGGTCACTGCCCCATTTAGTTGCCTATCTCTTTATCTGGGATATATATAAAAAAAAAGCCGAGTGAAATTGGGATTCAGTCATTATCCAGATAATTTAAATCTCTTCTGCCTCTTTGAAAAATAAAATTTAAAAAAAAATGCCCTCCATTTTCTAATTCCAACTATTTTTTTTTACCCTGAATTATACCCAGAATTATAAAATTTAGTGCTGGAAGACGTCTTGGAGGTTGCAATTTTATGACTTGCTCAAGATCATGATGTTAATAAATAACAGGGCCAAGGGATTCAAACCTAAGGCTTCTGACTCCAAATTCTGCACTCATTTTTTCCATTACTATGTTTTTTCATTATTCCACAACTCAACCATTTGGCATGATTAGTTAGGAAAAAGATTGATTGGTTTATGTGTCACTTCCTTTCTCTCCCTCAGCTCTATATTCTGAAGGAGATGCTGAAAAACATCGAAATGTCAAGACAACATAATCACCCTCTGGATAAGTAACAATTGATAGACATTATATTGTCATAAATCACTGATTCTAGACACTTTTATCTTTACATCCTTAAGTTTATTTCCCTGCAGGTTATTACTCACACGTACTATTTTTGTTGTTTTTCACAACCTTCTCTGGCATTTTTTGAGAGTAATTCAATGTTTACTACTCAAGAATATGTGTATGTGTATATTTGAGAATTTAACCAAAAAAAAAAAAAAAAAAAAAAGATGTTTTAATCATTTTGGAAGAGACAAGGATAAAAAAAATGCTGCCCACAAGTATAATTTTTCAAAACAACCTTATTTTAATATCATGTTATGAAAAATTATCCTAGAAATTGCATTAGTCTCCTAAATGTTCCCCTAGTTTATTTTTCTTCTCCAATCCACCCACCAAACGTCTACCAAATTGGTGTTCCTAAAGTACATGATACTCCCAACCTCAAGAAACTAGAAACTACAATGAACTCATTGTAGTTTCTTACTTCTAAGATCAAAAACAAATTCTTCTATTTGCCTTTTACAATATGGTTTCAGCTTTATAGCACATTACGCTCATTCCAATACTCCATAATTTCAGTTAGACGAATCTGATTTTATTTTGTTTTTTCATTCTCCTCTCCATACCTTTGTACAGGCCATTTCTCAACCTTTAAATGTACACCATTTTTACTCCACTCTTCCTTCAAAACTCAGTTGAAAGGCAGCCTCCTAAAGAGAGCCTATCCTGATCTTCTCCAGTTGTAAGTGCCTTTTCCCTAGCACTCAAAATTATTCTCAATTTAATTTTCTAAGTAAATGTCATCTCTTCTTGTAGAATCTAGGAAGACCTTTGGGGGACTGACAATTTCATATTTGACTTTGTATCCATTTGATTCTGTAGCCCAAATACCTAGAATAATTCCTGGTATACAGCAGTCACATAATAATTCTAGTTGAATAAATGAATGAATGAATAGAAAGACTGCCTGACCCCATCATTCTCAGATCTTCTATAAAGTTTTGAAACTCTGTATTATTAATAATTTTGTCATTCCATTCCTTCTTCTACTCCTTTCACTAAAAATGCAGATTGCATATAAGTGTGTGTATATGTACATATGTATATATTTATGTATATGTATATGTTTACATATATTAAAAGAAAAAAGGATAAATTGTGGTGAGACTGCAAAATATGTATCGTACATTATGATTTTTCAAGTTAATATTTATTTATTTAAAGAATATATTTAATTTTTAAAAAATATGAGTTATACTGTCAGAATTTTGTTAAAAAAAATGGGATGATGCACAAAACATTTTGGGGTATCATGAAACTCCTGCTGGGATTAACTGCTCTGCCAATGGGCCACAGAGCATTCAATAGTACTGGTTCTTTTCTGTTGTTTTGTAGAAAATTAAAGTTTCAGATCTACTTTCCCAAAAAGCTTTGGTAGAGAGAAGATTCTTCCCATTTCTTATCAATGGAGGTCACCTGAAATATGAAAGGGTCAAGTGTATTAAGTTCCTTGGCTTGCTTAGAATTTTTTGATTGCTCACTTCCTATAGTGGTCTACCATATTCTTAGGCTGGTTTCAATGTACATAGCCAGCCCATTAAGTTTAATATTTAATTTATATTTCTTTTAATAGTGTTTTAACAAATTTAGAAGTCTCTCAGTCAGTTCCTTTGCCCAGCTTCTTCCAAACTTCTTTGTCCTGACCGTGATCTACTTCCCTTTGCCTTCTCTTTGCCTATCCCTATACTTCCAGCTCTGGTCTTAGTTCCTTCCATTCCAAAGCTTGACTCATTCATTCAACCTGAAACTCCTGTATCCTCATTCTCTTCCCAGTTACATCTTGCAGTTCTAGATACATATTCCATCTACTTTGTCTGTAGTATCCGTGTCTTCCTGAACACTCTGAAGGCAACCTGATGATGTGTGCTAAAAATTTATGTTATCCAGTCTCAGTTGAGGCCCTTTCTGCTCCACAGCACTGATTCACTGGCTAGTATAAGCTTCATATGCTTCTGTGGAGACTAGTATATACCTCATTGTACATTCTGAATTCTTTGCCTCTCTATCCGGAGATATATAGCATGTTTCATCATTGGGTCTCTGGAATAATGGTTGGTCATTACACTGCTATATTCAGCACAATAGTATTTCATCATATTTATATACTACAACTTGTTCATTTTCCAGTTTCCTCAAATTCCATTGTTTTGCCCCCTCAGAAAGAGCTATAAATATTTTTGTACATTCTTAGAATTTGTTTTGCATAAGACTAAAATTTTTTTTAATGTACCCTCACTTTAAATTCCTTTCTTCTTTTCTCCCTTTTCCCTCCTGTTTACATATTGAGTAAAACATATTTCTATACCTTAACTCTCAGTGTTTGTGTATGTTGTTCCTTTATTATTTAATCAGTCCAGAGGAGAATAAGGTTCAAGTATTTGCAACTACCTCCCACCCCACTTCTTGCTTATACTGTACACCCTGATTATGAGATAATTTTCCCTAAATTTACTTTTCCCTTCCTATCCCCTCTCCAAAGCATTCTTCTTCCCCTCTCTTTCTATTCTTTTCTTAAAATCATCAAAATATAATAGAATGGCTGCCAGGCCTTGTGTAATTGAACTGCCTCTACTACTTTGATGATGATAGGGTCTGAAAAGACACATTGATCATGTCCTCATATTTGAATGTAGATAATTTATCCTTCTTTAGTCCTTTATCATTGTTCATTCATGTCTACCTTTTTATGTTTCCAGACTCACAAATCTACGCCTCCATATCTCATATTTCTTCTGAATTCAAACCATATACCACAACTTTCCTTATGGACATCTCTACCCCAAAGTCCTACAGATATCTCAAATTCATCATGTCCAAAATTCATTACATAATTATCTCCTCAAATTCTTCTTCCAATTTCCATTCTCTTTGAGGGCATCATTATTCATCCAGTCCCCTAAGTTTACAATACTGAAGTGATTTGGACTCTTTTAACACTCTTACCTCCAAAATCCAATGAACTGCCAAGTCTTATAGATTCTACCTCTATACTGTCTACAATATTTTTCTATCTGTCCTCTTATTTCCCCTTATATATCCTCTATTTCAATTTAAGCTCTTACCATGTCTTGCCTAGAATATCTGATAACCTTTTAATTGGTCTCTCTGCTTGTTTTCTCCCCTCTCCCTGACTCCAATTTGACAAATATTTGTAAAACAGGCTTAATGATATTATTCTCCAGCTCAAAAAGTTTCAGTGATTCCCTATGGCCTCCAGGATAAATTACAAAGACCTTCTAGTTTTAAATGTCCTCCACCATCAAATTCCTATTTACCTTCCCACTTCTATTTCATATTACTGCCTTTTATACATTCTCCATTCTAGTCAATTTGGCTTATTTGATATATGCAGCTCTATAGCTTCTGAGATTTTTCAAGACATGAATCATCTGGACTTCTTTCCAAGACTTTAATTTATTCTCCCTATGGTTAACAATCTCTCTGTCCTGTAGTTCTCTCTCTCTCTCTTTTCCTCTACTCTCCTTCTCCCTTTTCTTTTCCCTCTTCCTCTTTCTCTCTTCTCTTTCTCTGTCTCCCTCCTCTCCCTCCTTCTTCTCTTCTTCCTCCTCCTCTTCTTATTCTTCTCTTCCTCCTCCTCCTCTCTCTCTCTCTCTCTCTCTCTCTCTCTCTCTCTCTCTCTCTTTCTCTCTCTCTCTCTCCCACAACACATAGGCCAGCCAACAAGATGTCAGCACTTAGCTGAGCTGAAATCACTCAGACAACAAAGTTCATGATCAAGCCTAAACTTGAATTTTTTATAGCCTATTAGGATATGTCTGAATTGGAACTTGGCAGACAAAACCATCAAGAATTTAAGGTTACCTGTGTGGAGGCAGGGATTAACCAGGATATCCCCTGAATAATGTATTTCTTCCTAGTCTACTTGATGGTATCAAAAAATATAAGAGATAGATAACAGAAACTGAGGTCTAAAAGAGGTTTTGACACTTTTTTACCTTTCTTGTATGTATGACCACTTTTTGTGTAAATATTTGTAAGATAATGTACTCCAGATTTATAAAAGTAATGTTTTTATGACTATTGTTTTTATTATACCAGTGGAGTAAATGCCTTTGTTTTGAGCAAAGTGGTTTACTATTAAAGGTAAACATGTCACTGGGAGTTTAAGACTTATACTTTGAGGATTGCAGAAACAGAGTATCTTAAATCTGGAAGTCATCTCCTACAGGAATTCAACCCACAAAAGAAAGCTGAAGGGTAGAGCAAAATATCTACATGACACTATGATGAACTGATGTAGATATCTAAGGAATTCTCACAAAACTCTATCAAGATCCCATGTTAATTGCATTTCTAATGTTCCTATGATTTCCATTTCACCAATTAGTTTCTCTGTATTGATCAGAATCAGAACCAAAATCATAGTTTCCTTCAGCGTATCCTCTGTCTTTTAAAGTGGGATATTATTAGCAAGCAATTCAAGATACTGTAAACTGCTCTGTTTTTGGCAGAGAGAAACCACTAGAAGATATATCTAGGTTACTCAAGTTTCCCATCATAACTATAACCAATTTCCATGCCAGCTTGGCATGTGCAATAAGAACTAAACATCCGACGGGGCCCTTTTCAACAATGAGATGAACCAGATCAGTTCCAATAGAGCAGTAATGAACTGAACCAGCTACATCCAGCCAAAGAACTCTGGGAGATGACTATGAACCATTACATAGAATTCCCAATCCCTCTATTTTTGTCTGCCTGCATTTTTTATTTCCTTCATGGGCTAATTGTACACTATTTCAAAGTTCGACTCTTTTTATACAGCAAATTAACTGTTTGGACATGTATACATATAGTGTACTTAACTTATACTTTAACATATTTAACATGTATTGGTCAACCTGCCATCTGCGGGAAGGGGTGGGGGGAAGGAGGGGAAAAGTTGGAACAAAAAGATTTGTAACTGTCAATGCTGAAAAATTACCTATGTATATATCTTGTAAATAAAAAGTTATAATGATAATTTTTAAAAATAAAAATAAATAAATAATTTTTTAAAAAAGAGAACTAAACATCCAGTTCATCTTTCTGACTAGGTCATCCATAGTATAATCCCATTATGCTCTCTTTCTCTTGTCTTTTACTCCTTTTGTATTATAGTATCCATCTTTTTTTTGCCTTAGATTCATAAATTTCGTCAAAGCAATTATTAAGGAAACAAAGAAAAATGAAGTTTTTTAAACAATGCCACATACTACCACTTTTATTTAATCTTTCTGAACTGAGTGCATACATTCTGTTGTTGTATTTTACTTATGAATCATAGTCAATTATATCTCAATGATACCTGGGAAGATAGATTTCCCTTCTGGCATCGAGCTCTCTAGATTATGTTGTTTATTTTCCATATTCTCTGCACTGGTAAAGGCAGCTGAGGCCAAGAGGATTATTCCTTTTTTTTTTTAATAGCTTTTTATTTACAAGTTATATGCATGGGTAATTTTATAGCATTGATAACTGCCAAACCTTTTGTTCCAATTTTTCCCCTCCTTCCCCCCACCCCTTCCCCTAGATGGCAGGATGACCAATACATGTTAAATATGTTAAAGTATAAATTAAATACAAAATAAGTATACATATCCAAACCATTATTTTGCTGTACAAAAAGAATTGGACTCTGAAATAGTGTACAATTAGCCTGTGAAGGAAATCTAAAATGCAGGCAGACAAGAATATAGGGATTGGGAATTCTATGTAATGGTTCTTAGTCATCTCTCAGAGTTCTTTCGCTGGGTGTAGCTGATTCAGTTCATTACTGTTCTATTGGAACTGCTTTGGTTCATCTCATTGCTAAAGAGGGCCACATTCATCAGAATTGATTATCATATAGTATTGTTGTTGAAGTGTATAATGATCTCAGCATCATTATACTCATTTCACTCAGCATCAGTTCATATAATCAGTCTCTCCAGGCCTTTCTGAAATCAAAGGATTATTCCTTCCTTTTTGCTAAATTTCTCCTGTCTCTTAAAAAATTCTTCCACCATAATTCTTCATATGTCATATATAATCATTCTTAAGTATCTGGTTTGCTATTTGTTTGTAGGTAATGATTTCCTTCCCCTTTCACTTTTTATTTAAAACCCTCTGGATCAAATTAACAAATCTCTAGGCAAATGGATTCTCCCTGATCCAGATTACATGGACTCCATTCCCAACCAAAAGTTCATTATCACTGTATCTTAATCTCTGATCTAGAAAATAAAAGTCTATACTCTTACACCACCTTTTTACCAATGTACTTCTTACACCAGCTGTTCACTGCCCATATACTTCATCTGGTGTAACCATCAATCAGTAACAATGATGAAAGTACCACATGTTGAAATTCTTCAGTTCTCTTCCCTGGACTTTGTAATACTTTGAAAAAGGTTGCTTTTGTTCACTCATTCTCACATTCCCACCTAAAGTGAGTATTGATTATCAGATCTGACATTTCCCAAGAAGTTCTACATTTTTTTTTGTTTATGATACATGAAGATGACTCAGCTCTAAATTGACCGTGACTTTCAGTCAATACATAGCTGCATTGGGAAGTCTCCAACTACTCTGACACATCTTTTGTTCCAAGCTAAGAAATGGCTAATAACAAATATTTCTGTTATTGGTAGCCTCCTTGAAAGAGTGTGCTGGTAAATGTTCAATAGCCAGCTCTCTTTTTCCTCCTTTCCCAAAATTTACATAGCATACTTTAGGTTTAATCTGTATCATTAATATTTTCTCTATCATATTCTTAAGCAATGAAAAACAAAAAAACAAACAAACAAACAAAAAAATGAGCCAAATTCTAAATTAATAGCATTTTCTAGTTTCAAAGGGGTAAATGCTCACACTGAAAATTTAACAATGGATGAGCAGGTATGATCTGGCTCCAGCAAACCACTGCCGCACTGGCTCCTTTTCCTTTGGAGGCTACTTCTTCCTCAGAAATTTCAAATGTCTCCTACTACCACCTCAAAGAATCACATTCCTATTATGAAACTCTATGGATTCAAGAGTCTTTCTTTCTGCCTTCTTCTGAATTGAATCACTGAACAATTAAATAAACTATTAGTGTTAATGCAAACATGATTTCTATGATGCTAAATAATGCCAGATTGTCCAACAGATTTCTCTAAGGTGATGAAGCATAGGGATAAAAGAAAAAAAAAATTTTGTGTAGACCTTCAAAACATCTCTGACAAAGTTCCAAGTGAAAAAACTGAGAAGCCGTGGGATTTAGGGTAGTGGTGTTGTCTTGCATTGGAAATAAGCTTGGAAACTGGAAACAGAAGATAGAAATATTTCATCTGGCAAATTTTAAATCGCGCCTTACCTCAATACTTCAGGGACATGAGAATTCATCGGCGTCTCTGCTACTGGCATCTATTACCATCTTGCCATAATCCAGAAGATGTTCTTCAGGTGCTGCTGAGGTGAAAAACATTACTCATATATTTGTACAGACTGTAGCCTGCTCTCCTTCCACCCCCTACATCAATGGACCATAAGCTTTTTTCATTATCTTTATATTCTCAGTACCTTGTCCATGGCAGATATTTAATTAGTTGACAAACTAATGTGTATTAGTAATACAGACAAAACTGAAATGACCAATGAATACAAATTCAGCCTTAAAAACTCACTAGTCATATGACTCTGGACAAATTCCCTAACCTCTCTGGACCTTGGTTTCCTCATTTGTAAAATGAGGATAATAATAGCACCTGCTTCACAGAGTAGTTGTGAGAATCAAATGAGAAAATATATGTATATTGTTATATAAATACTAGTTATTATTATAGTTTATGTTTGCTGTTTAATCATGTCTGACTTTTCATGACCCCATTTGGAGTTTTCTTGGCAAAGATTCCGAAGTGGTTTGCCATTTCCTTCTCCAGCTCATTTTATAGATGAGTAAATTGAGGCAAACAGGGTTAAATGACCTGCCCAGGGTCACATAGCTTGGACAAGTCTGTGGACAGATTTGAGTTCAGGTCCTCCTAATTCCAGGTCTGGCATTCCGCCCACTGTGCCACCTAGCTTCCTTATTTTGAAAAAGAATAGTAATATTAGTTTTGTTTTGCAAAATACCTTTGTCTGAACTGACTGACCCTCCTGTGATGAATCTTTCTGAATTTAGCTACTAAGCTGATCCTCAGACAGTAAACACTCAGTTTGTCCCCAGACCTGCACTAGAATCTGTCTAGCTTCAGGAGTGGTCCCAGCTTGCCTTCACTGTCATAACCTGTGAGAAGCTGAATTCCAAGATCATATCCATTGCACCAGGAGAAGGCACTATTAGCCAGAAAATCCAATTTATTCAACATTTTTATAAGTCATCAGGCAGAAGTCGTGCATAATGAAATTTCTGGCTCTATAGATGACACAAGCTTTTCTGTTTAAGAAATAGTGGACTGGGGGGCAGCTAGGTGGTGCAGTAGATAGAGTACCAGCCCTTAAATCAGGAAGTCTTGAGTTCAAACCTGTCCTCAGACACTTAAAAACTTCCTAGCTGTGTGACCTTGGGCAAGTCACTTGACCCCAATGGCCTCAACAACAAAAAAGAAAGAAAAGAAAAGAAATAGTGAGTTGATAGGAATATGCTGTAGGAAGATCTCATAAGGTTATGAAAGTGAGCAGAAATTAACTTTCTGTAATGCAAAATCAAGGCTCATTTATCCATAAAACATTTCACATAGCTCTCAGCCCCACACTTCAAGAAATAAATAACAGCTACACCCAAAGAAAGAATACTAGGAAATGAATGTAAACTGCTTGCATTTTTGTTCTTCTTCCCGGGTTATTTATACCTTCTACATCCAATTCTCCCTGAGCAATAAGAGAACTGTTCGTTCTGCACACATATATTGTATCTAAGATCTACTGTAACCTATTTAACATGTATAGGACTGCTTGCCATCTGGGGGAGGGGGTGGAGGGAGGGAGGGGAAAAATCGGAACAGAAGTGAGTGCAAGGGATAATGTTGTAAAAAATTATCCTGGCATAGGTTCTGTCAATAAAAAGTTATTTAAAAAAAAAATAAATAATAGAGCTGGATAAAGTCAAGCAATTAAAGTGTGAAGAGGATGGAAAGGAAAAAGGGGAAATCTGAAATTATCAACTCTAAAGGAGAATATTACAAAAATTTATGAAATCTTGTAAGATTTTCATTCCTTCATTCCTTTCTGGTCTCCATTCCTGATGACATAATTGCTTCACCATTCAAGCAGCCATTTTATCCTAGAAGATCAATAATCCCCCTGTACTTTTTATATTGATGATAAGTTCCATCTGGAGCTTCTATTTTATTTATTTAGTTAGTTAAGACAGTTGAGGTTGTGACTTGCCCAAGATCACACAGCTAGTAAGTGTCTAAAATTGGATTTGAATTAAACTCCTGATTCCAGGGCTAGTAGTCTATAAGTAGGCACCATTTTACTGCCCTTATAACTTCCATTTTAAAGAAAGTACACTCCCTCATTCTTTTCTGGACTCTTTTATTGGCTCTTCAGGTGTCTTTCTCCACCATGACCCCATGTAGGTACCTTAATCTTCACCTTTTTTCTTTTTATGCTGTTTTCCCCCATTATAATCTAAGTTCCTTGAGGGCAGGGTCCCCCATGTATTAATACTTTTCTTAATAGCTAATGGTAGCTAATACATAGTAAGTACTTAATAAATTCATGCCAACTTGAATAGATTTGGATTCAGAAGACTTGCATTTAAATCCCAGCTGTGCCATTTACTAACTGTGTGATAATGGAAAAAACGATTCTGCGATTCTTATTTCCTCATGTATAGAATGAGGCCCTAAAAAAGTAAATTTAACACAAATAAAAGAAAATTCTTCCTCTCATAACCTAAAAGATGGTAAAGGTTGAAACTATAATATATTCAGAAAAATTTAGATAAACTTGTTGATGATAGAACCATAACAAATTGTTTTATATTTTAATATTTTTATTTTCCCTAATTACACATAAAACAATTTAAAAAATTTTTAAATTCCAGATTCTTCACTTTCCTCCCTATACCCCTTCCCCATTGAGAAGGTCCATGTGAAGTTGTGTAAAACATTTCCATAAAAGTCATGTTGCAAAAAATAGATTCCCTCCCCCCCAAAAAAAAAAGGTTGCTTCAGTTTGTATTCAGATACAAGCAGTTCTTTCTCTGGTTGTGGGTAGTATTTTTCATCATAAATCTTTCAGAATAGTCTGGATTATTGTATAGCTGAGAATAGCAAAGGCATTCACAGCTAATAATCCTTCAACTTTGCTATTACTATGTACACAATACATTTCATTTTGCTTGAGGTCATAGAGAACTTTCCAGATTTTTTAATAGCATCCTGATCATCATTTCTTTTAGAACAATAATATTCCTTCATAATCACATGCCACAATTTATTCAGCCATTCCCCAAATGATGGGCATCTCCTCAATTTCTAATTGTTTATCCTGAGAAAAGAGCTTCTATGAATATTTTTATACATATAGGTTCTTTTCCTTTTTTAAAATCTCCTTTAGGATTCATGCCTACTAGTGGTATTGTTAGGTCAAAGGATATGCATGATTTTGTATCCCTTTGAGCACAGTCCATAACTTTTGATCATTTATCAATTGAACAATAACATGTTTTAAAATAAATGAGCACAAATTTGGAATATATCTTCAATTCTTTGAGAATGAGGTCAAAAAGGACAATTAAGTTCCTGGGAAGGGGTTGAGGAGGACAGCCTATAGTGACAAATCTCCAGAAAATTTCATAAGATTGTATAAGTGGACAGCAACAAATGAGGGAAGAGGAACCATTAGAGGTAAAAAAAAAAAAAATAAAACAAAATAAAATAAAATTCATAGATTATAGGACTGACCCTATTTGGAAGTTCTTTTGTACTTCACATCTTACTTAATTCAGTAAACACTGATGGTAAGGCATCATAGTATAGTGGGAAAAGATAGATGTAGATATAGAAATATATGTGTGTATATGTATGTATGTATGTATGTATAGCAATATAGTGTGATTTGGAGGTGAGTTTGAATCTCAATTCTAAAATCTAGTCAGATATGTGATCATAGACAACTCATTTAACCTTGCTGAGGCTCAAAACTTATCTGTAAACACAATTATCTGAGGACTCTGATTCAGTTAGCCTGGGGCACTCCTTCCCCTAAACCAGAAGGTAAATTACTTTTTACTTAGTAGATAAACCACAGGGTATACACAGCAGATAAGGCCTGAGATACACAGAGGTTAGGTGATATAGCTAGTAAGTCTAAGAGGCAGGATTTAAATCTAGGCCTTCCTGACCCCAGGACTGACATGCTATCCAATATATTACATTGTTTCTCACATCCGCAAAATGGTGATAAAATACACTACCTATATCACCACGTTTTTATGAGAAAAACAACTTTTAAAAAATAGAAAAATGATCACCAGGTTGTTGTGAGAAAAACAATTTAAAAATAGAAAAATGATATATAAATGTGTATTAAAAAAATTTTTTTTGAAGACTTCATTTCCCCATCTCTTCAAGGCTACAAATGTAAGGGTCCAATCCCACCACTGGGAGCTTTGATTTATTTGTTTCAGATTTGGATTGATTGAATCTTCTTAAGTGAATTGGTAGTCAATTCCTCTTGAAGGCTTGCAATATTAATGCTAAATTGAATGTGGATAACTGGTCAGCATAGCCCCCTGCAGCTCAGGATTTACAAACTCTAGAGATCTAACAGCCTCAGCCTCCATGGTAGCTAGGACTACTGGTGTGGGCTACCACCTATGGCTCTCATCATTTGTTAGATGATCTAGGGTTCCCTGCTCACTTCCACTCCTTGCAATATGAAAGAAAGGGGTTGTTTCATCCAAAGCTTCTTTCTTTGCTCTAGAAAGGTCCTCTCCACCATGTCCTCTACTGATGTCCAGCATATATTTCAGGTACCCAATTATTTTACTCCCAAGTGAAACAATGTGAAACTAAAATAAAGCAGCATTGGGAAAGCTTAAAGACATATCTCAAGTTACTTTGTTGACTGTGCACAGAATGAAAACATTAGCTAACACCCGTCATTGCAGGTGATAGCCTAGATTTAAAGTACTAACCGGTTTCTTCCACATAGAGCCTGTCATAACTCCACTTTTATCCACAGGGCTTTTCGCTCTGCCCTGACCTTTTAAGTTATGCTTTCTGATAGAAGATTGGGTGAGAGAAAACAGATAAAAATCCTACTTTTTTTCAGGAGAAGATAGGTTCTTCCCTTTTCACAGTTGTGAGGGTTACTAGAAAGAGGAGCAATTGATTATACATTTACAAGGGGTGATAGTTAACATCAGGTTTGGAATTCTTTCTCTGCCATGGTTGTCCTGGCATGTGGAATCACGGTGGGGGTGCATAAGGGTTAGCCTTGTGACCTGCCTGTTAGTCCCTCACATAGTCTATGTAAAGTACTTTGCAAACCTTGAAGTGCCATATAAATGTCAACTCTAATTATTTGGTAACATATAGTAAACCTCTTATACCTCCTCTCTGTCTCTGTTTCTCTCTTGGCTTTTTGTTTTAAAAGATATAATGTTTGTGTTTTTAAAAGATACAGCTAAAGTCCAAAATTTTACACCTTTTACCAAGATAAAGTCAAAATGGATATATGGCCTATATATAGAGAGATTACAATTGAGAAGAATATGAAATATATTAATCAGATTTATGGATAAGTAAATGATTTATAAAAACAAGAGATGAAAAGCAACATTATGTGTAAAATGGATAATTTCAATTACATAAATTTAGAAAGCTTTGTACAAATAAAACAAATGAAGTCAAGATCAGAAGGAAAGCAGAAAATCAGGGGGAAATTGTTTATGGTTTATCTGATAAAGGTTTCATTTAAAAAACATATAAAGAACATTGCAAAAATCTATAAAATATGTCATTTCCCAATTGATAGTCAAAAGAAAATTGCCTTTAATACTAAACAGGAATGAAATGGAGTCATCACTGGGGCTAGATGTGAGTGGGTGACACTTAGGATATATATTGTTCAGAGAACATGAAGAGGAGTAGAGAAAGGGAAAGACTGAGGGTTACCAGCTGGGAAATTGAATTCATATTTCTCTTACTCAGAGGCTCCTTGTGAAGACCAAATTTAAAAAAAAAAAAAAAAAAAAGATTTGGAATCTCAGGCTTACACTTTCTAAATTTGCCCTTATTCTGTGATCATAAAGTCTTGACAATGTCACATGCCACTTTGCTTTGTAATGTTCAAATGCTCTTATTATGTAAATATAATACTTAACATTGTTTGCATCTGATCACCCTATTAGAATATAAGCTTACTGAGGACAGGAACCATGTCTTATCTAAACTTTATATTTTTTCTAGAGTTTAATATGATGAATGTTCTGTGCACAGCAGGCACTAGGTGGTACAGTGAAGATCATAGTAACTCCTTTATAAAGTTATGGGGGGGGGGGCACAAACAAAATAATATTTGTAATGTTCTGCAAACCTTAAAGAACTATGTAAATATTAGTTATAACCATTATTAGCTAGATAAATGACCAGTTATAGCGCTATGCAAGCAAGATGAGAAACATTTATGTGTGCTGAATGATGAATTTACAGGACCAGCTAAGAAGCAGAAAGGTGAGTCCTTTCCCTTTAGTCCCCTCTCCAGCTATAATATCTGAAGATCCTAATGCATAGATTTAAAGACAAAGCAAAAAGCTAATAATAAAAGTGTATTTGTTTTCCCGTTAAAACTCCAGAAAACCCAAAGTGGAAGAAGTCTGACTTAAGAATGTATAAGGAAGTATGGATAATTAAATCTGTGTAGTCTGCCACCCTGTGGAAAATGTTGATATATAATACCAGAATAGGCTGTGGATAAGACTTCAGAGGCTTGAATAGAATGCATGCAGCCCCTACCTCCCATCCCTCTAGAAGACTGAATCAGCTCCTGTCTTCTATCCTAAATTACCCTTGGAATGCAGTTGTCTATATTCTTAAATAAAACTCAATGAGTTGTAAATAGAGTGATTCCCCCCCACACTTTCCTGATAGGGTCACAGAAATCTGAATAACACGAGATTAGCCTTAGAGAGTAATAACTACTTATACCCTGACTCACCACAGCTGGTCTTTGCAGAAAAATTGGGAGATGGAAAACGCACAGCTGAATTGTTGGCTATACTGGTATCCAAGAGGTTTGAAAAAAAACTAGAGGAAGGACTCCAGCACTTTGAGCTCTTATAAAAAGAACTTCTGGAAGGAATATAGGCAAAGAAAAGATTACAGGATACATCAATATATAGAGTATTTACATAGAAGAAATTATGGATTCCCATTAAAGTATATGCTCCTTAAGAGAACTCATTTTTATTTTATTCCTAGTGCCTGGCACAGTGACACAGTGAGTGCTTAATAAAAGCTTGTTAACTCAATGCTAAATCCATCTAAGCATCTTTTACATTTTAATAAAGACACTTCAGCTTACCAATAGAGTTAGGACCTGCAAGTTACAACCCCTCTTTTGAAAGGGGAGAATATTATATCATCTTTATTGTGAATTTCATAAACTCTGAGAGGTGCATCTTTGTTATCATCATATTGTGTAAGTATTATACTTAACATTGTTTCCAATCATCTTACTAGACTATAAGCTCACTGAGGGCAGGAACCAAATCTTATTTAAACTTTGTATCTTTTTTGGAGTCTAATACAATGAATGATCTGAACACACTAGACACTAGGTGGTACAGTGAGGATAATAGTACCTTCTTTATAAGGCTGTTGTGGGAACCAAATGAAAAAATATCACCATTACCATAACTAACATTTAAATAGTACTATGTTCCAAGTACTGAGCTAAGTGCCTTACAATTATTATCTATTTGATCCTCACAATGATTCTGAGAGGTATTATTATAGCCCATTTTACAGATGAGGAAACTGAAGCAACAGAGGTTAAGTGATTCCCCTTATTGATTGGCTCCTTCTTGTTGCCTAAAAACATACCCATATCTCCCTCAATCTTGAATATGTTCACTTGACCTTGCTATATAAATTGACCAAGTTATCATAAAACATGTTTTCTTCCTTTCACAATAAAATACTTAGAAAAAGCCATCCAAACTCATTATGTCCATTTCTTCATACCCCACTCACATCTCTTGCAACTTGGCTTCCAAATCCACCACCACTGAAGATTAAAAATTGTCTCTTGCATTTCTTTCTCAGTGCTTAATTAGCACAGTACCTGGCACATAGTGAGCACTTAATAAATTCTCGTCAGCCAGTCAACAAACTAATAAACTTTTCTGAGTCTATATTCTACCTAATGTTTCTGTAGGTTTTAACATTGATCATCCCATTCTTCTGGATACTCTCCTCTCTAAGCTTCTGAGATATTCTCTCTTGGTTTTCTTCTTGCATTTCTGACCACTGCTTCTCAGTCAAATGAGTTATCACTTCTGTCCTGGCTAATATGTATAGACATGTCAAGTTTAAGATGCCTATAGCAGAGGTTTGAAATTCATGGCCAGCTGCAACAAGCTGACCACAAAAACTCTACAATATGGCCAGAATCAGATTAAAATTTAATTGGAAAATATTATTTAAAATAAATGAAAATACAATACAACTTAGATAATGGAACCTGTAGGGATCTCATGAGTGTAGAGGAGTTTTCCTTGACAGGAAGAGTAGGAGGCATCTGAGTCATATTAGATAAAGAAGGAAGAAGAAAAAGCTCAAAGGCAGATTGCTTTTTAGAAAATTTGAGGCACAGTACTCAACTGAAAAAGTAGGAAGAGGGGGAAGCATGAAAGGTCTGAGATTAAAAAGTTTGGAAAAATTATTGTGACAAGCAGGATAGCAAGTTAATTCTTGTTCAGCCATTTCAATCATGTCTCATTCTTCATTCTTCATCCCCCCATTTGGGAGTTTCTGGGCAAAGATACTGTAGTAGTTTTCCATTTTCTTCTCCAACTCATTTTAAAAATGAGGAAACTCGAGCAAAAAGGACTAAGTGACTTGCCCAGAGTCATACATCTAGTAAGTGTATTACTTGGCTACACTGGTCTCCAGAAGATATGAAAAAAAAACTAGATTTGTATTCATGAAGATGAGTCTTCCTGATTCTTTTCCTAATGCACTTTCCACTTGTCCACATAGCTGTCCTGGTAAGCTAATTAGGGAGGTATGAAAGGACTGCCTTGAAGCGTAAGGACCCACAGGAAATTTATATAACATAAATTTGTAGTACACCCAGTTGGAATGAATTTGTGATTTTCTCTACTTTTATGTAGGAGTAAAATAGCAGATGGTGGGAGTAATTCAAGGCTGAGGCTTGCCATATGATAAAAGGACAAAGGGAAGAGGACAGTGAAAAGATTAATTCACCAAGGGGTCAAGACAGAGAAAGAAGAAGAGTGTGGCTGCAGGGGGGATAGCCTGGGAAAGAATTAAAGGATTCAGGGAACAAAAATTGGAATGTTTGAAGAGCAAAGTTTGGTATTGTAAAGCAGACGGAAATGTGGAAAGCCTATAGATCATGATCTATATTGGGATTTCAGAGTTCATGAAGGTGATCTATCAGTGGGAAGGAAGGAAGGAATGAAATGAAAAGGAAAGAAATGAAAAAAGGAATGAAGGAAGGAAGGAAAGAAAGAAGAGAAAAACAAAAAGGGAAAATCAACACAATCCATTAATGCATTGAAAAAATATGAATTGTGCAACATGTAATACTTGTGGAACTTCCATTTCTGGAAGAGTAAGTTAGGGGTGTCCTCCCACTTGAGGGTAGACTTAATTATCATACTTTAATTATTTATTATTATAATTAAATATAAATATTAATTAATATACATTTTTCCCATGTGTGATAATTCTTTCTTTTAACATTTTTATAGATATTGTGTATACTCTTTCTTGGCTTTGCTTATTCTCCACTATATATCAGTTCAGTTAGATCTTTCTATTCTTCTCTATGTTGATCACATATGCCATTTCTTATAGTAAAGCAAGAGTCCATTACATTCTTGTGCCACAGTTTTTCTAGTCTTTCTGCAATTGATGGGCATCTATTTTGTTTCCAATTCTTCGCATTCACAAAAAATTTTCCTATAAACATTTTACTGTCAATAGGGTCTTTCTTCTTATTAATGGTTTTCTTGGGGTATAAGAACAGTAATGGTATCTCTGATTCAAAAAGTATAGACATTTTAGTCACTTTATTTGCATAATTCCATAAACTGCATAATAAATGCTTTAAAATGTACTATTTTATAGAAGGCTTCTAAACCATCAAATAAGAAATAGAAAATTCTAGCGTATGTACTCTGTGAAGAATAAAATCCCTTCAGAGACATCCCTGATCTTAGTTAGAGACAACATATCTGCAAAAACAATAGAGAACAAACTCTTTTATCTAAAGAAATAAGGCATAAGGAAATACAGCATCATAATAGAAAAAGATCAGGCTACAAGTAGCACAGAACTCAGAAATTAAATCACCGTCTGAAAGGACAAAAGGAATTGAGAGGGAGAAAAAAACCTTCTCAAAGAGACACCATTGAGCATTATTTCACCTAAATGCCGCCTGTAACTATTATTGTCTCTGTTTCTGTGCCTCTCCTCTTTTGTGTCTATCTTTCTCTCCCTTCCATTTAAATCAACCACCATTGCTTGTCTACTTTCACTTTGCTGTATTTTTTACAAATAGTAAAAGACTTGACTAGGAAAATAAGAATAAGCCAAAACTATTCATCCTAATGTGCATAGCTGTTACTTAAAATAATTACTTGATATCTTAAGCATTGGCTCCCTCAACTCAAGGAGTGTTACACAGATACACAGATATACACAAAATTAAAACAAGGTCATTTAGGGAGGGAGATATTACAGCTGGGGTAGGGTGGGGAAAGGGAAAGAGATGGTGATTAACATTTAATTATTTAGTCAACAAACATTTATTAAGCACTTACTATGCGCCAGAAACTGTGATAAACATTAGGGTTACAGGGGCAGCCAAGTGGTACAGTGGATAGAACCCACAGCCAGCCAGGAAGACCTGTGTTGAAATCTGGCTTCAGACACTTGACTAGTTGTATGACTCTGGACAAGTCATTTAATCCTGTTTGCTTCAGTTTCCTCATCTATAAAAGGTGGAGAAGAAAATGGCAAACCACTCTATTATCTTTACCAGGAAAACCCCAAATGGAGATAACAAAGTGTCAGACACATCAACAACAACTGGAGATACAAGGAACATTTAAAACTACCTATATTACCCTCAAAAAGCTATTATTTTAATGTCAGAGAAAACAAGTATAAAAAAAAATTGGTATATACAAGACAGAGTAGAGGGAAATTCATGTATTTAAAAGTGAATAATTGAAAAAGAAAGTCTAATTTACTGATGTTTAATAGTAATTTTATATTTTTTAAAGAATTATGGGACTGAAGCTTTGGATGAGGTTTGGGATGGTACTAAGTCTACAAGAGTCTTCTGCATAAGGATGAACCAGAAAAGTTGATGAGATCACTGAAGGGAAGAGAGAATGGGATTCGGAACAAAACCAGAGTTCTGACCCAAACCTGGGGAATACCCTCATTGCAGGCAGATGAAAAGAATGAGAATTCAAGGTCAGGAACAGGGTCACTTGGAGAGGAGTCTTTAAAGTAGCAGCAAATAACACAGTAGATGTTTATTTACTGAAGGATCTTTGGGACCCATCTGCTTTTTCAACTCCCACTGCACCTAAGTCTTCTCCAGTCATCCTGATCTATATCTTGCTACTGGACCCAGATGACTCTGGAGCACAAAGTGAGCCTGATGAATTTGCACAGCCCTCCTTCACTTAAATCCAACTCATTTGCATGATATGGCATGGGCCTCTTTGAGGATAAAGGACAAAGGACAAATGACAACCACATTCAAACAACACTGATGGAAAAGAGCATTACACAGGGGTTTATAATGTTTTAAGAATCTTTTCATGCCCTCCTTTTCCATCACACATCTAGCACAGTGCTTTATACATATTAGGTTTTCCAAATAGCTGTTTAATTTGCCCAAACTTCATCCGGAAGCAAGTGGTGGTATTAATTTTTTATTATATTAATATCCTCAGTTTCATTCCTCAAGGGTGCAACAATGGATTCCATGAGGGATAACAGATAGTTAAAAACTCTCTTTACAAGGAAAGTGGCCTAGCTGAACCAGACCTAAAACTA
The DNA here is from genome assembly GCF_902635505.1 of Sarcophilus harrisii. Lineage (NCBI taxonomy): Eukaryota > Metazoa > Chordata > Mammalia > Dasyuromorphia > Dasyuridae > Sarcophilus > Sarcophilus harrisii. Next base: position 543,340,914 of record NC_045426.1, read on the forward strand.
TATCATAAAGCAATGGTCATCAAAACCATTTGCTACTGGGTAAGAAATAGATCTAATAATAGATCAGTGAAACAGGTTAAGTTCACACTTCACAGTAGTCAGTGACTACATTAATCTATTATTTGATAAACTCAAAGACTCCAATTTCTGCGATAAGAATTCACTATTTGATGAAAATTGCTTAGAAAACAGGAAAATAGTTTGGCAGAAACTAAACAGTGACCAACATCTAACACCCTATATTAAAATAAGGTCTAAATGGATTCATGATTTAAACATAACATATGATACTATACACAAATTAGGAGAACAAAGGATTGTTTCTCTCTCACATCTATGGAGAAGGGAGGAATTTGTAGCCAAAGAAAAACTAGAGAACATTATGAAATGCAAAATGGATTATTTTGATTCCATTAAATTAAAAAGGTTTTGTACAAACAAAACTAATACAGCCAAGATCATAAGGGAAGCAGAGAACTGGGGTGGGGGGAGGGGAGGATTTTATAGCCAGTGTTTCTGATAAAGGCCTCATTTCTAAAATAAAAAGAGAATTGACTCAAATTTATAAGAATACAAGCCATTCCCCAATTGATAAATGGTCAAAGAATATGAACAATTTTCAGATGAAGAAATTAAAGCCATTTCTAGTCATATGAAAAAAAATGCTCTAAATCACTATTGATTACAGAAATGAAAATTAAGACAAATCTCAGTACAACTTCATAATTTTCAGATTGGTTAAAATGAAAGGAAAAGATAATGGTGACTGTTGGATGGGATGTGAGAAAAACTGGGACACTGATGCATTGTTGGTGGAGATGAGAAATGATCCAACCATTCTGGAGACCAGTTTGGAATTATGCTCAAAAGGCAGTCAAACTTTGCATACACTTTGATCCAGCAGTGTCTTTACTGGATCTATATCCCCCAAAAATCATAAAAGTGGAAAAAGAACCCACATGTGCAAAAATGTTTATAGCAGCCCTTTTCGTAGTGGCAAGGAACAGGAAACTGAGTGGATGTCCCTCAACTGAGGAATGGCTGAATAAAATATAGTATATAAATGTAATGGAATATTATTGCTCTGTAAGAAGTGATAAGCAGGCTGATTTCAGAAAAGCCTAGGGCATAGCTAGATAATACAGTGGATAGAGTGACAGGCCTGAAGCCAGGAGGACCTGAGTTCAAATCTGACCTCAGACACTTAACATTTAACTAGCTGTATGATCCTAGACAAGTCACTTAGCCCTAATAGTCTCACCAAAACAAAATAATAAAATAAAGCAAACTTTAAAAATAAAAGCCTAGAAAGACTTATATGAACTGATGATAAGTGAAGTGGGAACAACCAAAAGAACATTGTATATGATAACAGGAAGATTATGATCAACTGTGATGGATTTGACTCTTTTCAATAATGAGACGATTCAAGGCAATTCCAATAGACTTATAATGGGAAATGCTATCTAAATCCAGAGAGAAAAATTATGGAGACTGAATATGGATCAAAGCAGAGTATTTTTATTTTGTAGTTATTGTTGCTTATTTGTTTGTTTGCTTTTTTTTTCTTTCTTGTGTTTTTTCCCCTTTTGATCTGATTTTTTTTTTTTTTTTTTTTGGTGCAGTATGACAAACAGAAATAGGATTAGAAGAACTGTCCATGTTTAACCTATATCAGATTGCTTTTTTTTTTTTTTTTTTTTTTTTTTTTTTTTTGAGGAGAGAAGAAAGGGAAAGAAAGAGAGAAAAATTTGGAACACAAGATTTTGCAAAGGTGAATGTTGAAAACTATCTTTACCTATTTTTGGAAAAATAAAATACTAATAAAGTTTTTAAAAACCTACCTTCTCTTTACAGCCCTCTTGAAAGAAGGAACTCTCATCTTCTTTTAAACCCATACATTTTCCTCTTTAAGTATAATTCAGCACAATTTCTGCCAAAAATTAGCATGTTATACAATATTAATTCATTCCCTACTAATTTTGGAATATAGACGTGATCTGAACTTTTCTGAGCCAATTCTGCAAAATATCTTTCTTCAATACCTCATAACAATGTTCTAATTGTGAATGCTCTCTACAAATTGTAAAGCATTATATTAATGTAAAGTGCTGATATAGTCCTTGTTATTATTATCATTATCATTATAGTTCCATTGTCAACTTTTAGGAACGTATTTAAAGAATTAATATTTAGAATAGTCCCACAACACTGTTTTACCAACCGAATGTTGTAAGTTAAATTGAAAATTCTGAGAAGGTAATAGAGCAAAAAGCATTTAAAAATGCTTTTCAGATTCTCATAGGCAAAGAAAAGTTATCCATTAGTCCCCTAGCTGATAATACAGTTTAATGATTTATGGGCATAATCGTCAGTGCCTTGTGGTAATGCACAATAAATAGTTTCAGGATTGATTAATGGTAGAACACAAGCACAGGCAGTGAATCTTAGTGGCTGTGTTATTGCTTTTATGTGCTACTAAAACTAAAAGCAGGATCCTTAAGAATAAACTAAAAGGGTAATTATTGCACATGGGCGGGAGAGAGTGTCTAGGTTTTCCCAGCTGTGAACCAGATTGTAAACCTTGTTTAAAATGAGCAAAAACACATATCTGTAATTAACTAATTAGAATGCTCTTGGGTTAGGGATCAGCTGAGGTGATTACAAGAAATGTAAATGATGCTATTGTGACATTTTTTATGAATAAATTGAATTTACTCTACTGTCTCCTGTTGTTCTTCCCTCCCATCTTTTTTGGATCTTTTTCTGTTGTTGCTAAGGCAATTGGGGTTAAATGACTTGCCTAGGATCACACAGCTAGGAAGTGTTAAATGTCTGAGAACAGATTTGAATTCAGATCGTCCTGACTTCAGTGTTGGTATTCTATCCACTGCATCACCTAGCTGCCTCCCCTCCCATTTTTTGATCATCAATCAATTAATAACTATTTATTGAATGTGACAAAGTCATGATGATAAGGTTTCCTTCAAAAAGTAATAATGGAGCTAAGTTAGTGCCTGTGTTGACATTTTTCCCAGAATCAAATAAGATTAGCTTAAGAGATCATGGCTATGTACATTTTGAATAAATGAATAAACAGTTTTGGAAAGTGATTTGTCCAAAGTCATATAGTTTATTAATGAAAAGTGTGGGACTCAAACTCAAATACATTGAATACAATGTATTACTATACAATGTATTGTTATAATTGAGTAGATTATATGCTTTCTAAATAACAGAGGTAGATAATAAATATGCAAGGAAAATAAATAAAAATAACAACCAAAGATGAAGGAGGTAATGAAATAAATTGTTATAGAAAAGGAAGAAAACAAAATAAAATGAGAAAGACACTTAAAGGTTAAAAAAAACAAAATAATGCAGAAACCAATACAAAATTTCAAATTTCTTTCTCAAAGCACAGAAAGATACAAACATAGAAGCCAAATAGAAAGAATAGTGGAACACTAAGACTGAAACATGATGGACTGATCCCATGGTGTCATGCTTACAGGAAAAACAACATTTTGGTTTGTTGGGGTTTGGGGGATTTTTTTTTACACTAAATTGCAGAACAGGATAATGCATAAAGGAGCACAGGAGAATATGTGATTCAATCCCACAATCATCCTACAAAAGTCGACAATGAAAGGAAAATAATTCCCATTTTCTCTCAAGAAAAGGGCTTCTACACTTAACACTTCCTAGCTGTGTGATCCTGGGCAAGTCACTTAACCCTAATTATCTCAGTTTAAAAAAAAAGAAAGAAAGAAAAGGGCCTCTGATTACAGAAAAGTCTGGAAATACTTATATGAACTGATGCTCAGTTAAATGAGCAAAACCAGAACATTGTACATAGTAACAGCAAGATGGTGTAATGATAAACTATGATAGACTAAGTTTTTCTCAGCAATACAGTGGTCCAAAACAATTTCAATAGACTTGGAATGGAAAATACCATCCACATTCAGAGAGAGAACTATGGGAACTGAATGTAGACCAAAGCACACTATTTTCACCTTTTTTGTCTGTTTGTTTGCTTTTTCTTTCTCTGATTTTTTTCCCTTTAGTTCTGATTTTTCTTTCACAACATGACTAACATGGAAATGCAATTAAAATGAATGCACATGTATAATCTATATCAGATTACTTGTTGTCTTGAGGGTGATAAAGGAGGGAGGCAGAATAAAATCTGAACTCAAAATTTTACAAAAATGAACTCTTTACATGTAATTAGAAAAGTAAAATATTATTGATGAAAACAAAAATAAAATAACTGCAGACAATTTTTAAAAATAAATCATGATTTTGGCCTTAAAAAAGAAGGAGGCCTCAAGGATAATGGACAAGAAGGCAAAGAAAGTAATTGAATACAGGGAACAAAATGGGAAAATCTTTTTTTCACAAAAGGGAGTCCTACTGAATACCATTACCATGAGGTAGAGAGACTTGCAATGGCAGATGGGATGTTACCATGCATTATTAATTAATTAACATTGTGTTGTGTTAGTTATGATTATATTAATTATTAATTAAGCTTCATGTACCCTTTGACCTAGCAGTGTTACTATTGGGCTTATATCCCAAAGAGATCTTAAGCGAGGGAAAGGGAACCACATGTGCAAAAATGTTTATGGCAGCCCTTTTCATAGTGGCTAGAAACTGGAAACTGAATGGATGCCCATCAATTGGAGAATGGCTGAATAAATTATGGCATATGAATATTATGGAATATTACTGTTCTGTAAGAAATGACCAACAGGATGATTTCCAAGAGGCCTAGAGAGACTTGCATGAATTGATGCTGAGTGAAGTGAGCAGAACCAGGAGATTGTTATACACGGCAACAAGACTATATGAAGATCAATTCCGTTAGACGTGGCTCTCTTCAACAATGAGATGATTTAAACCAGTTCCAATTGTTCAGTAATGAAGAGTCATCTACGCCCAGAAAAAGAACTATGGGATCATTCTGTTGAGACTTACATGAAGTGATGTTGAGTGAAACGAGCAGAACCAGGAGATCACAACATAGCATTTTTCATTCTTTCTGTTATTGTTTGTTTGCATTTTTGTTTTCCTTCTCAGGTTTTTTTTTCTTTCTAAATCTGATTTTTCTTGTGCAGCAAGATAACTGTATGTGTGTATATATATCGAAATTAACACATATTTTAAGATGTATTAGAATACCTGCCATCTAGGGGAAGGGTATGGAGAAGGGGGGGAAATTTTGCAACAGAAGGTTTTGCAAGGGTCAGTGTTGAGAAATTACCCATGCATATGTTTTGTAAATAAAAAGCTATAATAAAAAAAAAAATTTTAAAGAAAGAAAATATCATTTAAAAAACTAAGCTGCATGGAGTTTGTGCTTAAAGAAACCACTCATCCTATCACAAGAGAAAAAGAATCAGAGTTCCTGGGGATAACTAATACTCAAAAGAATAAAAGGGTATGGACCCAATGAGGAGATTCATGGGAAATAAGGGGGAAAATGATAATGCAGAAGGTAAGAAATAGTAAATCACAATCAGATAAATGGGAAAGTTCTGTTCTCTTGATCACTTGAAGGAATTGGACATCTAAAAGTGAAGCATAACAAAAAAAGAAAGCCAAGGATCAGATCTACAAATACCATCTGCAATAACATTGAAATTATTAAAAATAAGGAACTCTAAATAGATATCTTAAAAGTTTTCATTCCATGAGGAATACATAAAGTACTAAATAAGCATAAAAATTATAAATCAAGGATGAAAAGTTTAGAATAGATAGAAAGAGAAAAAAAGGAAAAGAATGAAGGAAAGTAATCCTTTTTAGAAAAAAAAAAGCATAGAAAATGAAATTTTAAAACTTAACAATCAAAACAAATTGAAGGGAAAAAGAAGAAGGGAGATTTTACTTAATTATACTGGAAAAGAAGTGTATTAACTAAACAAAATGAAAAAAAGAAAAAGGAACTTGTAAGTTAAGCAAAACTCCAAAACTAGAAAAGGGAATAACAGATAGGAGGGGAGAGGGGCTTTTCAAATAAGGGAAAGAGAGTTAGTGGGAATAGGATTCCCAAATAACTAATGTTTTTAAATAAAAAGAGGAAAAAAATCCTAATTGGGGGAAAAAATATTTCAGACAAATAGAAAAAAATATATAAATCTAATTCTTATAAATTTAACTGTGAATAAATGAAAAATCTAATAAAATGAAAAAAGTGATGGGGCAACTAGAATATGCAGTGGACAGAGTGCTGGCCCTGAAGTCAGGAGGGCCTGAGTTTAAATCCATTCTCAGATACTTTATACTTCCTAGCTGTGTGACCCTGGGCAAGTCCCTTAACTCTAATTGCATCAGCCAAAAAAAAAAAAGAAAAAGAAAGAAAGAAAAAAAGAAAAAAGTGATGAACTGGTAAACCCTCTTAAGCAGTTGCCTACAAGAAACACACTTAAAAAACAAAGACATACAGAAAATAAAAATGAGAGTCTGCAAAAACATTACTATGAATCACTTAAAGTAAAAGGAGCAAAAGTTTCAATCATGCTATAAGACAAAGCCAAAACAAATATTCACAATATAAGAAGGGATTAACAACAACAAAAACTACATTGTGCTAAAAAATACCATAGACAATAAACCAATGTCAATATTAAATTAATATGCTCCAAATACTTTAGTAGCTAAATTCATGAAAGAAAAACTAAATTATAATAAGGTATACACAGCTATATGATAGTGGCAGGACATTTTAATATTCCTTTTCTCAATTTTAAACAGATACCTAGCAGAAATATAAATAAAAGGAAAATATAGAATTAAACAAATTGCTGGAATAACTAGAGCCAAAAGTCTTGTGGTGTCTTCTAAATATCATTTTGTTAAATAAAAAAAAAAAAGAAAGAAAAGAAAAGAAAAACTACTAACCACATCCTTAATGGATCATAATGAATCAAAAATAATTCCCTGGAATATTAGGAATATATTTGTTTCATAAGTGGGGTGCTTTCTTTCTTAATTTTTGAGAATTATTTGTGTAGAATTAGCACTAACTGTTCTCTACAAGTCTAAAAGATAATAAATAAAACTAAAAGCCCGTTTTTTGAAAATACCAATAAAATTCATAAACCTTAGATTAATATGATGAAAAAGAAGAGGGCAGAAAATCAAATCAACAAAATACCAAATAAATAAGGTGACATCACATATAAGAAAAAGAATAACAAGAGTTACCAGAACCTACTATGAACAATTAATTGTATGTTTTTAAAACTGAGAACATAAAATGAAGAGAGGAATACCTCCAAATATATAAAATACCCAAACTAATAGAACAGATATATATTAAATTATTTAGTCTCAGAAAAAGAAATAGAAATAATTATTAAGGAACCATTAAAGAAAAAAGCAATAGTCCTCATAAATTCATGGAGACAAACTAGAAACTTTCTCCACGAAAATAGGAATAAAGCAAGAAGGCCCATTGTTTCCATTATTGATCAATATAGTTCTGGAAGTGCTAGAAATGGTAATAAGATAAAAAAAATTAAACTTGTAAAGATATACATAAAATTAGCACTCTGTTGATGACATGAAGCCATATTTAGAAAAATCCTAAGGAATCGACAGAGATACCAATTGAGATAAATAGAATTTTCAAAAAAGGTGCAGGCTACAAATTAAACGTTAAAAATTAACTGCATTGATGATATGATGGTATATTTAGAGAAATAGAGAAATTAGAGAATTAGAGAAACAATTCACAACTTTAGCAAAGTTGCAGTATACAAAATAGATGCACACAAATCATCAGCATTTTTATATATGAGATACAAAGAGAAATTCCATTTAAAATAATTGTCGAAAATATGAAATGTTTGGGAGTCTATCCGCCAAGGGAAAGTCAAGAACTATATGAACACGACTACAAAACACTTTCCACACAAATAAAGTCAATTCTAATCAATTGGAAAAATATCAGGTGCTCATGAAGCAAATATAATAAAAATGACAATACTACCTTAATCTACTTATTCAGTGCCATACCAATCAAACTCCCAATAAATTACTCTACGATCTAGAAAAAATAATAACAAAGAACAAAAGGTCAAGAATTCAAAGGAATTAATGAAAAAAATGCAAATAAAGGTGGCCTAGCTGTACCAAATCTAAAACTATATTATAAAACAAAGGTCATCAAAACCATTTGGTACTAGTTAAGAAACAGAGTAGTTAATCAATGGAATAGGTTAGGTTCACAGGACAAAATAGTCAATGACTATAGTAATGTAGTGTTTGATGAACCCAAAGACCCCAGTTTTGGGATAAGAACTCATTATTTGACAAAAACTGCTGGAAAAATTGGAAACTAGTATGGAAGAAACTAGACATTGACCATACCTAACACCATATACCAAAATAAGGTCAAAATGGGTTCATGATTTAGACATAAAGAGTGATTAAGCAAATTAGGAGAATTAAAGATAGTTTACTTCTCAGATCTGTGGAGAGGGAAGGAATTTGTGGTCAGTGAAGAACTGGAGTTCATTATTGAACATGAAAGAGATAATTTTGATTATATTAAGTTAAAAGTTTTTGTGCAAACAAAACTAATGCAGATGAGATTAGAAGGGAAGCAATAAATCAGGAAAACATTTTTACATTCAAAGCTTCTGATAAAGGCCTCATTTCTAAAATATATAGAGAATTGACTCAAATTTATAAGAATTCAAGCCATTCTCTAATTGATAAATGGTCAAAGGATATGAATAAACAATTTTCAGATAAAGAAATTGAAACCATTTCTAGTCATATGAAAAGGTACTCTAAATCACTATTGATTAGAGAAATGCAAATTAAGACAACTCTGAGATACCCCTACATACCTCTCAGATTGGCTAAGATGAGAGGAAAAGATAATGATGAATGTTGGAGGGGATGTGGGAAAACTGGGACACTAATACATTGTTGGTGGAACTGTGAATGGATCCAACCATTCTGGAGAGCAGTTTGGAACTATGTTCAAAAGGTTATCTATCAAACTGTTGCATACCTTTTGATCCAGCAATGTTTCTACCAGGCTTGTATCCCAAAGAGATCTTAAAGAAGGGAAAGGAATCCACATGTACAAAAATGTTTGTGGCAGCCCTTTTTGTAGTGGCAAGAAATAGGAAACTGAGTGGATGCCCATCAGTTGGGAGAACAGCTGAATAAGTTGTAGTATATGAATGTTATGGAATATTATTGTTCTTTAAGAAACGATCAGCAGGATGATTTCAGAGAGACCTGGAGATACTTACGTGAACTGATACTAAGTGAAATGAGCAGAACCAGGAGATCATTGTACACAGCAACAACAAGATTATACACTGATCAATTCTGATGGACATTGCTTTTTTCAACAATGAGATGATTCAGGCCATTTCCAAGGATCTTTTGAAGAAGAGTCATCTGCATCCAGAGAGAGAATTGTGGGAACTGAGGGTAGACTACAATATAGCATTTTCACTCTTTCTGTTGTTGTTTGCTTGAATTTTATTTTATTTTATTTCTCATTTTTTCTTCCTTTTTGATCTAATTTTTCTTGTGCAAGATAATTGTATAAATATGTATGCATATATTGAATTTGACATATATTTTTACCATGTTTAACATACATTGGATTACTTGCCATCAGGGGGAGAGGGCAAGGGGAAGGGAAGGAAAATTGGAACACAAGGTTTTGCAAGGGTCAGTGTTGAAAAATTATCCATGCATATGTTTTGAAAATAAAAAAGATTTAACAAAAAATGAAAAAACAAAAAAAAAACTGCATTTGTATATAATAATAAAAAGAACCTATTATAAAAGAGTAATAGGAGGAGCTAGATGGCACAGTGGATAGAGCACTGACCCTGGATTCAAGAAAATCTGAGTTCTAGCCTCAGACACTTAATTAACACTTACTAATTGTGTGACTCTGGACAAATCACTTAACCTCAATTGCCTCCCGAAATTACAAAATCCAATAGATAATACAGAAAGGAAACTTCCACTATAAAAAAAAAACTGCAAAATGCATAAATTATTTGGCAATGAATCTATCAAAACATACAAAATACTTCTAAAGATTCAATTACAAGGTCCTCCTCAAAAAATCAAGAAAAAATTTAAATAGCTGGAAGACTATTTAGTGCTCACATCTGGACCATGGAAATATAAATGAAAATTACAATATATAAAAGTTAATTTGTAGTTTCAGTGCTATATCCACCAGCCCATCAAAGAGATAACTTTCAGAATTTAATAAAAGCATAGCAAAATAAAAGAACTAAATATAATTAGAGAGAATAAACAATATGGTAGAATAGAAGGAGTATTTCTTCTCTACAGTGACTCCACAAAGATCGAAAAAGCACACTAGATAGAAACTTCATCAGGAAATCCAAGGGGAAAAAATTCATAGTGAGTCCTTTTTTTCCAGCTTAGTTCAAGATAGGGAGAAAGGGTGAGAGAGGTCTGTAAATACGGAGGGCATGATCTAGCCAGAAGAGTCACAAATATATCCTTCCAGAATGGTGAATGAATGAGGGCCTGACCTTGACTGTATCCCAGGGCAAGGGAGTCAAAATCTCAGACCTAAACTTGACTAAAATATAATTGGGAAGTGTTTAATAAAATCAATAATACAGTGGAATATAAGTAGATAATGTAAATTTGTGGTTTTCTAAGTCAACAGGCAGCCCACAATCAACCCAAACTACTTGAGTTTGACACAACATCTCAGAACTAGAAGAGGCTCCAGATATGGCACAGTCTAGGGAAAATATATAGGTGCCTATTGCTAGCTCACTATCCACTGACTAGCCACAGATACAGAGTAAAAGGAGGAGATGATCTGTCCTTAGGTCTAGTAATTAAGGGCAAGGAGTGCTATAGACCTTACACTATGTAATAAGTGCTAAGCAAATACAGAAACAAGTAGTTGCGTGGCTCTGGCCCTAGGAGTGAGCTGATACCTCAGATCCAGCCTTCCGCCCACACTCAAATTTTCCTTTATTTTAAACATATGTTGTCTTCCACCTTTCTGAATATTTTTTTAAAAAGAAAATACTGAATTCACTGGAGCATCTGTGTACTGATTTTTCTCATGCTTCTCTTTGGGTATGAAGACATTTTACTTCTCAGTCTCTTAAGAACACTGGTACATTTTTTATTTTTCTTTACTGCTTCATTGAGTTGCCTATGTCCAATTGCCTTACTTTCCTTTGATCTCTCTCTCTCTCTCTCTCTCTCTCTCTCTCTCTCTCTCTCTCTCTCTCTCTCTCTCTTTCCATCTCTTTTTCTTTCTCTCTCTTTTTTCTCAACCTCTCTCTCTTTTTCTCTCCTACTCTCTTTCTTCTTCTCTCTCTGTTATTCTGTTACTTTCTGTCTCTCTGTCTCTTATTTTCAATTCACAGAACAAAATAAGCATTTTCGTTACAATAAAAAGGTTGTGTGCACATGAAACTGCAAATCTACCATGTACAACTTGCTACTCCCTCCAAATACACAGTGAAGTAATCATGTAAATTTTTTCCTTCCTCCTTTCCCTGCCTTCCACTATAGAATAGAGATGGCTATCATTAGACACAACTAGGTTTATATATGTAAAATTATTCTATACATGCTTTTATTTGTAAGTACTTTCTCTAGATACAGATAGATCTTTCATCATATACTTTTTATTTTTAATTTTTGTATTTATAGTAGTCAAAGTGACTTAGTCACTCAAAATTGTTCTTAAAATAATGCTGCTAATACTATATACAATGTTCTCTTGCCTAATTTACCAAATAAAGTTGAGTATATTCCTGAATGAAAAAAAAAATGGAAAATTGATGAACTGAAAAGACTTCCAAGTATTTGTACCAAAAAGACCAGAACACAATGGAAAAATTCTATATAAAAAACATTCAGGAGAAATATAAGGAAAACATCAAAGATTAATTGTAAAGCACTCATTAAGGTCAAATTTTTTATTTATTATGTGTATGAAAATATTATCATTATTCTTAAAACTGTCATCATTACTAATGTAGTACTAATGAAGGAAAGGATGGGGCTGAATTGTGTTTGATGTTGCTCCTTTTTACCTTTTCTGATCCAATTGGATCAGAAAAGGTAAAAGGAAGCAACAAAGGAAACAGGTAGGGATGAAGGGCTGCTAACACTGGAACCTTATTCATCTAGGTTGAAGAGGAAACTACATCTGGAAGAGTATAGAAGTTTTCTGAATATGTAGAAAGTTGAGAAAACAGGGGGTATAATAGGGGAGGGATATATGTATTGGGTTATAGGACAGGACAGATTTTTGGAGGGGTATCTACATTGGATTCTCTCTAAGGAGTTCAATGGACTAAAACATCTGTAAGAGTGGGAACCAAATGACAAGCAGTTTTGGAAGGAAGAAATCCAAGTCATTGGCAGCCAAATGAAAAAATCCTCCAAAATACAAATAGAGAAATGCACATTAAAGCAACAAACTCATCAGCCTGGCAAAGCTGATAATAAAATAAAAATTAAAAGTATTGCAGGGGCTATGGAAAAGTACATAAATACTCTATTGGTAGAACTGAAGATTAGCTCAGCCATTCTGGAAAGCAATTTGGAACTATGCTTCCAAAGTTACTAAAGTTCACATATCTTTTGTCTCAAAAATTGAACTACTAGGTTTATACCCCAAAGAAATCAAAGAAAAAAGAAAAGAACCCTTATGTACAAAACTACTTTTAGTGGCTCTGTATGGCAAATAACTAGAAATTAAGTGATTATCTAACAACTGAGTAATGACTGAACAAATTATTTTATATAAATGTGATGGAATATCATTGCACCATAAGAAATGATAAAAAGTATAATTTCAGAGAAACTTGGGGAAACTTAGATAATTTGATGCAGAATAAAATTGTCAGAAATAGAAGTACAATTTGTATGCCACAACATTGTTCAAACAACTTTGAAAGATATAATATTAATCAAGACAATGATCAACCATGATCCCAGAAAACTGATAATGAAGACATGATATACTCAAGATGCAACATGAGAGTTGGTCATCAGGAGATGGATATTTTGAACCACAGAAACTTCACTAAGTCATGAAGCAGGAGTTCCCCCACTATCTGAGGCTCTCTACAGTTGTGATTCATTACAAGCAATCCCCACATAAATGAGGTCTGTGAGGTATCCCAATATTATTATTACTGAAAGTTTTCAAGGACAGCAATATGATCAGAGGCATATATTGCTCCTTGATGATATCTCACATTGCCCTAAAATTGAATGATTTTGTGATTATCTAAAAGTCTAATTCATCAAAGAAAATGTGTGGTATCTCTAAGAAGTGATTGTTTTTATATAATAATATATAATATATGTCTTTGTCATATAAAGTACAAAAGAACCTATTGTAAAAATGTGATAGAAGTAACTATGGATAGATTACTGGCCCTGGAGTCAGGAGTACCTAAGTTCAAATTTGGCCTCAGACACTTATTAGCTATGGACCCTGGGCAAGTCACTTAACCCTGATTGCCTCCAAAAATATTTTTTAATGTTTTTTATAAAAAGAAAAAGAGTGGTAGAATGTTCTGGGGTCAGAATACCTGGAATCAAATATTGTCCCTGCTCCTTACTACTTGGGTAAACTTCATTTCTCTGGGCCTCAGATTTCTCAGCTTTGAAATAGAAAGATATAGGTTATATGAGATGGTGTATGAGATCTATAATCTTGTGATCCTTCTTTATATTCTCTGTCCCCTGTTGTCCTTTTCTCTACCCTTCTTAGCTAATTAAAATGGACAATAAAGGAATTTTTACCCCTGAAATGATTCCAACACAATAATAAGAAGAACTGGGCTTGTAAGTCAGAAGAAATGGACTGAAATCCTAACTCTCATTTCTATCAGTCTTATGAAGTAAAAGGAAGATATAAATACTCGCTCTATCTAACATAGTGTTGTTATGAAGAAACATACACTTCTTCATATGTGTATGTTCTAGACACACATCTATCTAGAGAAGGCTAGAGAAATGTGAATTATCTTATTTTTTCCCATTTTCATAGGTCCAAAATAATGTATATTTATCTAAAGCTAGGTTTGTCATAAAATCTTTAACAATTAAGAAAGCAAATAAAATGGCTCACTCACCGAAGCAAAAATGGCAATGAAAGTTGGTGTTTTCTGCTAAACAAGGGAAACCCAGAGGCCCTATGACATTGAGACATAGCACTCAATCTGAATCTAATCTGAATCCAAAATTCTGCTTTGTCATTTATCTGAGTGATCTGAAGCAAGTCATTCATCCATTTGAAGCCTTACTTTCTCATCTGTGAAATGAGGATAATAATGCCCCCTGCTTTATAGTTGCATTGTTATATATATATAAAATTGCTTCTCCAACTGCCTTTCAAACATCTCAAAAATGGATGTCTGGTAGACATCTTAACCTTAAGATGTCCAAAATGGTACTCATTATCTTCCCTTTAAATTCTCCCCCCTCCAATACCTTATCTTCCTCTTCTACTATTCTAGAACAGGACTTCTTAACTTTTTTCTAGTCTCACAATTTCTTTTCATCTGAGAAATTTTTACGTGACCCCACAAATACAGGTATATAAAATAACTATCTAAATCAAATATTTACTATAATAAATCATAAAGAAATTTATTTTGAAACAATTTTAGCACATATATAATTTTACTATTTATTAAAGATCAAAGCAAATGTGCATATTAATCAGATATTTATGTTTATTTATTTTTATATAAAAAATTAAATCTTGGAAGAAAATTTGATACTAAAGGACACAAGAATAATCTTCAATGTTTTTCTCAGTTGATCAAGATTTTGAGATTTTGCACTCCCCACATTGTTACACAACTTCAGACCTACAGTTTAAGAAGTTTTGCTGTGGAGGACAACACTATCCTCTCAGTGCCACAGTTTCAGAATCTAGGAATCATCCTAAACTTCTCATTGTTTCTCAGCTTTTTATATGCAAGCTATTATTGCCAAAGTCAGCTAATTTCACCTTTGCAACATCTTTCAATTATGCCCCCTTCTTCTCTCTGACATTGCTCTGGTAATATCCTTTATACCTCCCAGTTAGGCTATTGGAATACGCTGCTGGTAGTTGTGCCTGCCTCAAGTCTGTTCCCCAAGCCAATTTATCCTTCTTTCAGCCTAAAGCACAAGTCTGTCCATTCATTCAATAAACACCAGTGGTTCTCTATCACCTCCAGGATGAAATACAAAATGCTCTGTTTGTTAATCAAAGCCTTTTACAACCTAGACCTCTTCTATATTTCTTCTATATAATTTATACCTCACTTCCACATCTATACACACACACACATACACACACATACATACATACATACATACATGTGATTTATGGACAGTGGGTATGCTGGTTGTTCCTCAAACAAGACATTCCATATCTTGTCTTTGGGCAATTTTTCTGACTTTCTATCATGCCTAATACATTCAGTCTTTTCCTCCTTATCCAGTAACCTAGCTTTCTTTAAGTCCCTTCTTTTACTGGAAGCTTTTCCCCAATTTCTCTTCATTCTAGTGTCTTTCCTATTGTCAATTCATTTCTACTTATCCAGTATGTCGCTTATATATTTTTCTCATGTTGTCTTTCCCATAAAATTGTGAGCTCTTGAGAGCAGGGACTTTACCTCTTTCTGTATCCTAGCACTTAACACATAGTAGTTACTTAATAAATATTAATTGATTTATTGAAAAAATATTTAGAAAACACTTTGCAAGACTTGAGTGTTAAATAAATGTCAGATATTAGTATTATTATCTTTATCTCATCCTCATATTTTTTTCCATTAGGAATGTATATCGGTTCTCTTGAGAGAAAAAAAGGAGAAGGGGAATGACACCTTTGATCTCAGCACAAAAGGCCAGTTTTGTCTTTCTACTGTGACTTGGTATGATCCTGCACTGTTCAGCCTCTAGCCTTCTCTAACAGATTGCTTTCTCTATCACCCCCACTCACTCATTAATCTTTAACCTCTCCCTGTCTAGTGGCTGTTTTCCTACTGCCTCCATAAATCTATAGATATAGATGTATACATCCAGAAACCTCTCATCCTCCAAAAAAAAAAAAAAAAAAAAACTTCACTTGATCCATCCATCCTTTATTCTTTTTATGAATATATTCCTTGGGAAGATTATCTATAGTCAATGTCTCCATTTCCTTTCCTCTCACTCTCTTCTTGACTCTACATTCATCTCATTATTTTAATGTAAACAGTTCTCTAAAGAGCCTTTAATTGCCAAAAGAAATGGCTTTTTCTCAGTTCTCAACTTCCTTGATCTCTCTGAAGTCTCTGACATCCATCACTTTCTTCTCCTTAATACACCTTCCTCTCTAAATTTTCATGAGATTGTTCTCTTTTCCTTTTCCTTCTACCTGTCTGACCACTCTTTATCTCCTTTGCTGGATCTTCATCCAATTCATGCTTGCTAACTATGAATGTCCTTCCCAAGGTTCCTTCTCGGGCCTCCTTTTCTTCTTCATCTATATTATTCATTTAGTGCTCTTATCAGTTTTCATGAGTACATTCATCATCTTTATGTATGACTCTTAGTTCTACTTGTCCAATCCTAACTTTCCCTCCAACCCAGTCTCACATTTCCAATTGCCTACTGAACTTGCCATTTCCATATTTCAAATGCCATCTTGAACTTGATGTTCTATAAATATCTTCAACTCAACATGTCCAATATGAACTCATTATTTTTTCTCCCCAAATCCTCACCTCTTTCTAAGTTCCCTGTTATTGTAAAGAATAACATCCCAGTCATTCATATTCAAAACTTAGGTGGCATCTTTACTCCTCACTCTCTCACTCTTCATAACCAATGTATTGCCAAAATCTTGTGATTTCATTTTTCTCAATATTATTTGTATGTACCCGTTTCTTTCCTCTGACAATCCCCACTTAGTGCAGATTCTCATCCTGCTCTCCTCTTCCCCTTGCCTGGACTGTTGCAAGAGCATTTAAATCTCCTGCCCCCATTCAATCTACTCTCCATGTAGCTGTTAAATTTACTTTCCTATGCAAAGGTCTGTCCATGTCACAGACATACCACATCCTGCTCCTCCCATTCAACAAATTCCAGTGGCTCTCTAGAATCAATTAGAAAATATTATTTTGGCTTTTAAAGCCCTTTGTAACTCAACTTCTTCCTAACTACTATCCTGCTTCCTTCTGAATATTCTGCAATACATTACCACTGGCATCCTTGCTGTTCCTTGTACATAACACTACATCTCCAGATTCGGAGCCTTTTTACTACCTTCTTCCTAAACTTGAAATTTTCCTTGTTTTTTTTTTCTGACTTCCCTGGCTTCCTTCATATCTTAGCTAAAGTCCCACCTCCTGCAAGAAGCCCTTCCCAGTTCTCCTTAATTTACTGCTTTCCTCTGAAGAAATCTACAATTTATCCATTGGGGCTGGGGTCCAGAAGACCTGTGCTCACATCTGACTCCAGACAATTATTAGCTTGTGTGACCTTGGGCAAGTCACTTAGGTATTACCTGCCTCAGTTTTTCCTTCTGTAATATGGAGATGGGGGCAGATAGGTGGGGCAGTGGATAGAGCACCAGCCCTGACTGAAGTCAGGAAGACCTGAGTTCAAATCTGGCCTCAGATACTTTGTGTGACCCTGGGCAAATCACTTAACCCCACTTGCCTCTGCAAAAAAAAAAAAAAAAAAATTAAGGAACACTGTAAATTGGAGATAATAGTACTTACCTCCCAGGGTTGTTGTGTAGATCAAAAGAGATAACAACTACAATAATAATAATCATAGCATTTATGTAGCTCCTACTATATGCCAGGCACTGCATTAAGCACTTTACAAATATTATCTTAATTGGTCCTCACAACAACCTGGTTCTATTCTCTTATTCTCAGGTTTCACGAATATTTCAGAAGAGGATAATTGCATTCTCCTTCCGATGATTGAACCCATAACTGAAACCACTTGGGTACTGAGGCAAGTACAAGGGTCAGTGACAGTAACCATTCCCTCTATACTATACACAGTCATGGTTGGGATGTCTCTCCTTCCTTCTAGCAGCACCATGGCACTGTCAGAGACACCTCAACACTCTTGCATACTTCTCAAATCTCAAGATTAGTTCTTTCTTTCCTTTAGCTGAATGTTACTCAGTCATTATAACAAGCTACACTTGCTTTCCTTATTCTAAATGAATTTAGTTCTTTAAAGATGTCAGACTAAATCATCTGATTCAGAATAAAAGGAAAATAAGAATTTATTGAGGAATAAAAGTCCTTTGTGAATTTAAGTTGTTATAAAAAATCTCCATGGAAATTGTCTTGAAGATTGTCATTAAAGCTATACTAAAACGATACTCATTAAAATAATAAGTCATAAAATATATACTCCAATATGACTATTGGTCTTTTCAGTAATCCTGTTTATATATTCAAACAGATGTATAAACAATTCCATGCATGATTTGTCGGTAGTTTTCATCACCTTTAATTAAAATGATTTAGAAAATATTTAGGAATAGAAATTAAGGTATACTGGATAGAGTTTATAATTTTTATCAACTAAAATCTTCAATAAAAGAAGATAATCCTTTACATACTACTACTGCACATGGTTCCAAAAATGCCTACAAGTATCTCTTTAGTACTTACTATGTGGCAAACCCTGGAGATACAAAGAAATGCAAAGAGAACCCTTGACCTTAAAATGTTCACATTTTAACAGGAAACATTAATAACTTTGAACATACAATATATATATATATATAAAGATTAGACGGGAGGTAATAAAAAAAGAAAGGACATAAACATAGACAAAATTACCCTTACTTAGAAACTCCAGAGAAATCTGTCAATCAAGAATTTATTAAATGCCTAATATAGGTACTGGTGGGGACAGAAAACCAAAGTAAATTGCTTTTTGCCCTCAAAGAATTTACATTCTAAGAGAAGAGACAACATCCATACACATGCTATTTGTGTTCAGTTGTTTCATTCATGTCAAATTCTTTGTGATCCCATCTGAGGTTTGTTTGTTTTGTTTTGTTTTTTGCAGATACTGGAGTAGTTTGCTAATTTTTTTTCCAGCTCATATTTGCAGATGAGGAACTGAGGCAAGCAGGGTTAAGCAAGGTCATGCAACTAGTAAGTGGTCTTTGCCTTTGTTTTTATATCCCCAGCCTTTGGCACAATGTTTGACACTGCCAGTTAGTCTAGCAACCCTCCTTTTCTTAGACAAAGGCATTAAGAAACCTGAGTAATATTTATAGCTGGCATTTTGGAAAACATTTTGCCTTAATTGTCTCCATTGATACAACAACATTGTGAAGTAGGAGGTATTCCCATTTTATAGATGAGTAAACTAGGAGAGAGTGACTTTCTCAGGTTCACACACCAAGTAAATAGTTAAGGCCAGATTTAAATTCGGGTCTTCCTGATTGTAATTTCAATATTTGATCCTCTGGGTCAACTAGTTGCCTAGTAAAAATGTCCAACATCAAAACTTCAGGAAATCCTAATTTTAATTTTTACTCAACCTCACAGCTCAGGACCAATTTGAACAGTCCTTGCATAGAGCAAAGAAATAAATATGCCTTATATGTGAGGTCAGAGATAAGCAACCATCTTTTCAAGAGCCTTCATAATTTTTTAAATTTTTGTTTAGTTATTTTGTTTTTATACCAGCTACCCTTCCCAATATAGTTCTCCTCTCTCTCCCAGAAAGCCAGTATATATATATTTTTTACAAAAATACAAAGAAAAAAAAGTCCAGCAAATAACCAACACATCGACCAAGTCTAGCATTATATGTAGTATTCCACAGCCATAGTCCCATACGTCTGCCAAGAAGGGAAGGAGGTGAATTCTTTCATTTCTTCTCTGGAGTCAAGCTTGGTTAATTATAATTTCACAGCACTCATTTTCAACTGTTTTATATTTAGTATTGTTCTTACCACTTATATTGTTGTAGTCATTTTATATATATTATTTTTCTGATTCTTCTTACTTTCCTTTTGCATCAATTTACATAAGTCTATGTTTCTTTACAGTCAATTTCTTACAGTACAATAATAATCTCTTGCATTCATTTACAACATGGCAGGCTGTCTGAACATTTTTCAGTCAATGGATATCCACTCTGAACAAACATTTTTAAATGTAGGATATTAACAAAGGATGCAAGTTAGGGAAAAGTGTTTTCAGTTTTATCTTTGTATTCCCAGCACTTTACACAAATTGCCTTGCACAGAGTAGGTACTTAATCAACAATTTTTGTTTTAGTTTAGTACCTGAACTAAATTGAAAGGATTAGATTTCTTCTGCTTGTTCCCTGCCCCACCCCAAAGGCAGAACTATGACCAATCCTAGGAAGTTAGATTTAATGTCAAGAAAAACTTTCTGACAATTAACATCATCCAAAAGTGGAACTGAGGTACACCTCAGAAGTTAATGGGTACTCCTATAATGGAGCTTTCCAGCAAAGCCGGGATGACCATTTGTCAAAGATATTTGGAAGGGAATTTTTTTTTCAGGTATAGATTGGACTAAATATATTGTGATCTTTTCCAACTCTGATATTCTGTAATTCATATGTTTAAGCATAGACTATATTTTAAAGCAGAAATTAAAAAGACATTCCTATAGTTAAGTTATATACCCTCTGCTCCATTAAAATGGGAGAGAGAGTTGTTTTGAATAAATACAGGACATAATCAAACTGAAATAATTGAAGTTTTTGGAAACTTACCAATTTGAAAAGATGCTAATGTCAGAAGTAAAATCTCCAGGCAATTCCAATTTTATCAATCTCTCAATCTCAAAGGTCCATGCCCTTCATTATCTGTATTCTGATGACCTTCACTTCTCTAGACTGACTTCCCTATTTTTACTGTGTCCTAAGGAAAATTCTCTCATGACTGATGAAATGTCTCTGGCATGGAGGAAAAACTAGGTCTTGAAAGATTCAAAAAGACAAAAAGCATCAAGAGTTTTCAAAGGGTAGGTTTTGTCCTTAAATGTAAAATATAAACCTGTTTGGTGCAAAATGCTAACCTGCAACTCAAAGATCCTTACATGAATGATTGTGACCTTGAGGGAGAATCATGCTCGTCCTCTTTGATTCACTACTTCATCTCACCCAGTCATGTCTTCCTTTCCTCTTTAAAGCAATCAAAGCAGCCTTGAAGATGAATAGAGCATTAGATCTGAGGTCACAAAGGTTGGGTTCAAATATAAACACCAAATAGCTAGGTGAGCCTAAGCAAATCACTTACCCTTTCCAACCTTCAGTTTTCTCATCTGTAAAATGGGGATGATATTTACAGGGCTATTATAATGAAAGTGCTTTTGTAAGCTTAGGCTTTGCAAAAAACTATATAAATGTAAGCTGTAATTTGATGACTTGGCATATATTGGAGCCAGGTGAATCTTAGCTCTTAGTATAGTGAGGTCAGAGAATATGTCATTATCAAATGAGATAACTTATTTTAAAGTACTTTGCAAATCTTAAAGCACTATATAAATACCAGCTATTATTAGTTATCATCTACAGGATCAGCTTTAGGGACTTGACCCTGTAATCTTAGGGATAATGATATTTTACAGGCGGTATTACAGGAGTGTGAAAATCAAGTCAGTGATTTCTATGTTTCAGTTTTGTCTTGTTTGTTTTTTTTCCAGCCTATAATTTCAATGGTGTAGGGAACCCAAACTGAGGAAACACCCTCTACCAATATAGCTCAGAACCCGTGCTGCAGTTTAGTCTTATAAAGTTTTCTGGGGAACTGAGAGATTAAATGACTGTTCAGCATTACACAACCACTTTGTGTCCAAACCAAGGCTCAGGTTTTCTTGACTTTAAACATAACTTTCAATTCACTATTAACATATTGACTATTGAAAAATAATTTATAAATTGTAAATTCTTTAATACTTCAAAGATCAATGATTTCATTTGGTATATCTAATCCCTCCAGAAAATGCAAATCGACATTTTTGTGTATCTTTCTCATCAGGGGTTAAATCATTGAGGTTAAATATTCTCATATGTGTCCATGTCTCCATAAAATCCAACTTCATAGTATCAAGGTGACTGTGGGTTCTTAAAAGCTATGCCACTAGAGCTCAAGCTCTCATACCAGGGCCTAAATTGCCAGGAAGATTTGAAATGTGATCCCAGCAACAAGCTATGTCTCATGTCAACGACAAGCCTAGCTAAGTATAGAAAGCCTCATCACTGTAAACTGGCAACTTGATGATGAAATATTTGATCATAGAAACAAAATGATTTTCAGTTCTAGGTGGCCCACTTCCATTTCTACAGTAACAGAAAAGGAAACAGAATACTGAATTTTATACAATGTTTAAACTGTCTATGATTATTAATATAATTATTTTCACTACTCTAAATGTGAGGTCCTTATCTAGTGAGCAATAAGTGGACATCCTATTACTAAAGAGTTCACTAGAACTGAACTGAATAATATCAATCTTGATGTTATTATAAATGGAACCAGAAGACAAAAGAACATTGAGCTAAATGTAAAATGACTCGGTTCTCCTGGGTTGAAAACAAAGGAGTGGGTGGAGTGGTTTCATCATGCACGAAGCTTTAGGTCTTCTTAATCCTACGTCCAAGAAACCTACCTCGGATTCAAAGCATACTTATGAACATCTTCTAAAAAAAAAAAAAAAAGGCTCTTGGAACACTGGTCATGGAGCCAGAAAGACCTGAATTCCAATTCAGCCTCAGACACTTGACACTTTTAGTTGCTGTGTGACCTTGTTACCACTATTAGGCAAAAACAAACAAATTAAGAACAGGGCTTTAAAGTTCCCTTCCACTGCTTTTCCTTTTACCAAATCAACCCAAAGTTACATTATTTCAAAACAAAAGTTAATTAAATAACTTATTTAATTAAACAGTAAAGCAAAATAAGTGACAAGGAAATTTCCTTAGTCTTACATTCTCATACAGATCATCCAACTGTGGTGGGAGAAGGAACACAAGTGGCCAAGATGATGTGTGTGAAACATATACAAGTACATATATAGCCAGAGCAATTTCTGATCTTCAGGTAGTTTCTTCATTGAAATGTTCCTTTGCTCCAGTGCTGTAGTTAGCTGCTCTCCTAGTAATGCTATTAATGTTATACTGATGGCTGGTGATGTTATAGAGCTGAGTGTATTACACTGCTGGGCTATTTCTCTCTGCTGCTTGGCCATCTGATAATCCTTCATGGTTAGACAGCAATCTGTTATCACCTTCTTGTTATCCACAGCAAATCTGAATCTAATAGTCCTCTGTTGTTGTTCCTTGTTGGTCTTCTACTGTTGACTCAAATAAAGTAGAACAGTAAGTAGAATGATAGACTTGGAGTTGGGAAAACCTGGATTCAAAACCTGCCTCTGACAAAATCTCTGTGATCCTAGCTAAGTCATGTAAACTCTCTCTGCCTCAGTTTCCTTGTCTGTAAAATGTAAAAAATATTAATAATAATAATAGCACCTACCTCACAAAGTTGTTTTGAGGATCAAATGAAATAATGAATGTAAAGTACTAGGAGTATCTCAAAGTGCTCTAAAAATGCTAGCTAATTATTAGTTATTTACTATTGAATTGTCACTGCTATATCACTTTCCCAGTTCATTTAAAGGAAGGGTTTTCCATTCTTTTTACACATAGCATCGAATTGCTCTTTTGCAATTTAATCCCAAAGTCAAAGCCAGCTGGCCAACCAGAAGAAGCCTCAAGCTTAGGTTAAATCTGTCATAACTCCTTTGATCCTAGATGAATTGCTATTCTGAGATGTCGGTCCCTTGTTTGACTTAGAATTAGAAAATTCCTGTCAACTCCTTTCTATTCCAATGATGTCAGTTGTGGTCCATGTAAATTACCAGCCTGAGAGCCTCAGTAAAACTAGAGGGTAAGAACAGGAATAGTGCCATTTGTCCTGCATTCCTGTTCATAGCAAATTCACTGGTTTCCCAACATGTATCCAAAAGCAACAAGAAATATAATTTCATGTGATAGTCAACTTGTATTGCAGGGCTCACGATAAACCTTTGTACAAAGACCATGATTTTTTAAAAATTGGGCTTTGTTTGAATGAGAAACCTGAGAGGTCATTAAAAGTACTGTGTAATTTTCCAGATGCAATCCAGCTTACTCTCTTCCTATTCTGTTTTGGGGATAGTTCATTGTTCATCCTCAGTTTCTATGCAATATATATACTGATACATCAACTCTATAAACGTTCTATATAATTACTTATCATAATCTAAACAATATGCATGAAAATAACTATAACATATGCATCTAGCTCCAATACATTTAAAAGCCTCTAAATGAGATACACAATCATTACCAATCATTATTTGGTAGTTTATCCTAACTTTATTGTTCAGTCCTGTCTAACTCTTAATAATCCCATTTGAGGTTTTATTGCTAAGGATCCTGGAATGGTTTGCCATTTCCTTCTCCAGCTCATTTTTTATATAAGGAAACTGAGGCAAACAGAGTTAAGTGACTTGCCTAGGGTCACACAGCTAGTGCATTATCTGAGGTGAGATTTGAACTTAGGAAAATGAGTCTTCCTGACTCCAGACCTGGCACACTGCCACTGTGCTACCTCCAAAAACTCAAGTGGATAAAGAATGCATATTGCTTAGATTATGATAAGTAATTATATAGAAAGTTTATAGAGTTGATGTATCAGTATATATATTGCATAGAAACTGAGGATGAACAATGAACTAGCCCCAAAACAGAATAGGAAGAAAGTAAGTTGGATTGCATCTGGAAAATTACACAGTACTTTTAACGACCTCTCAAGTTTCTCATTCAAACAAGGCTCAATTTTTAAAAAATCAATAATATTCAGATTATGCTATAGATAAAATATTGCATTCTTAGAAGAATTAAAATTTTGGATCACCCAAAAAGTAAGAGTCTATATGAATAAACCGCAACATATTATCAAAGAAGAAATATTCAAGAAACATAGTATGGATAGTGAGATAACATGACTGGAAAATGAGGAGAGTTAACTGGGTCTGTATCCCAAAAGATCCTAAAAGGGGGGGGGGGGGGGAGGACCCACATGTGCAAAAATGAGAGCCTCTCTTTTTGTAACAGCAAGGAATTGGAAATTGAGTGAATGTCCATCAATTGGGGAATGGCTGAGTAAGTTATGCTATATGTATATGATAGAATATATCTATAAAAAATTTCTATAAGAAATAATAAGCAGGCTGATTTCAGAAAAGCCTGGAAAGACTTATATGAACTGATGTTAAGTGAAGTGAGCAGAACTAGGGAACATTGTACACAATAACAGCAAGATCATGTGATGATCAACTGTGATGGCTTTAGCTCTTCTCAACAATTCAGGAATCCAAGACAATTTCAATAGACTTGGGATGGAAAATGCCATCCCCACCCAGAGAGAGAGAACTATGGAAACTGAATGTGGATCAAAGCATATTATTTTCACCTTTTTTTGTCTACTTGCTTGTTTTTTTTCTTTTTCATGTTTTCTTTTTCCCTTTTTGTCTGATTTTTCTTGTACAACATGACAAACATGAAAATATGTTTAAAAGCATTGCACATGTTTAACCTGTATTAGATTGTTTGCTTTCTTGGGGAGAGAGAAGATAAGGGAGGAGATGAGAGGGAGAGAGGACATGCCTTACAAAAATGAATGTTGAAAACTATCTTTACACATATTTGGAAAAATAAAAATACTATTGAGAAAAAAATGAGGAGAGTCAACCACATAACAAGAGTTAAGGATAACCAGTGGAGAGTTGGTGTAGTCCACTGGTAACCATGCAAATGTCATGGCATCTACTAATGGCTCCCAGTTACATCAGAACTCCTATGGAAAGATATGTGGAAGTACCCAAACACCACCCAGAATGAGAAGGCATAGAAAGGGTACAATCTGTGCCATTGGCAAAAGAATATTAATAAGACCACAAATATAGGAACAAAATATAGGAACATAAATAGTGCTGTTTCCTTATTTACAGATGTGAAAATGGATACTCAGAAAATTAAGACATTTGCCCAAATTACAAGGTAATAAGTATCAGAGTCAGAATTTGAAGCCATATTCATTCTAGCCTTTTAGCAAATGTGCATATTTTCATAGCTCTGCTTAATACTAATTCCTTTCTATTGTTCGTGTTGCTAGCCGAAGTTCACCAAAAAATATTTTCATAAAAGCCCAATAGAGAAGTAAGAAATATTTCAAGGATCAATAATTGTGTCAGTGAATATACTGGCATCCTCAAGTGAAATAAATCATGGTGACTCCTTGACTCTAATATGATCTTGTGACAAGGGATGGCCTTTGTTCTCATGAGGAAATGATCATAAATCATGAGATTAGACTAGATTATATCTAAGATCCCTTCTAGCACTAGACCTTTGACCTTTTATTCTATGCCACAAAAAGTCTTGTCTCTGATAGCCAATGGTCTTCAGGAGTTATAGTGAACAGTAAATGTAACAACCACCTGTGGCCAATCTAACGGTCAGCATCTTCAAATGTTGCTAATCTGGTTCACAGGTGATAGATGTACAGGAGTCTGTCATTGGACTTATTCCTTAAAATCTTTCCAGCTTGGTAAAAACTACCAGAAATACTATTTTGCTAGTACCACTTTAGAGAATCCAGGGTTACTTCCACAAGAACTGAAGCATTGGAGGAGAACTATAATGGAAAATAAATTATAAAGCACTATGAAAAGTCCCCTCTTAGATATTTATTATTATTAATCATTATATTTACTGCCATTAAAAATCTGGAAATAATAAAGCTGTCAATAGCTATATGCAAAATTTGGGGTACAACCAAGAAATTGTCATGATTTTATTATGTCTATTTAGTCTCAGAGAATTACATGGAACAAAGAAAAAGAAACAAAGCAATTTGTGTACTGGAAAGTAGCAAGGAAGAACTACCTGTGGCTAGAAGTATTTCTTGGCAATTTAGCTGAATATATCTACCTATTCAAAGATGTTTTCTAATTAAGAAAAAAAGGGAAATAATTTCAACTAGGAGCTTAACTCTTTTTTTGTGTTCTGGATTCCTTTGGCAGTCTG
The DNA here is from genome assembly GCF_902635505.1 of Sarcophilus harrisii. Taxonomy (NCBI): domain Eukaryota; kingdom Metazoa; phylum Chordata; class Mammalia; order Dasyuromorphia; family Dasyuridae; genus Sarcophilus; species Sarcophilus harrisii. The sequence goes on from NC_045426.1 coordinate 543,368,076, forward strand.
GGAAAGCCTATGGATTCTTTCTCAGATTCAGGTTTTTAAATGCATAAAACAAAATACAGAGAATTATAAAGAAATCAATTTTATTGAAAAACATTTACCAAAATAAAATTTAAATAAGTCCATAGACCATAGATTAAGTACTCCTGATCTAAATCAAGAAGGCCAATATTTCCTTTGGAAGCTTGGCAGAGAGAGTATGGTGTCAATGAAACATTTCATTGAAGCCCAAATTAAAGGTTTGCAGAGTTGCGGGAATGTCTAATCATTGCCTATATGTGGCTACAAGACTGGCATCTATTATTTTCCTTTCTTAGAGAAGACTGGGTTTCTTGAATTATACATATGAGCTAAGTTTTTTAGTTTTCATATTGCTTGTTAAAAGTTCTTCTAGTTCAAAATACATCTCTTGACCCTATTTCCCTTAGGTTTTTTAGTTTTGTTTTATTAAAATTTCCACTGAAAAACATAATCAAAACCTAATGCTTATTGTTTTCAAGTCACACATAACAATATTATGGGATTTTATTCCTATTAAAAACATGTGTTACACGTATACACATAATTATATAAGTCTCAGACTCAATTTGCACACACATACCAATGACCACACACAAACCTTAGGAAAATAAGGATAATAGTCTTTTCTGAACCAACAAAATCTATAAAATAATACTATAATCCAGTCCTTGAATCAAATAACTAAACCAAAATTTTCCAAGGGTCAGCAAAACATTTTGTTGAATATAATTGGAGTATAATTTCCACCTAGTGGAATAAGTTAAGGTTACTTTTTTTTTGGTTTGAACATATTTTCTGGATTTGATCATCTTAAGCATGTATGTCTTTAATATGGTAAAGACATATTTCTTTCTTTACCATATTTCTTTGAGGAAATGTTAGTTTTACAAAGAAAAACTCAACCATAATCAAAATCAAATGAGTACCAAAAAAAAAAAATGTATGGAAAACTTTTTTCCAGGAAACTCAAATTTCTTCACAAACATTTTCAATTGACTCTTAAAATCCCAAATAGTAAGATATATACATGTTTGGAGATTTTAACTTTATGCATGTGTAAATTAGAGACATACTGTGTGATGAAACATGAACAAGCTCCAGCTTTGTCTTATTATCTGTAAGACCTTGGACAATTTGAAAGAGAGCATAAAATAATGGATAACATACTGGACTTAGAATCAGGAAGGAAAAAAAACAAGCATTTATTTTAGTACCTATATTCCACTCACTAGTCTCACAAATATTATTTCATTCAATCTTCACAATAAATCTGGGAAGGAGATGCCATTATTCTATTACTAACCCCCATTCGACAGCTGAAATTGTGGCTGAGAGATTAACTGCCTTGCCTAAGGTCACATTAGCTAGTAAGTACAAAAGTTGGAATTGGAATTCAGGTCTTTCTGACTTTAAGTCCAGAATTCTATCCACTATAACACCTAACTGACTCCATTTTGGAAAATCTGAATTAAATTACCTTTCTCAGACTCTTGTTAGATATGTGATCTTGGGCAAGTCATTTGACATTTATGTACTTCAGTTTCCTCATCTGTAAAATGAGAGCGTTGTACTTTATTGCCACAAAAGTCTCCCCAGGTCTAAAATCTATGATTTTATTTCAACTATCCATGTCTTAGTTTTCATCTTCAAATTCAGTCACTTAGGTGAGTTCTAAGAATTTCTTAAACTCTAAATAATCTATGTTTTCATAAATTGTGCAGCATGTTATAGTTTACAAGGTACCTTTCCATTTCATTTCAGCATCACCCCAGTCCTTATAAACTAGGCATGAATATTATTCCCAACGTTCTATGTCAACAGGAGCTAGCAACAGAGAACAGTGAGAAAATGAATACTTTGATTATTAGTATTAGCCTCTGTTTAGCATCTATTTATAGTGCCAAGTTGATTCTCAAAGATCACATTCAACAAGTATTTGTGTGTAAAAATATTAACATACTAACTACAAACTTTAAGACAAAAAAAAATGCAAAAATACAGTACTAATGAAAATTCGGTTGCTGTGGTAGGACCTGGGGATATGAAATCTTCAACATGTGACATACTTCTCTTTCCTTTTGCAGAGAGCCAGGACATTTGTGATCAGATACTCTTCCCAGGTCCTGTGACCCAGACGTTGGCACAGAAAGTAGGGACATGGACACCAACTTGAACAATCTTTATTTTTCCTCTCTGAAAGTTGAGGAGAGGATGGAATGAAAAACTGTAGTTTGTGGGAAATGTAGTTATTGTTTTTATATTAAACATATGTCTATTTTTATCACATTAATTAAATGCTTAGAGAAGCCTTTAAGTAATGACATTGATAGAGGTGATTGTAGCAAGCACATTTAAGGGATATAAAGGGAAAGGCGTGGCTAAGGAGGAGCGAAGAAACAAACCCAGTAATTTGATTGGTGGAGTTACAGGCACCCCTCGCTAGAGGACATTACTCGACATCGCTCATGCAGAAGGTGGGTCTAAGGCATGATTGGCAACTTACTGTCCTGAGAGCCTGAAAAGAGAAGGACAGCAGCTGGACTTAACTGATACAGTGCCTTCTTGTATTCATTGATGGTCTTTACACAATAATAGCAGTATAAACAGAATCCTAATTAATGAATATGATCATTCTTTCCAGCTCTAGGCATAATTAGTTCTTGTTAGTTTGTTAGCTCCAATACCCTGATTCCCACTTCCATCCGAAAAACTGTTAATGTTTTCTCCCTCTTAGATTATTACCTTTGCAGTAGTTGAATTCACCGTGAATTCCTCTTCTTCTCCCGCCCCCAGTTTAATACAATGTAAGAACGGGACCTTTCATTTGTGTCTTTGTAACTCCAATATCTAGCAAAGCACCTTGCACACTCACTCTCTAAAAGACCTGAACATTTTAAAGTGCGTGTGCTTGCTGCAGGTCACCGTCAAGTCTCTAATAGAGCTGTGGGAACCCAAGATTCAACATTAGTAGTTCGTGCAATGCAATGTATGCCCCTCTAAAATAATTCTCTCCTTCATCCAAGTGACCTTTAATAGGTCTTAATTAGCAGCATTTGTTTTTATTTACTAACATTCAAAATTCCTTGTTAGACACCCAGTAGCAGAGGGATTTCCCTTCCCACTCCCCCTCCTTTTCTTCTAATCTTGACAGTCTTTCCTAACCTGAAATGCGAAAAGCTCCACACTCCCCTTCAATAGAGTCTCCTACCAGTTATCTGGGCATCTATAACCCCGCAGGCATATGTTTATTCCTTGCTTTATTCTTTTACTTCCCCCTTTGGATTCTCCTCGGCTTTCCAGCACCTGTGCGATCGTTCATAGTCAACAGGTATACGCAATAGGCTATCACAAAATATTTCAAGATAAAAATCAAAAGCCACAAAACCTTTTCCTCGCGTAGCCTTTACAAGCATTTTGGGCTTACGCTACTTGGATCGTCCGCATTTATTTTTACAGAGGAAGAAAGTGAAAAGGTGGTGGGAGGGGACAGAAGACGAAGAAGGATTGGGAGAGAATTCCACGACGCCACAGAGGAAAAGTGAAGCACCCCCAATTCTGCAGCCTCGGACCCAAGAGATATGCGTGCGGTGCGTTGACTCAAATACGATAGAATGAATGCAAACACAAGTTTTGACCGGGGGAGGAAGGAGGGAGCAAGAATACAGACATTACAGTTGGAAATTTATTGCAGATATAATTATTAATTGCCACACTCGAAAGCTGGGGGGGCGGGGAGGTTAGGAGAGCAGGGGTTGCTTAAGTAGTCGTTCTTCTGTTTCCGCCCCTTGGGACTTTATCGGCCGGGACCTCCTCTCCAGTCGGAGGGGGCATCGGAGGCCAGGGAGAAGGCGCGGCAGATGGAGCTCCAGAGGTTGGCAAAGCAGAGACGCAGATGCTGACAGAAGTGGAGCTTCTGCTAGTCCCAGTGCAGGCGATGACGGCGAGGGAGCGTCCGCACACGAACGCACAAGCCCGGCTACCCCGCAAGTGGGCTACACGACGCGGTGCTGGGCTCCGCCGTGGGGCTCGGGCGTGCGTGCATGCGTGCGGCTCGGCGCTTCCCCTGTGGTGGGGTTGGAGAGAGCCAAAAAGAGGGCGCTTTAGAAGGGGCGAAGAAAGTCCACTCCGTGACTATGGGGTCCCGTAGGCAATAAGAGAGGGTAGGTAACTCACTCCTTACCTTCTTTCCTGGAGACGTAGGGATCCCGGGCAAAGAGCGCCTGCACCAGCTCGGATCTGCACGATCGAGTTCAAGCCACGACAGCTCCAGGAATTAAAAAAGAAAAGCCCCTCTTGCTGTATTCCCCCTCCCACCCCCACGCCTCGGCCACTCCTTCTGTTCCTTGCCCTTTTCTTCTTGCTCTCCCTTTACTGTCTCCCTCTCTTCTCATTCCTCCTGCTTTGCTTGCTCTCCCACCAGTTCCCTCCCAGTCTCCTCTCTCCTCCCAGTGGGAATGGCAAACGCGGTAGCAGCTCTCCCTCTATCGTTTCTCTCTAAAGGCCGTAGTCCCTCTCTTTTTCCTTCTGTCCCCACCCTTCCCCATTCCCACCCCCACCCCCCCCAGCTTCCAGTACATACATAGATAGCCTCATACATGATTTAGGAAGGTATGCAGAGTATGCATACCTTTGTTAACTCTTCTGGGCCCGGACAAGTTGGATATTGAATATTTATTCCAATTATTCAGTCAATTAATCTAGGTTGTAATGAGGGGAGGGAAAGGGAGCTTTAAAACTCAACTACCATAAAACCCTCTTTCTATTTTTCTGGCACGTATGAGACTCTTAATAATGGTTATTGATTGATGGGGGGGGGGGGCAATTTAATTTAGCGTTTAGTATTTATGATGTTATTGGGGTGGAGGGAAAGGGTAACCAATGCATTTTTCAGAAAAAATCTTCAGAAATTCCATTTAAACAAAGTTTAATCAAAAAATTTAACAGACCCACGTATTCATTCAAAATACTTTTTTGAACCATAGTACAAGACACTGAGGCTGCAGAGATGAGTAAAATATTGCTCCTGCCCTTATCTCAAAGTTTTCTGACCTTGGATTAGCTTCAGAAGGGATACCATTAGCCACATAATGTCTTTTTTCCTGTTAAGGCTCCTTGCTGCCATCTGTCAGTGTGCAGAAATAATTGTTTTTGAGTAAAAATACTACCTATAAGCTGGTTTTGGTTACCAACCCTTAAAAATGTCTTTTGCTCTTTCTAGTGTTTTCCAGTTTGGAGAGAAAGAGAAAAGGAAATGGAGGGGAGAGAGAGAGAGAGATGTAATTTTGGTGATGAATTGATAATGAAGGGAACAGACCAAAATAGTGGGAAAGATGAGAAAATTAACAAGAGGATTGAGAAAGAATCACTGATATGCAGGGCCAGCCCTACTTGTTGAGAGCTTAGTTCTTGTGTTAATTCCCCTATCCAAAAATACCTCCCCATCAAGCTTAGTACCATGGGGCTTGAAATTCCTTAAACATTCATTTCTTGAATTCAGGCTTGTCCCAGGGTTTAAAAAGGCAAATTCCATACATAGGATCACAAATTTAGAACTGGAAGGGATAGATAGAGACAGTCAAATCCAACCCTTTCTTTAACAAATGGAAAAAACGAGGCACAGAAAGGTCAAATAAGCCGGGCAGTTACTCAACCAGGCAGGATTTGAGTCCAATGTACAATTCAATAGGAGATCTCTTCAGAAATAGTATTAAAGTAAGAGTCAAAATATTTAGGTTAGAGTCTTGGCTTTATCACAAACTAGCCTTTCATCCTTGGATTTGCTTAACTTTTCCAATCTTATTTCCTTACCTATAAAATATATATAATAATGCCAGCACTACATCTACTCCAGTAACACATTCACATGGCTTTTAAAAATATACAAAGTGCTTTTGTCATAACAATCCTCAAGACAACAAGCATTTATTAAACACCATTATGAGCCAAAAACAGCAGTAGTAGGAACATTGGACTTAGAATCAAGAAGACTCACCTTCCTGAAATCAAATCTGGTCTCAGACATTTGACTCCGGATAAGTCATTTCACCCTATTTGTCGCAGTTTTCTCATCTGTAAAGTGGAATGGAGAAGAAAATAGCAAACCATTCCACTATCTTCCCCAAGAAAACACCAAGTGGGATCACAAAGTATTGATCACAACTGAAACAACTAAACAACAATTATTATTAAATGCCTATACAAAGTATTGATCACAACTGAAACAACTAAACAACAATTATTATTAAATGCCTATAGTCAGCAAATGATTAGGCTTTGTACTAGGCACTAGGACTACAAAGAAAAAAAAAAAAAAGAGTCCCAGCCCTCAAGGAATTTACAATCTAAAGGAGAAGGTACAACCTGTATGCAAACAGGAAAAATTAAAGTGATGTTAGGGAGGGAGAACAGTATCTGAAGAGGTTAAAGCAGACCTCATGTAGGAAATAGTACTAAGTAATGAATTATGCGTAGAAGGAAGCCAGGGATTCTGAGAGATAAAGGTGAATGGAGACAGTATTCCAGTCCTAGGGGAAAGCCTGGCCTGGAGGCAGGAACTGTGCATGGGAGAAAGTAAGTAAGCCACTTTGGCTAGGAAAAAATATGTGAGGTGAAATCATGTAAAAATCCATCTGGAAAGACAGATGGGAATCTAACTGTGAGGCACTCTAAATACCCACCAGAGGAGTTGATATTTTATCCTAGGTAAAGGGGACCATTGAGCTATCAGAGCAGAAGAGTAGCTTGGTTTTTAACCTGTGTTTTTTAGGAATGTCAATTTGATATCTCTGTGGAAGATGAACTGGAAAGAGGGGAGACTGCAGGAAAAGAGGCCACTAATAGACTGCTGAATATTTTTAGGCAGGAAATCTTAGGGGCCTGAATTAGGCATGTAAATGGGAAGAAACAGAGATCAAAGTAGAGAAGAGGGTTGAAAACGAAGGTTGGTCACAGAGTCATCTACATTTAGACAATAATTGAACACATGGAAACTGAAGGAAAAGAAAAAGAAAACTATTACCGAATTCTTGACTATCCCAGTCCACAAAGAGTGGGATATGGACAAAGATGCAGCAAAGTAGAATAAGAAGGAAATCAAGCTAGAGAAAAATAGCAGGAGAGGATAGTCAATTTAAGGGTTTTGTTTGCTTGCGTGTTTTTTAAGGATGAGGACAACATGTAGATGACAAAGAAGGAATCAGTGGATAAAGAGATTGAATATTAAAGAGGTACCACATAAGAAGCTACTGGCTCAGTGGATAGGGTACTAGGCCTAAAATCAAGAAGACTTCTTGAGTTCAAGTCTGGCCTGAGACACCCTGATTACCTCACTTTCCTCATTTGTAAAATGAGCTAGCAAACCACTCCACTATCTTTGCCAAGAAAACCCAAAAGGGGTCATAAAGAATAAGACATGACTAAACAACAACTGAACATGAGAAGAAGCAATTATCAGGAGGAGATAAGAGAAAAAATCAAAGGAACAAATAGATGGGTTAGTGTTGGCAAGAAGTACTCTTTCTCTGAGAATAGAGAATAAGGAAGAGATTAGAAGGTAATATTGAAGGGGCTTAAGTACAAAAAAAGAGAAAAGATGTATGACATCAATCAATTTGTTCATTAACATTTTTATGAATTGGCTTTAGAGATGGTTCTCTTACCTGAGAACTGGCACACAGCAGGACTTTGTTGAATCAGGTTATCACCCAGATACATTTTGATTAGGGGAAAGTAGAAAGATATATCCAGGATAGGGAGATGCCCTGAAAATAGAAGCCTGAGTAATCAAGAAAACTCTGATAAGTCCCCCAATCAATTTTCTGGTTCTTCTGATCACACATGCTACACTTAGGTCATAGTGGGAAAAGTGCCATAAAAAAATGTCTTGGCAGACATTTCAAGGCATAGTGAAAGTACAAACTGGGGAGACATGTTGAGAAACAAGGTGGGACTACTGATTAGAGAAACACAAATTTAATCAACCTCTAGCTACTACCCTTCACTTATCAGATTGGTTAATATGACAGAAAAGGAAAATCAGAAATGTTAGAGGTGCTGTGTTGATGAAGTGGTATACTGATTAAACCACTCCATGAAGCAGTTTGGAACAATGCCCAAAGGACTATAAAACCATGTATATCCTTTCACCAAGCAAAACTACTTATAGGTCTGTACCCCAAAGAGATAAGAAAAAGGAAAAGAACTGTTATATACAAAAATATTTATAGTATTTCTTTTAGTGAATGGCAAAGAACTGGAAATTGAGGGAATGTTTATCAACTGGGGAAGGGCTGAACAAGTTGTTGTATATGATTATAATGTAATACTATTATGCAATAAGAAATGACAAGTCAAATGTTCTCAGAAAAACTTGGAAAGCAATACATAAACTGTTGCAAAATGAAGTGAGCAGAACTAGAGAGAATTGTATACAGTAGCAACAATATTGTATGATGATCAGTTGTGAATAACTTGGCCACTCTCAGCAATACAATGATCTAAGACAATGCTGAAGGATTTATGTTGAAAAATGCTATCTATTTCCAGAAAAATATCTGGTGGAGTCTGAATGCAGATTGAAGCATACTTTTTCTTTACTTTCTTTTTTTTTTTTTTTGTTAGTGTTTTCTTCTACAACATGACTAACATGGAAATATTTCATATTTTTCATGACTATACATGTATAACTTATAGCAAATTGTCCTCCCAGTGAGGGCTTAAAGGGAAGGGAAAGAGTATTTGGAACTCAATTTTTTAAAAAGAATGTTAAAAGTTATTTTTACATGTAGCTAGGAGAAAGGGTAAAATGTTAAATTTAAATAAATTATCTAATTTTTTTTTAAAGAATAGAAAAAATATGAGAAGCATTAGAAACAAACCCCTTCCATTTCATAGATTTGCTTTGGACCAGATTTGCTGCTATGGACCAAACTTCACACATTATGAATATGTTCCTAGAGAAGTCAAAAAGGATGAGGAATGAGAAAAAAGCCATTTAGATCTAAAACAATGAAAAGCAATTAAAGACCATTAGTAACCTTGGAAAGAGCAATTTTAGTTGAATGAGATTATGTCAGAAGATAAACTGTAGAAGAGAGTGAGAAGAGAAATGGAAGCACTCCTTCAGGAGTTTAGCCTCAAATGAGTTTAGAAATGAGGCAGTAATTAGCAGGGATAGATGGATGGATCAATGAATTTTTTGTTTTTGTTTTTATAGTAGAGGATATGTGGGCTTGTTTTAGGTCATCAGGAAAGCAGTTAGTAGGCAAGGAGAAATTGAATACAATTGAAGGAGTGGAGATAACAAAGGAAACAGTCTTCTGGAGAAGATGAGATAGAATCATTTGTGCATCCCCTTAGCAAGCAAAAAGGCCATCTTTTTATGTGAATGGGGGGGGGGGGGAAGTGTGTGTGTGAAGGAGATAAGAATATTAGAAGACATCAGGATGATGTAAGGAGAAGAAAGAAAGAGCTTAGAGAATGGTTTCCAATTTTTAAAGTTAAATCTGAGACAAGATTCTCAGTTGAGAGGGTAGGAGTTAACAGGAACCATGACAGATTTGAGGAGTGATGAAAAGATTTGGAAGAGCTGTTGTAGTGAGTGAGTGGAAGTGAGTTAGGAAAGTGTGGAAGGATTTCCTAGTATAAGTGAGGACCCAGTTGAGGTTATGTAACATAAATTTATATTGGATTCATTCAACAGAGTTTTATGATTTTCTCTACCTTGATCTGTAGAACCTGTTTAAGAGCAAAGGCAGAGGGGTGAATTAGAGTGATCCAAAGCTGAGGCTTGGCTCAGGGTAAAAGTGATATGATAAAGAAGCTAGGACTCAAGAGAAGAGGACAGTATAGAGATAAACTACCCAAGAAGGATCAAGATGGGGAAAGGAGGGGGAGACAGCTAGTAAGAAAGCATGATAGCCTGGCAGAAAATCAAGAGATTGAGGGATTGAAGGATGGACACCCTCATAGTGGTTTTTATGAAATATTAAAAGAAGATAGAAAACTCTTCATTCCTTTGAGTATGTTCCCTCTGGAGGATTTTCCATATGGCACTGACAAAAATCATATAAGATAAGGATTAGTTGCTGGAAAGTATTGTACCAGAAAAAAAAAATTAGTTGAAAATGTTCTGAGATCAAACAGCTCAATTAGGACACTTTCCCAATTGGTATAACATACCACTTTAGTATAATCTTTTTAAAAAAAATTTTGTATTTATTTCATTAAATATTTCCCAATTACATATAAAAAAAAATAACAATCATTTAAAAAAAATTTATTTCCAAGTCCTCTCCCTTCCTTCCACTCATTTTTCCTCCTTGAGGAGGTAAGTAATTTGATTATGATTATGTATGTGAGGTTATCAAAAACATATTTCCAGATGAGCCTTGCAAAGAAAACACAAACAAAATAAAACAATATAAATTTGACTCTGTTCCCCTCTGATACATCTTTTAAATGTCTATGAGTTGTTTTTTTTTTTTTTAATAGCCTTTTATTTACAGGATATATACATGGGTAACTTTACAGCATTAACAATTGCCAAACCTCTTGTTCCAATTTTTCACCTCTTACCCCCCCACCCCCTCCCCTAGATGGCAGGATGACCAGTAGATGTTAAATATATTAAAATATAAATTAGATACACAATAAGTATACATGACCAAAACGTTATTTTGCTGTACAAAAAGAATCAGACTCTGAAATATTGTACAATTAGCTTGTGAAGGAAATCAAAAATGCAGGTGTGCATAAATATAGGGATTGGGAATTCAATGTAATGGTTTTAGTCATCTCCCAGAGTTCTTTTTCTGGGCATAGCTAGTTCAGTTCATTACTGCTCCATTAGAAATGATTTGGTTGATCCCGTTGCTGAGGATGGCCTGGTCCATCAGAACTGGTCATCATATAGTATTGTTGTTGAAGTACATAATGATCTCCTGGTCCTGCTCATTTCACTCAGCATCAGTTCGTGTAAGTCTCTCCAGGCCTTTCTGAAATTATCCTGTTGGTCATTTCTTACAGAACAGTAATATTCCATAATATTCATATACCACAATTTATTCAGCCATTCTCCAACTGATGGACATCCATTCAGTTTCCAGTTTTTAGCCACTACGAAAAGGGCTGCCACAAACATTCATGCACATACAGGTCCCTTTCCCTTCTTTATAATCTCTTTGGGATATAATCCCAGTAGTAACACTGCTGGATCAAAGGGTATGCACAGTTTGATAACTTTTTGAGCATAGTTCCAAACTACTCTCCAAAATGGTTGGATTCGTTCACAACTCCACTAACAATGCATCAATGTCCCAGTTTTCCCGCATCCCCTCCAACAATCATCATTATTTTTTCCTGTCATCTTAGCCAATCTGACAGGTGTGTAGTGGTATCTTAGAGTTGTCTTAATTTGCATTTCTCTGATTAATAATGACTTGGAGCATCTTTTCATATGACTAGAAATAGTTTCAATTTCTTCATCTGAGAATTGTCTGTTTATATCCTTTGAAATGTCTATGAGTTTTAACAAATAAACAAGTTCAGATTCTAGCTCACCTCTGCCCTCATAAATAATTCTCATCTTCCAATCCTGTTTTATCTACTAAGTAAGCAAGGAACTTAATTTCTCTGGGACTCAGTTGCCCCAGCTTCTTAAGTACCTTCCTGTTTTAAAGTATGGGAAGGAAGGTACCACAACTTTCCACAGGAACAGAAGACCATAAAAAAGGAGCCACATGTGGCTAAACTAAAACTTGGGTTTTGTATAGCAGACCCTTGGAGGGGTAACTATTGCCAATAGTCAGTCAGAAGCTGGAGCCATGATACATAACTTCCTAGTCATGACAATCTGATCTCCTCTTACTCTAAAAAAAGTTACCAAAAAAAAAAAAAAAAACAGGGGGAAATGGAAAGGGATACATAACTTTTCCTCAAAGCTCTTCTTATGGGAAAACCTTATTTTTTTGTCCCATCTTGATTCTTCTTTTTCCCTTGTTTCTCACTTCTGTGTTCTGTTCTTACCCTTTCTTCTCCCTCTGCTCTTCCCCATCTGCTTGTTCTCCTTCTCCTCTTCTCTTTCCTCTTTTTTCTAAATCACTGTACTTTTTATTCTGTTCTTTTTCACTTTCTGTATTTCTACTGTCTTAATCTTATTTGTTTCTTTTCTCTATTTACTTCTCTACCTTTTTATTGCTGATTCTCATTCTTGTCTCTTCTTTATCTCCTAACTTAATTTTCTGAACTTATCAAAGTTGAATAAATACTTTTTTAATGCCTAATGATTTCCCTGTCTCTTTCTTGTCCACAAGGGCATTCAAATACTTAGCATATCAGAACAAAGTGTTTTAGAAAGGAACATTGACCATTCTAGAGGGAAGGTGACCAAGATAGTGTGGGCTTAGAGACTATGTTCTAGGTAGAATATGATTGTTTGGAAAGTTTAGCACTAATGCAAGGGTGACCAAAGCTCTCTTTACAAGTATAGTAGGGGTACCCATTCATTATCCTGAGTCCTTGTTTCTCTGAATGATCAGTGATATCTCCCTCTGAAAGGCATAAAATTATTTTCGTTCCTGAAAACTTTGTTCTGAGATCTCTGATTTCTACATATACATGGTATAAATTCTTCATTGCTTTCCTGAAAGGAAAAAATACTAGTTGACTCCTTTTCCCTTGACCTATACAGTCCACTTAACTCACACAACCTGTGAAGAACCATATCCAGGGTGCTCCTTTAGAGTCTGGCTTTTTCCTTGTTGTCTCCTTATTCTGAATCCATGAACTCTTTCTTAGGACCAAAAGGCTTACTCCAGCAACTGTTCCGTTCATTTAAACATCCATTTGGCAGGCATTTACTAAGTGTTATTATATGCAAAGGACTATACTAAGTGCTAGAGGGATATTAAGACAAAAATCAAACAGGCCTGTTTTCAAAGAGCTTATTTTCTACTAGGGGAAACAACATGGTATCTCATTTGATCCTCATAACACTGTGGGGAACATTGATGTTACTTGTCCTGAATTTTAGAAGAGGACTAATGACTTCATAGGGTGATGATTTGCTCATGAATTAGATTTAAAAGAGAGAGTTGCACAAAGTTTTCAGTCTCACTCACTCTTTAAGAATCTTCAATAACAAGACTAAAGTTGGGACAACTTTTTGATATTTGACCACACTCTAAATATTATCATAGAACCTTTACATTAGCCATCTTCATGTCAAGTTTGAACAAATTGTTCTCATTCGCCTTTTCTGCCAGGGAAGGCTTTACATACTTGGGGTAGACGTCCTCTAACTTACAATGGTTTTGAGGCATGTTGGTTATTCTCATTATTGATATTCTATATCACGTCTAAATCCTAGCAAGAGAGGGACATAAAAAAAGTGATTTAAGAAATCCTTGATAAACAAGATATTGTTTTAAATGGAATCTACCTTTAACTGATTTGAAAGAGATGAAAATATTGTTTTTATTCACCCATTCCATCCTAAGGGAAGTCTTCACAGCTCCTAATTCACAGATTTGAGTACAATTACTCTTGTTGTACTGAGGTCTATAATTTTCATATTAATCGATGATATATGCAATGATTATAATAATTACATTTGTTGAAGTTTCCCTACCTTCCAGAGAACCCTGACTTGGAAGCTGAGGTTGCAGCCAAAGTGATCAGTCAGATTCCCCCCATAGGCTAATCCCCATGTTTTATCTGCCAAGTGAACTGAACCAGGTGCCTTGCCTTCTGTGCCCTGCTGAATAATCACAAGGCTTAACTACCCTAAAAATCTAGAGAGTATTCATACAAAACTCCAGAATGCTTGTGTTATGGTCAATTCATTTGTGATTTTCACACTTAAAAATCCTACCCCTGCCATAAGTGAGTGAACCCCCCCCCCCATTCTTCTTAGGAAGGAGGCTTGCTAGCTTTATCCCTCACTTTGACATTAAACTTCTGTTTGATTCCTTACTCTCCTCTTTTTAGCCTGCTCTGTTTGGCTCTGACCAATCAAAGATTACAGGCCAGTTCAGTCCACTTGATACCATTAAGCTAGTTTAGTCTATCTGCCAAGACAGTTTTACCAGAGTATGGCCACTGTATATGCTCTTATCTTTTTGGAGCCACAGATGAGAGTTGGGTGAAAGTTAGGACACCAAAGGTAGATAAACAGCCCGGAAAAGAACTGGCAATCTCTCATACCAGAGGTACTAGTCCTTTCTGAATATAGGCATTATTATACTCATTTTAAAACTGAGGTTGTTGCTTTACCATTGTTTCTAGTTTATTCCTATAGCTCCCAACTTGGATTAGGAATTCTTCACTGATGCAACACTTCCTCCATTTGTGGGAGTATGTGGTTCCCTGGTGTAATTCTTTCAAACATATGGGTTTTTGGAGCACATTTCCCTGAAGGTTCCACATTTGTATAATGCCTAGGCACATTCACAAACAAGCACTTGGTACAAAAAGCTTCAAAACAGAGAACGTTTTTGTTTATCTAGTAAAGAATTAATATCATATCCCAAGAGAGCCTACAATCCCCTTTCGTGAATGACTCTTCCCCATCACCCCTCCAAGAATGACCTACTATATGACCTTTATGATTTATATATAGAGCTATTCTGGAAGTAGGGTCCCAGCAAAAGTAAAAGCCTAAGTATTCATCCCACTTTTTTAATGGTTCTCTTCTACACCTATACCAATCTGCACTCATCTTTAGCCAGTTTCTCTCACATTAATGATATAGGCTCCTTGTCATCAGGAAACAGACCTTGTAGGCATTAGAATGGATTCTCAATTGATAACATTGTAGTTCTTTTTCCATATCTTTGGGAAAGAATGCCCTTGGACTATTAAACTTTTATGTTATTTTACACTTAAGTGTTATAATTCTCTTCTTAATAATTATATCTCTGTACCCCATTCTGAAATTACCATAGCCATTTATCTCCTAGAACCCATCAGTTTTTTACTCCAAATATACCTTTCACTGAGTCTGTTGATTGTTTGGTGCTACATTTTTATTCTCTTTCCACCAAACATAAAAATGAAAAAAAAGTTCTAACTATATAAAAATATTCACAGATATATATAAGAATGTTCATTTTAATGTTTACTTAGTAAGAAACCTGAAGAATCTAGATGTGTAGTTATTAAAGAATGACAATATATTATAGAATATGAATGCAGCAGAATATTATACCATATAAAATGAGAATTATGGGAAAAACCCTTGTGTAATGTAATGTGAGATCAGCAAAACAAGATCATGTATAAATATATACATATACTTGTATATGTATATATACACATGTGCATACACACACACACACACACACACACACAAATATACACCTAATTCTTACTTTATTGTGATATAAAAATGATCCTGGAGTCTCAAAGGCTATGCTAATAAGCATTGGAAAGATCTTCCATAATGGGAAAGGCTTCAACTGTTCCTGAAAACTGGC
Organism: Sarcophilus harrisii; assembly: GCF_902635505.1. Classification (NCBI taxonomy): domain Eukaryota; kingdom Metazoa; phylum Chordata; class Mammalia; order Dasyuromorphia; family Dasyuridae; genus Sarcophilus; species Sarcophilus harrisii. The sequence goes on from NC_045426.1 coordinate 543,383,567, forward strand.
TGTGAGAATGTTCCCAGCAATAGATTCCTTTCTAAAGTTCTGACTAGCTAAGTATAGAGAGGCTCATCAACAATAAGCTGGTCACTTGGAGGTGAATTCTTTGACCATGGCAACCCAAGAAACAAAGAAAAACATGAAATGGTCCTCAGATTCTGAGGCTCCCTTTTACTTTTTCAGTAGTAGTGGCAGAACAGCAGAAAAAGAAACCAAAGTTCCTGTTCGTTAAGAATCAGTTGTTAGACAGTTTATAAACTTTAAATAAAGTGTTGGTACTCCAAATGCAAGATTGCCCAGTGACCAATGAAGTTCTGTGTTACCAGAAGAAATAAATTGTATCAACACATTGATGATACCACTTATATACAAGTAAAAAGAAAACAAAAGAAAGAAGAGAAACTTCAGAGAGACATGGAAGGGCAGATGGAACTAATTCTTCATTGGTTTTGTTAATTTTTTTATCTGTTGAATTCTAAGGGCTTTTGTAATATTTAATTTTTATTATGTATATTAATTTGTTTGTCTTTATGGTAATTTTTAAATGCATAATAATTTTTAATGAAAATATTCAGAGTGTCTAATAATAGTTTATTTTGGAAATAAGCTGCCATGGACCATTTCAACCAATTTAAAATGAAAATTTTAAGAGATAGTTTGGAGCTGGAAACACATTTTGTCACATAATACTCCATTTCAATGATAGAAATATGTAGTTAATTACCTACTATTAATGAAAGGATTTTATTTTTCTGAATCTACTGTACTTTTGTGTCTTTATGCCTGATTGGCACAGAGGCATAAGAAAACAACTTCTTTCGACTACAAATCATTTTATTTTTCAATTAACAAACAGAAAGAATTTTCTTTAAACAAAGGGTAAGTTTTTAGTTAACTAAGGGAAAGTTTTCCTCTATTTCTTCAGGTAACTTGATGGAAAGGTGTAGAGAATGTAAGATCCCACAGTTTATTTATTCATTGTTTATTTATTTTTTTAAAAAAGCATTTGATGGAGTGGAACAAAATGTAGTCTTGTAAGTTTTCTTCAGACAAGATATCTCATAGATAAATAAAGATTATAGAAGATTCGATGACAAATGCAATTTCAAAAATAACTATTAGCATTCTGAGTACTAACATTTAGCAAGTTCTAAAACAGGGAGACCATTAATCTGAGGTGTACACTATTGTTATTGAAGTTATATGAGCTAAACTTAAACAAAAGATTTCCCTCTTGACCTCATGATTCTTGAAAGCCATGTTTTCATAGTAGCCCAAGAATAATACACAGCTTCCCCAGTAAAATCCAACGCAATTAAAGGAAGCAAAATGCTTTGGGACTTCAAATGTGAAAGAGAGACTACCTGATTAGGGTTTAGAAAATGTTTAGAAGAAAACACAAATAAGCAACACAGTTTTTAAAATAACATGTCAAATTTATTATATACTTTAAAAAAATCAATATGAAATGGAGATTCAGAGCATATAAAATCCTCTTTTTGTGTATATAAATGGTTTTTTGGGATGTTTTAAGATCAGAATAAAGACCTTTAAAAAAATCTTGCTGCTTTTTGTTATTTTCATTTACATATTGTCCTTATTGTGTATACATATTATTCTCATTCTATTTAAAAAATCTTCTCATGTTTCTATGAATTCTTCATATTGGTTCTTTCCTAATATGTAATAGTATTGGATTATATTTATATAATGAGATTTGTTTAGCTATTCCTTATCAGTAGAAGGGACAGTTAGGTGGCTCAATGGATGGGCCCCAGAGATGGAGTCTGGAAGACCTGATTTCAATTCAGATCTCAAACACTTAGTTGTTAATTGTATGACTTTGAGTAAGTCACTTAACCCATTTATTTTAGTTTCCTCATCTATAAAATGAGCTAGAGAAGGAAATGGCAAATTACTACATTATATTTGCCAAAAAAAATTCCAAAAAGGGCCTGAACAGTAAAAACAGTAGGTACTCTTCTTGTTTGTGGTTTTGTGATAATAGCTTAAATGATAGTTGTATATACAACTATGATGATAGTTGTAAATGTATAGCTGTCAGCAAAAAACTAGAAAGAAGATGGGTCCCCATTATACATACATGTATGTATGTATAATTTTCAAATTTTTTCCTGAACAGTGATAGCAGTTCATAGCTTTACAAACAAAGTGGTTAGTGTTCCTGTCTTCCCTTAGCACCTCCAAAACTGACTCTTCATCATTCCTGTTCTGGAATTTAGTATCTTAGAATACTGGCTGAGCACTGAAAGAGTGAGTTAGCTAAAGTCACATAGCCAGGATGAGTGAAAAGTCTAACTTGATTCCAATTCTTTCTTATTCCAAGGTTCTTCTTAATCCATTACAACAGGATGCTTCTCAACATTTTTTCATATAGTTTTTAGTAGTTTGCATTTTTTCCCCTTTGAAAATGGGTTATGTAATTTATATCATTATAAATATGCTTATATTTATATTTAATATCAACATTTTAATATTACAAATGTGGCTAATTATACTTATTTCATTATATCAACAGATCCTTTTCTCTAATTCATAACTTCTTTTTTAGCTCCAAATTTGTTTATGTAAAGGTTTTTAAATTTTTTAAATATTTAGGTTGAATATCTATTTGAAGCTTGCTGTGATATATAGTATAGAACAATGTTTTAAATTGATTTTATGCCTAATCGCTTTCCAATTTTCTTACCAGTTAGGTGGCATGGTGAAAAGAGTGCTGAAGCTGTAGTCATGAAGTCCCCCTCAGACAATTAATAGCTGTGTAACCCTGGGTTAGTCATTTTACCTCTTTTTGCCTCAGTTTCTTCAGCTGCAAAATGGAGATAATAATAACACCTATTCTGAAGGGTGAAATGAGATTTGTAAAGTGCCTGGTATATATAAGTGCTTAATAAACACTTTTTCTCTTCCTCTTTCCCTTCCCCTTTCTTAAAAATACCAAATAGTATTTTAAATTTTTTTTCAATTATATTTTATTTTTCCAAATACCTGTGAAGATAGTTTTCAACATTCAGTTTTGTAAGACTTCTGTTTCAAAATTTTCTTTCTCCTTCCCTTAACATCTACCTCCTCAAGATAGCAAGCAACCTGATAGATTAAATATGCACATTTAAACATATTTCCAAATTTGTGAAAAATCAGACCAAAAGGGGAAAAACCACAAGAAACAAACAAATAGAAAGGTGAAAATACTATGCTTCTATCCATATTCGGTCTCCATAGTCCTCTCTTCGGGGAGCAGATGGCATTTTCTATCCCAAGTCTACTGGAATTGCCTTGAATCATCTCATTGCTGAGAAGAGCTAAATCCATCATAGTTGATAATCACATAATCTTGTTGTTACTGAGTACAATGTTCTCTTGATTCTGTTCTCTTCACTTAGCATCAGTTCATGTAAGTCTTTCCAGGCTTCTCTGAAATCAGTCTGTTCATCATTTCTTATAGAACAATAATATTCCATTATACCCATATATCATAATTTATTCAGCCTGCCCAATTGATGGGTTTATTTATGATATAAATCATATAACCCATTTTCTTTTATTATTATTATTGTTATTATTATAACTTTTTATTTACAAAACATATGCATGGGTAATTTTTCAGCATTGACTCTTGCAAATTCTTCTGTTCCAAATTTTCCCTCCTTCCACCCACCTCCACCCCTAGATGGCAGGTAGTCCAATACATGTTAAATATATTAAAGTATGTTAAATCCAATATATGTATACATATTTATACAGTTATCTTGCTGCGAAAGAAAAACCAGATCTAGAAAGAAAGAAAAAACCTGAAAAGGAAAACAAAATGCAAGCAAACAATAACAGAAAGAGTGAAAAGCTATGCTGTGGTCCACACTCATTTCCCATAGTTCTTTTTCTGGGAGTAGATGACTCTTCATTACTGAACAATTGGAACTGGTTTGAATCATCTCATTGTTGAAGAGAGCCACATCTATCAGAATTGATCTTCATATAGTCTTGTTGCCATGTATAACAATCTCCTGGTTCTGCTCACTTCACTCAGCATCAATTCATGCAAGTCTCTCTAGGCCTCTCTGAAATCATCCTGTTGGTCATTTCTTACAGAATAATAATATTCCTTAACATTAATATATCACAATTTATTCAGCTATTCTCCAATGGATGGGCATCCATTCAATTTCCAGTTTCTAGCCACTACAAAAAGGGCTGCCACAAACATTTTTGCATATGTGGATCTCTTTCCCTTCTTTAAGATCTCCTGGAATATAAGCCCAGTGATAAAACTGCTGGATCAAAGGGTATGCACAATTTCATAACCCTCTTTCAAAGATAGACAAATACAAACGACTAATAACCATATGAAAAAAATGCTCAGAAGCATCTTGATGTAATGGATTAGGGCCAACCTTGCAATTAGGAAGAACTGGGATCGACCAAAAAAAGGCTGCAACAAATATTTTTGCACTTGAGGGTCCTTTTCCCGCTTTTATGATCTCTTTGGGATACAGATTCAATAGAGATACTAATGAATCAAAGGGTATCTACAGTTTTGGGTAATGTTCCAAAATATTCTCCAGAATAGTTGAACTATTTTACAACTCTATCAATAATGCATTGGTATTCCAGTTTTCCCACATTTATTTCCAACATTTTCCATTTCCAATTTCCAACATTTATCATTATCTTTTTCATGTTATCTTAGCCAATCTGAGAGATATGAAGTAATAACTGAAAGTTATTTTAATTTGCATTTCTCTAATCAACTTGGAACATTTTTCATATGACTAGAAAAGGCTTTAATTTCTTTGTCTGAAAATTGTTCAAATCATTTGGCCATTTATCAATTGGGGAATGGCTTATATTTTTATAAATTTGCATCAGATCTCTATTTATAGTTTTAGAAATGAGGCCTTTATCAGAAACTCTGGCTGTAAAATTTTTTTCCTATTTTCTGTTTCTCTTCTAATCTTGGCTTGATTGCTTTTGTTTGTGCAAAAAGCTTTTTAATTTGATGTAATCAAAATTATCCATTTTGAATTTCATAATGCAAATCTCTAGTTCTTCTTTGGCCATAAATTCTCCCCTTTTCACAGATCTGACAGGTGCAGTATCCCTTGCTCTCCCAATTTGCTAATAGTATCACCCTTAATGTCTAAATCATGAACCCATTTCAACTTTATCTTGGCATAGGGTGTGAGATGTTGGTTTATGCCTAGTTGCTGTCATACCATTTTCCAGTTTTCCCAGTAATTTTTGTCAAATAGTGAGTTCTTATTCTAGAAGCTGCAATCTTTGGGTTTATCAAACAATAGATATGGCTAATGATTATTATCTTGTGTACCTAACCTATTCCACTTATCTCTTACGCTATTTTTAGCCAATACCAAATGGTTTTGATGATCACTGATCTATAATATAGTTTTAGGTCTGATATAGCTGGGACATTTGCATTTTTTTCATTAATTTCTTTGATACTCTTAATATTTTGTTCTTCCAGATAGATGTTTTTCCTAGCTCTTTAAAGCAATTTTTGGCAGTTTGATTGGCATGATACCGAATAAATAAATTAACTTAGATAGAATTGATATTTTTGCTCAGTGTACCCATGGCCAATTGATATTTTTCCAGTTCTTTAGATCTGATTTTGTGTGAAAAGTGCTTGATAATTGTGTTCATATAGTACCTGGGTTTGTCTTGGCAGGTAGACTCCCAAGTATTTTATGTTGTTTACAATTGTTTTAAATGGAATTTCTTTTTCTATCTTTTGTTTGTAAGTTTGTTGGTCATAGAAGGAAATGCTGATGAATTAAATGGGTTTATCTTCTATTCTGCAACTTTTCTAAAGTTGTTAATTATTTCAAGTAGATATTTAGTTGATTTTCTAGGGTTCTTTAAGTATTTCATCATATCATCTACAAAGAATGACAGTTTTGTTTCCTTATTGCCTAGCCTAATCCCCTCAATTTCTTTGTTCTTCTATAATTTTATAACTGACAATTCTAATAAAATATTGAATTGAATGTCAGCTACATTCAGTACAATACTGAATAATACTGGTGATAATGGGCAACCTTTTTTACCCCCAATTTTATTGGGAATGCTTCCAGCTTATTCCTCTTATATATAATGCTTGCTGACAGTTTTAGATAGATAATGTACTAAATAATCTTGCTAATTACTATTGTATAATATAGAGAACTTGGAAATCTTATTCATTATTTCCTTTATTATTATTTCTCATGGAATTATTTTTTTATTTTCTCCAGTTACTAAAAACTTTTTTTGGTTATATATACACATTCATTTTTTTATATATCCTGTATGAATCATGTTGAGAGAGAAAAATCAGAACAAAAGGGCAAAACCATGAGGAAAAAAAACAGAAGAGAAAAAGTGAATATAACATGTGCTGGTTTGCATTCAGTCTCTCTCTGGATGGGAATGGCGTTTCCTGTCCAAAATTTATTGAGATTGTCACAGATCACAGAACTGCTGGAAAGAACCAAGTCTATCATAGTTAATCATTATACAATCTTGCTATTGCTGTATACAATGTTTTCCTGGTTCTGTTTGTTTTACTCAGCATCGGTTTATACAAATCTTTTCAGGCCTTTCTAAAAACAGCCTGTTCATTTTTTACAGAACAATAATATTCTATTACGTTCATATACCGTAACTTATTCAGCCATTTCCCAATTAATGGGCATCTATTCATTTTCCAATTCTTTGCCACCACAAAAAGAGCTGCTACAAATACTTGTGCATGTGGGTTCTTTTCCTTCTTTTATGATTTCTTTGGGATACAGACCCAGTAGTGGCACTGTTTCATGCAAAATTTGATAGCCACTTTCAGCATAATTCCAAAAATATTCTCCAAAATGGTTGGATCATCTTACAACTCCACCGACAAGTCATTAGTGTCTCCGTTTTCCTACATCCCCTCCAACACTTATTATCTTTTCTTGTCATCTTAGCCAATCTGATAGGTGTGAGATGGTACCTCAGAGTTGTTTTAATTTACATTTCTCTAATCAATAGTGATTTGAAGCATTTTTTCACATGACTATAGATGGCTTTAATTTCCTCATCTGAAAATTGTCTCTTCATATCTTTTGACCATTTATCAATTGGGTAATGGCTTATATACTTATAAATTTTGGTCAATTACATATGTTAGAAATTAAATCTTTATCAGAAACACTGTCTGTAAAACATTTTTCTTCAGCTTCTTTCAGCTTCCCTTCTAATCTTGGCTGCATTGGTTTTATTTGTGCTAAAAAACTTTTTTTTAATTTAATCTAATCAAAGTTGTCCATTTTACATTTAATAATGTTCTTTAGTTCCTCTTTGGCCATAAATTCCTCCCTTCTCCAAAGATCTGATAGATAAATTATCCCTTGCTCTCCTAATTTGCTCATAGTATCAGTTTTACACTTAAATCATGTACACATTTTGACCTTATTTTGATATGGGATGTGAGATGTAGTTCTAGGCTGGGTTTCTGACATATTGTTTTCCAATTTCCCCTGGAATCTTTGGATTTATCAAACAGTAATCACTAAAGTAATTTACTTCTGTCATGTGTATCTAACCTATTCCACTGACCTACCACTCTATTTCTTAGCCAGTACCAGATGATTTTGAACAGGTACAACAGTACCTGTTGTTTTGTAATAGAGTTTTAGGTCTGGCACTGCTGGACCACCATCCTTTACATTTTTTAATGGGTTCCCTTGATATTTTTGACCTTTTCTTTTTTCAGATGAATTTTTTTCCTTAGCTCTGAAAAAATAGTGTGTGAAAAGAGTTTTGTAATTGTGTTCACATTCCTAGGTTTGTATTGGCAGGTAAATACCCAAATATTTCATTTTGTCTACAGTTTTTTAAATGCAATTTCTCTTTCTATCTCTTGGTGCTGGGCTTTGTTAGTAACTTATAGAAATGCTGATGATTTTGTGGGTTTATTTTATATCCTACAACTCTGCTAAAGCTATTAATAGTTTCAAGTAGTTTTTCATTGATTCTCTTGAATTCTCTAAATATACATATTATCTGAAAAGAATGATAGTTTCATTTCCTTATTGTCTACTCTAATTCCTTTAATTTCTTTTCTTATTACTAAAGCCAACATTTCTAGAATAAGATTGAATGGGCATCCTTGTTTCACCCTTGATTTTACTGGGAATGTGTCTAGTTTCTCCCCATTATAATTAATGCTTGCTGATGGTTTCAGATAGAAGCTGCTTATCATTTTAAGATAAGTTCTAGTGCCTTTAAGAGGTATGGGTGTTGTATTTTGTCAAAAGCTTTTTCTGCATCTATTGAGATTATCATATTGATGTAATATAGCTTCTAGGGGAGACAGCAATAATTTTAGGGTCCCCTGATCTTAGGGAACTTTTGTTCTAACAATCTGTCAGTGATTCTAAATCTTCTGGCTTTGGAATCTGTGATCCTGAGACCCTCTTAGCTAAAAATGATATTGTTCTGTCAATGATTGTAAAAACCTTCTAGCCTAAGAATATAATATTTCTTCCCTTAAACTTTAAGGAATGTACATTAGTGATCCTGAGACTCTCTAACCTTTTGATGCTATTCTAACAATCTTGTCTGTTAATGATGCTACTGTCTTCTGGCTTTAAGATAGTCCTAGATTTGTGAGTCAGTAAAAACCAAATTCCTGAGACTACTTCTTAATTCTACCTCTAGGTCATAAAATTAGCATATCAATGACATGAACTGGATAAATTTGTCTCCTTGTTCCACATTCTTTGCTAAACTCTTGGACTTTAGCCACTTCATTTGGTATTACAACTGCAATAAACTTTGCCTCTTGACTTGGATATGGGTGTAAGCCTGCAAATTCTTTTGAGACACAGTAAATGCTGGAGAAACTGAGGCGAGACAGAGATTAGAGAGTTTTTAATATTTTATTTGGATTTCTGAAAGGGAGAGATTGTGCTGAGGCCATGTTGTCCCCAGGGCTGATGTCCAAAGCATCCAGCAGGGAATGTGAGTTCTCAATGAAATATATATGGGTAGCTCTAAGCTTGGATTCACAAAGTGGGGTAGAGTCCAAACTCTGGTGAGCAGAAATCTATAGGCAAGGACCATCAATCTGGTTCTGAGAGGTTGGGGATAGGACTATCAATTCTAACAAATTGGGAGTTAAGGAGGTATACAACTAGAGCCGGGAAGTCTGGACTTAGAGATATATAGACAATGCCAATTAGGTATCTGAGATAGGACATCTGGAGTTTTATCTTCTGGAATGTCAGATCTCCATAGCCCTAATTATCTCAGTTCTAATGAGCAAATAAGGGAGGTTGCAACCAGGGAAGCTGAGGCAGAACAATTCAGGGAAATTGAGGCAGAAGAATTTAGAAGGAAACGGTGACATAACAACACCATACAACACTGACCTGTGACCCCCAATCTCTTGGAGTCTCTTCCTGACTCAACAATATGATTTCTGTTAGTTTTGTTACTGATATAGTCAATTATGCTGTTTTTCTGATATTGAACCAGACCTAAAATCCTATATAAATTCCACTTGGTCATAGTGCATTATCATGCTGTTAAGTTGTAATTTCTTTGCTTATATTTTATTTAAAATTTTTGCAACAATATTCATTAGAGAGATTGATCTATATTTTGGCTTTTGGCTCTTCCTGGTTTAGGTATAAGCACCTTATTTGTGTTATATTAGGAATTTGGCAGGACTCCTTTGCCTATTTTCCCAAATAGTTTGGAATAGTATTGGAATTAATTGTTCTTTAAATGGTTGGTAGAATTCATATGTAAATCCATCTGGCCCTAGAGATTTTTTTTCTTAGGAAGTTCATTGATTCAATTTCTTTTTCTAAAATGGAATTAAGTAATTTATTTCCTTTTCTGTTAATCTGGGCAATTTATTGTAGAGGGCTGAAACTATTGGACTGATGCACTGAGGTCGGGGACTGCTGAGCGCTTGAGGCTAACTACTGACTGGACAATACTCTATGGGCATATGCTTAGAAAATGGTCCTTTCCACTATCCGTACTGGCTCAATGATTGGTGTATAGAGGATTGTAGGAGGGATTAGGGGGTGGAGTAAGATGATCTAGGGACACCCACTTGGCGGTAGATGAGGGAGAAGGTGGTCGTGGAGAATATGCTTCCATCCTGTTCAATCCTGCATCTAAGACCAAGAATAAAGACTGAGGACTTTTGATTATCCTGACTCTGGCTGATTCTGGGGTATCCTGGGTGCTAGCACAGTCATTACAATTTATATTTTTGTAAATATTAATCTATTTCAATTACATTGTCAGATATGTTGGCACACAGATGGGCAAAATAGTTCCTAATTATTGCTTTAATTTCTTCTTTGGTTTTTGATATTGATGATTTGGTTATTTCTTTTCTTTTTCTAATCAAATTAACTAAAGATTTATCTATTTTTTTCCATAAAACCATTTCTTAGTTTTAGTGATTAGTTCAATAGTTTTCTTACTTTCAATTTTATTCATTGCTCCTTTAAGTATTAGAATTTCTAATTTGGTATTTAATTAGGGAGGGGTTAATTAGTTTTTTTTTTTTTTTTTTTTTTAGTTACATGTCCAATTCATTGACTTCCTCTCTCTGTATTTTATGTAACTTTTTAGTGATATAAAATTTCTACTAAGAACTACTTTGGCTGCATGCCATAAGGTTTGGTATGTTATTTCATTATTGTCATTCTCTTGCATGAAATTACTGTTTCTATGATATGTTGTTTGATTCATTCTTTAAAATTAGATTGAGTTCCAATTGGTTTTTAGTCAATCTTTCCCTGGCCCTGTATTCAATGTAATTTTCATTGTATCATGATCTAGAAAGGATGCATCTACTATTTCTGTATTTGATTGTAAGGATATTATCCCCTAACACATGGCCAATTTTTGTGTAAGTGCCATGTACTGCTGAGAAAAAAGGGATATTCCTTTCTATTCCTATTCAGTTTTCTACAGAGGTCTATAATATCTAAATTTTCTAATATTCTATTAAGCTCCACAAAATTATCTAATTCTGAGAAAGAAGGTTGAGGTCCCTCACTAGTATAGTTTTACTGTCTATTTCTTCCTATAACTGGTTCAACTTCTTGAAGAATCTGGATAATTACTTGGTTTATATATATTTAGTATCAATATCACTTCATTGTCTTTGGTATCCTTTAACAAGAGATAGTTTCCTTATCTTTTTTACTTAGATCTATTTTTGCTTTTGTTTTGTCTTACATCAGAATTGCCACCATTACTTTTTTTTTTTTTGGCTTCAGGGAAAGCATAATAAATTCTGTTCCAGCCTTTTACTCTTACTCTGTATGTATCTCTCTGTTTCAAAAGTGTTTCTTGTAAGCAGCACATTGTAGGATTCAGTTTTTTAATCCACTATGCTCTCCCCTTTCATTTTTATGGGAGAGTTCATCCCATTCACATTCATAGTTATGATTACCAGCTGTGTATTTCCCTCTATCCTATTTTCTCTCCTTCTACTTTTTCCTTTTCCACCTTGCCCCTCCTTAGTAGTGTTTGTCTGTTCAACTCCTCTCTCCATCTGCCCTTCTTTTTATCACTCCCCCTTACTTTCTTTTCCTTATATTTCTGCACTCTCTTTTATCCCGCCCCTCCTCTTTCTTTCCCCTTTCTCCTCCTACTTCCCTATAAAGTAAGATAAATTTTTATACCCAACTGGGTGAATGTGATTCCCTCTGTGAGCCACTGATGAGATTAAGCTTCAAGCTTCAGACAATGTTCATTCCCCTCTCTTCTTTCCTCTACTCTAATAGGTCTTTGGTGACTCTTCATGTGATCTTATTTATCCTATTTTACCTCCCCTTTCCTCTTCTCCCAGTACAATCCTTTTTCCATCCTTTAATGTCTTTTTCTTTAATATGATCACATCAAAGTCAATTTATGTCTACCCTCTATGTATGCCCTCTCTAACTACCATAATAAAAATAAGAGATACAATTCTCAAAAGTTACAAGTATCATTTTCCCATACAGGATGTAAACAGCTAACCTTTAAATAATTTTTTTTCCTGTTTATCTTTCTGTGCCTTTCTTGAGTCCTATGTTTAAAGACTGAATTTCTGGGTAGCTCTGGTCTTTTCAACAGAAATGACTGAAAGTCTCCTACTTCATTGAAAATCCATCTCCTCCCCAAAAGATCATGCTCAATCTCATTGGGTAGCTGATTCTTGGTTGAAATATTCAGTAATATGCTGTTCCAGGGTCTCCAATCCTTTATTATAGAAACTGAATAATCCTGAGTAATCCGGACTGTGGCTTCTCTATACTTGAATTGTTTTTTTCTGGCAGCTTGTATTTTTTTACCTTGAGATAATGGTTCAGGAGTTTTGCAATGTTTCTTAGGGTTTTCTTTGTGGGATCTCTTTTTAGAGGTGATCAATGGATTCTTTAAATGACTATTTTGCCCTCTCGTTCTAATATACCCAAGGAATTTTTTCTTGAAGAATGCTATCCAAGCGCTCTCTCTCTCTCTCTCTCTCTCTTTCTCTCTCTCTCTTTCTCTCTCTCTCTCTCTCTCTCTCTCTCTCTCTCTCTCTCTTTCCTTCTCTTTTCCTCTCCCTCCCTTCTCCCCAAAAGCTGGAAAATCATTATACTCTGAATATTTGTGGGTTCTGTCACTCCAAAATCCATTCAGAGACTTGATCTTATGTTTATTCTGAGGGAAGCTAGGGAAGAGCTCAGGCAATGTCCTATCTATTCTCTACCATCTTGGCTCTGCCCCATCCATTTACACTGATCTTTAGACTCAAAAATATGAAATCTTACATACTTCCATTTCTTCTCCTGAATTTGCCAGGAAGTGATGAAATCAGTTACCAATTAACAGCTTTTGTTTTAATGATAAGCTTCAAGACAGCTTTTATACTCTCCTCCTTTACCCTTATCAAGAAGCTTCTTAATTCATTTTTACTTTCTTACTACAGGGGTATTATCTGTATATCAAAGATTGTTAATATTTCTCTCAGCAACTTTAATTCCAGCTTTTGACTCATCCAGTCTGGGATGAATAAGATGACAATACACAGCCTTTTTATACTACTTTCCCAATCTTAAATCAATCATTCCACATTCAATTTTTAACTGTTGCTTTTTGGCCTCCATACAGGTTCTTCAGGAAACAAGCAAGATGATCTGGTACTCCATTTTTTGGAGAATTTACACCATTTTGTCATGATCCACACAAAGGTTTTAGTGTAATCAATGAAGCAGAAGTGCATGTTTTTCTGGAACTCCCTTCCTTTCTGCATAATGCAGTGAATGTTAGCAATTTGGTCTCTAAATCTTCTGCCTCTTTGAAAACCAGACTGCTCCTCTAGCAATTCTTGGTTCACAAATTGCTGAAGGCTACCTTGCAGAATCTTAGAATAACTTTGTTGGCATGTGAAATGAGGACAATTTGATCATAATTTGAACATTGTTTGGCATTGCCCTTCTTTAGGACTGGGACATAAACTGATCTTTTCCAATCCACTGGTCACTGGTGAGAGTAGCTATTATTTCCTCCTAATTTTAGTTAGTAATCTATATTCAATAAGCTTATATTAAATGCCTACTATATGTAAGGTGCTTTATAGGACCATGGGCATATAAATGTTTCTTCTGGAAGATACAACAGGCTTGCAGATAAGCAAAATGACATACAAATACAAAGTAAATTCAGGATAGGAATGGTATACAGACAAAATGAAGAAATCAGGAATGGCATCTTGAAAAAGTGGCATGAGCTGAGATTTAAAAGGTTGGTATTGGAAGAATTAAGAGTTGGAGATGAAGATAATAGTTGTAGAGTGAATTCACAAAGTTACCAAGTTAACTTGTGTGAATCTCCCATACTTGTGAACTCCAATGAGTACTTAAATACTTCTTGCTTATATGAGCTCTCTAAAGGTGTGAACACAAGCATTGTTTCTGAGCTCTCTAAAGGTGTGAACACAAGCATTGTTTCTGAGCTCTCTAAAGGTGTGAACACAAGCACTGTTTCTATCAGTTGTACTTAGTACTTTGTTTCAAGTTCTGGTCCATAACATCTCCTTCTAAGATCAGATCAATCATACTGAACCATGCTAAATTAGATAATTATTGTCTCTATCAACTCTAATGAGTTAACACTTTGTAAAGATTCCAACATCTCTCCTTTTCTTTTGATTTAGAATATAGGTGGTCATGACCTCCCTGACTTCTCAAGGAGGTCAGTATAAGTTGGTCAGTAAAGGTGTAAAGTTGGCCATTATAATTCTTAACTTTGCAATATCCCTGGAGCGGTTGAGATAGGCACAGATATCTCACTGGATAAAGCACTCCAGGACTTAGACTTCAATTCCAATTGCCATTCAGATACTGTGTGACTGTTTTCTCATCTGTAAAATGGAGATAACAGCCGCAGCCTCTCAGGGTTTCTGTGAAGCTGAGATAATAACAATATATAGTCTTTCTACGTGTGAAGTGCTATGCAACATTATCTTATTTTATCCATAAGACAATCTTGGGAGATAGGTGCTATTATCTCCGTTTCACAAACAGGGAAACTGAGTCAAACTTGCCCAGGGTTACGTACATGTGTCTTAAGATCACATTTGAATTCTGGTATTCCTGATTCCAGAACCAATGTTCTATCAGTTTCATCATCATCACCTGGCTTTATAAGCTTTAAATAATAATACAAAATATTGTTGGTGATCTCACTTGAAACTTCCTATACCTTCAAAAGGCAGGACCACGAAAAAAATTAATGTTTCTGTGATTAACTAAACTGCTTTTCTGTGACCACTTTTGCATCCCTTGGATATACTGCCATCTCTTTGCTAGAATTTTATTAACAATTTTTGCATTCATGTCCAGTAATGACGCGGGAAGCTTTTCTAATGGATCTCTCATTCTTCCAGTGTTGCGGGACAAAGGCAAGGATGGGACTCACGGATAGATAAGGTAAATCTCTCCAATACATGTGAAAAACAACACTCCCTAAAAAAAATACAAGGACAGTGACGGAGAATATAACATTTCTCTTCCAAAGAAAAGAGCAACATCTTCTTTAAGGGAAAGAGGTATCAGGAAAAAACAAGATAGTTTGGTCCCTCCGACGCCAGAACCCGCGGCTTGGCAAGCGTCAGGGTCGGCGCCGCCGGTTTCACCCTTTGCGAGCACAGCCCCGCTAGGCTTTTCTGCACCCGACCTGCCACCGAGAGGATGGCACGGATACCGCCCAGACGCGCGCAGGCGCCCCTCAGGCCCACGCCCTACCCGCCTTTAAGGCGCGCGCCGCTCGGGACCACAGCAGGGATCTAGAATTGCCACCCCCCATCCCCCTTCCAGCCCGAATCCCGCCGGCCTCTGGCAGCCCCGCGCGCTCCCCACTCCTAGCCGCGAAGACTAGCGTCCAGCTCCGCCCTCAGCCCCTCCCTAATCCAGGAGGCATAGATCCACCCCTCGCCTAGCCACCTTCCCCAGCGGGCCGCTGATTGGCCGCTGCATTCCCGCTTCCTTCCCGAACCGCCATTTTGAAAATCTGGTGGCTTCTTGGGAGGGACACGGTGCAGAAGCGTCACGCGCGAAAAAGACAGAAAGGGTCCTCCGCCGTTCCCCCACCCACCAACCTGAGGAACCTTCCTCTCGCCTCACGAGCCAGGGAGGCCCCAGGCATCCCCGACCTACCGGTGAGGGGGCGCGAGGGCGGCGGGGAGGGAGGGGTAGCGGCTGGACGTCTCGAAGGAGGCGCCGTGCCCGGCCAGGAAAGGGGGAGGATTGGCGGCTGTTAGGGCTGCGGGGCCGGGAGGCACCGCCATGAAAGTGAAACTGCAGCGGCCGCCGCTGGGCTCGGGCGGCCTACGGAGCTGCGGCGCAGGCGCCCCCGAGCCGCCGGCCGCCCCTCCCGAGCCCCACTGCCCGGTGGCGGTTGGTGCCCGGCTGCAGCTCGAGGGCCGAGCTGCGCAGGATGCGCGGGCCCGACCTGGCCCGGCCCAGCGCCCCGGCGCCTCGCCCCGCTAGGGGGCGGGCGGTGGCCTGCGGGTCCCTCGGATTCCCCTCCTTTCCCGCCTGGGAGGGGGGGGGCGGGCAGGACTGCCACAACACTTCGGGGCCCGCCCCGGGGGAGGGCTTGCGGGAGGGGCAAGCTCGAGCCGCTCTGATGGAGAGGCTGGGGTAGAGGGCAGCCTTTGCAAAAGCGCAGGGGGGGAGGGGGGAGAGGGGGCGGGGCGGGGGAGGAGGATCCCCCATCCTTGCGATCCCTTCTGGAGGCCTAGGGCTTCACCTTGTAAAGGGCCGAGGCCAGAAGCGGATCCTTGGAAGATGGCCAGAGATCTCCTTTCTGTCCCGATCCCTTCCTCCTCCTCCTCTGCAGGTTATTAGCATGTCTTCTTCAGCCCCCACCCTGGAGGGGGAGGATCTGTCCTCTCAGACCGCGCCTAAGAGGGAGCCCGAGGTTCCCGACAAGGAAGAGAGCGAGGAGGAAGAGGAGGAGGACGAGGAAGATGAAGAGGACGAGGAGGAGGAAAAAGGTGGGAGAGCATTTATGGCTGCGTGCCACATCCTTTGAGAAATCTATGGTCCTTGTGCCATCTGGTCTTTGAGATACTAAGTAAGTGGAGGAATGAATGAAAGGTGGAAGTTACCAGTCTTGGTCCAGAATTTGCTGCCTCCCCTCTTGGTAAACAGAAAAGCCGTATTACTTATCCCTGGTGGCAAAGTGATCCTGCCACCGCTGCAATTGAATTTAATAACAGGAAACGTGCCAAATTATCAGTTTCCTTCTCAGCTTAGTGTAGTACCCATGGACTTGTTTTAATTTAAAAAAAAAGAAACATGCATCAAGTTATCACTATAATTCTCTGTTCTGTTTCTCAACTTAGTGTGTGTAGCCATGACTTCCTAAAAGTTGTTTCATTAGAATCTAAATTTTTTTCTAAAGGCTGTTAATCATTTGGGATTGTTGTGGGTAAGAGAAAATGAGATAATAGAATTTTTTTTTTTAAAGATAGAATGGAAAATGCTTTTCTCAATGGAACTTAGTAAAGTAAGGGATAACTTTAGGAAAAGGGAACTGCTTGGGTTTGGGTAGTAGCTAGAAAAAATAATAGATAGAAAAAAATTCTTTCCTCTAGTTATTGCTGAACTTAGTTCCCCCACAAAAGAGTCCCTTACCTACTTGAACCGTGCTGATAGAGGTGACTTAACCAGTTTTTATTCGTCAGCCATAAGCTTAAGGCTTTAGGAATTCAAATTCAAATTGGGTGGTATCCTATATAATTTCATTTATCTTTCAGGAATCAATCAGTATCAGCCAATAAACATTTATTGAGTGCCCGTTTTGTGCCAGTAATGTGCTAAGTGCCTAGGATACAAAGACTTTTTTTGAAGTCTCCAACCTAAAGGATATTGTATTTTAATAGGAAAAGACATTATGTGAACGAGTATATACAAAGTAAGCTATGTACAGGATAAATAGGAAGGCATTGGAATTAAGAGGAATCAGAGTTCAGGATCTCTGTCCCAGCCTCTATACCTATCCTCAGATCTCTTAACTTCAGATTTGTTCTGGTTTGTAGACTTAAAAGGTTAGTGGACATCCCTTCCTATAAAGTTTTGCTTATTGGAGAAGATGGAAGAAGCAGATGTTTGAATTGGGTGATAGTAATAACAGAACTGTTTTGTTTAGGGTACCCTGAAGAATTTGCAGATTCAATAGATGTATAAAGTGATCTCTATTTACTCGGAAGACCAGACGTTATTACCATCTTACCTGTATTCCAATGGGAGCTAGGGAGAGATTTGAGATTTCCCTTATTATTTTCAACCACTGAATTTTTAAGCCTGAATGTTTAAATTTCTCTAACGAACATTTCACATTAGTTAGCATTTTATTTATATCCATGTAAAAATCATTGTTTTATTTTCAGGTGACTTAACAGCTTTTTATATTTTCCTAAATTTAGTCAATACAGTTTGACTTGACTTTTTTGGAAATTTGTGGGTTCCTGGGATATGAACGTATTCATATTTTAAATACTCTATCCACTTGAATTTAATCTAGTCTAATAAAAGACTACATCTTGATCAAGATTTTCCTTTCTTGACATGAATAAATATAATACTAATATTAGAGAAAGACCATTTTTTGGTCAAGGATCTGGCACCTTTTTTTAAAATGATAATTGTTTCTGGGCTCCAGAAAACTGAAGACCATACAAGAAAAAGGCAAATGCGTGACTTTTCAGTTAAGAACAATAAATATACTTTAAAATAGAGAATTTTTTTTTTTTTATTAACTATATGTGTCGACTATCTATTAGATATGTGTTAAGTGCTTTATGCATGATCCTAACATAATCCTACCTGGGTGACAGGTGCTGCCATTATCCATTATCCCCATTTTACATTTGAGGAAGCTGAGGCAACCAGGTTAGGGGATTTGCCTAAGCAGACAAAACTGGAGTCAGATTGGATTGAACTTGGGGTCTTCCTGACAGTGCCAATTAGCTGTCTCTATATATTTTCATTCCATATTATAATCAGTTAAAAGGGGAAAGTTATAGTAGGGAGTGCAAGAGAGAGAGAAACAAAGGGTTATTGAGACTTTATTTTTTTGATCTGATCAAGTCTTTAATTTTATTATACATCTAAGTAAACTGAAAGCTAGAAAGATGAAATGAGTACAAGTTTGCATCGGTAGCAGATGTTGTTTTTTGAATCCAAATCTGATTTTTTTTTTAATTATACCACTTTTTATTGGTCTTAAGTTGTGAGTATTATAGTAAAACCTGTTTTTGAGCTCAGAGAATTCCATATCTTTATTATATCCAACTGCAACTAGCTGCACAAGGCAACTTTAAGTGAGATAGAATAAGAATTTCATTCATCTCAGGCTTGTGTGTGTGTCCTTAGAAGGCTAGTGAAACCATTAGAAACTGTTAGGAACCTGCTTAAGCGTTAACATTCACTTGAGCAGTTTCTCACTGGTGTAACTTTTGCTGTCAAATTAGATTCAGTAATAATTACTCACCATAGATCCTGGATGATGGAAAGCAGATGATGATATACCTTTATCATACTGGATAGGATCTACTTAAGTTCAACTCATGCCACTATTCTTTTTCAACTTTGGCTGGTTATTGCCAATTAAACTTTATTACTGTATTTCTTATGCACAAGTCTTTGGAAGATTTCATATAAACAGAACCATAGCAGATCCCTGGAGTTCATATTGACCTGAATAATATTACCCATAGGCCAGATGAATTAAAAGGCCTGAAGCCACTCTCCAACTTAGAAATTGTCCTTTTAGAGTAATCATGGGTATTGGAAGTTTGAAGATAATTATGCAGAAAATGTGGAACTTTGAAATTGTTCTTAGAAAAAGGAAGGAATTTACGCAAAATACTGAGATTTAGTGGTAGAAATCTTGGTCTAGCTAAATATAAATTACTGTTTGGTGGTAGGCTTGTGGTGTTGGGTCAGCATTGTTTACAATTAATATTATAAACATGACTATGCCAAGCTGGTTCCTTACCTTTTGAATATTCTGGGAACTTTTAATCATTTAATTCTGTATATTTAAAATTAAACAAATTCTGAGAACATTTCACTAGATAGAGGTCCATGAAATATAAGAACTCCTCTTTATACTGCCTAATTAAAATGAATAAAATATCAATTTTTAAGTACTTGCCATGTGACAGGAGCCCTGAGTTTCCACACTTAAGAATATAATCTTTAAATGTTTTTCAGTAGATAGTCCCGTATTAATGTATTCAGAATATTTCTGATCTATCTCAGCAGTTCTCAAAGACTTGTTGACTATTTTTTGCTGAGCAGGATGTTCAAACCCTTTTCAGTGTTGAATGATTAACACAACTGATGTTAGCTGTGCACATAGTAGATTCTCAATATTTGATGCATTAAGACCACCAACATATATATATACACACAGTTGTATTGTAAATAATGCCACAAAAAACCGTAAGAGTGCTACCCTTAAAGAGATATGTTGATCCAAAAAAAAAAAAAAAAAAAGACCACTCATTTTTATTTCTTTACATGAAAGATATTAGAATCTGGAAACATGTAAAAATGTCATCTCTTATTTTTAGAGACTAAAACTTGTTGAATGGTTAACTTTAGTTAGCTGTAAAAATAAGCATTTGACAGTAAAGTTTTAAGAAATGGAAGAGTGAATCTAATGATAATCAAATAGTAACCTTAAAAAATCCTGACATCCTGACAATGCTTGTGTTATGTTTTCCTAATGTTCTGTTTATTAGAGACAAGATGGGTGTATTCTCTCCTTAGTCCTAAGTATCAATAGGTCATGAAGGGTTGACATGACTGAATGACTAAACAAAAACAAAGCAATAGGAAATAGGGATGGCTAATAGTGGGATAGAATAACTTGAGCTAATCCATATTAATCTAGTCGAATATTTTTTGAGTTTTTTTCCCTCATAGATGTTTACCTAATGTTTTCACGAGACTTTATAATAGGGTCTTTGGGTTTGAACTCAGATAGGCAGAAAGTAAGCAGCATATTACAATTACTTCAGAGCCATTATGTTCGAAGTGAAAGGAGTTCAGATTTGATCCCCTTCACTTATCAGGAAGGAAGCCTGCTGAAGATCATACTTAAAGGTTCTTGCTATTTAAAAAAAATTATCTTTCAGAAAAGAGTCTCATCGTAGAAGGCAAGAGAGAGAAGAAGAAAGTGGAGAGGTTGACAATGCAAGTATCTTCCCTTCAAAGGGAGCCATTTACAATTGCCCAAGGCAAGTATGTATTTCTTTTTC
Organism: Sarcophilus harrisii; assembly: GCF_902635505.1. Lineage (NCBI taxonomy): Eukaryota > Metazoa > Chordata > Mammalia > Dasyuromorphia > Dasyuridae > Sarcophilus > Sarcophilus harrisii. The sequence goes on from NC_045426.1 coordinate 543,404,394, forward strand.
AAGAATGTATGCTATGGAAACTTTTGATGATACAGTTCAGCAACAAGAGTCATTATTTATCCCTAGCCCATATTTGTAGTGTTATGTTCTGAACATACATAAGACAACCCTAAATGTATGGTATCACATTGCCTCTTTTTTCTACTTCCATATTGTAGTGAAATACTCAAACTGTCCAAGTGGTGATGAAATAGTGTTAATAGTGTTTTATTTTTAGAGAATATATTTTGTTTCTGACATAATTTCTGAAGTTTGTCTTCTTATTCCTTCCTACAAATTAAACAATTGTTTATATAAACTGGGCAATTTATTAAAAATTTTGTTTGAAGTTTTGTATAAAATAAAGTACTGTGTAGTTTTTCAGCTAAATTTATAATGTTAACTATTTAACTTTTTCTTTTTACAGGAAAGGGACAGAAACTTTGTGAAATTGAAAGAATACACTTCTTTTTAAGTAAGAAGAAAACTGATGAACTTAGAAATCTTCATAAACTACTTTACAACAGGCCAGGCACAGTAAGGATTGTTTTAGACTTCTGGTATTTAACATGTTTATTGAAGTATTTCAGAGATACTTCAAAGTTAGCTGATGCTTAGGTCAATGCTATATAGTTGGTAGGTGGTATTCATATTGGAAAGGACCTCAGATTATCCAGTCAAATTTATAATCCCCTCTACAGCATTGTCAGTCTGTCCTTAAAGACTTTTCATTAGAGCATAATCAAAAGGCATTCCATTTTTCTTTGGGTATCTCTTAATTGTTCGGTTTTTTATTATATCAATCTTAAGTATGCCTTTTCTCAACTTCTACCACTGATCCCACTTCAGCCCTCTGGAATTAAACCAGATAACTCTTATTCTTCCGTATGCAACTTCTTAAGTACAGTTACCATATGTCCCCTAACTTTTCCATCTCTTTAGGCTAAATATTGTCCCTTTATCCAATTAATGATATCTTTCTAGTCATTTTCTTTTACATAATTCTACCTCTTTGGTTCAGACATAAAGTTATAACTGGACTTTGTGTGGGCATTAACCAATAATAAACTAAAGCTAACTGTGTTCTATAGCAAAGTTTCTTAAACTGTGGGTTATAACCCCATGTAAGATGGTGAAATCATGATTTATCATCAGCAAATGTTTGGCTTTTGTACTATTTTATATATCTTTATACATGGCATCACATAAAAATTTCTTGGGCGGAAAGGGATCCCTGTAGCTCAGGCAAAATTCAAAGTATATTTGATTAGTGATATTAATATTTTATTGTTAGAATCTTGTTATATCTTTTAGCAAGTCATGTTTTTACATCAATACTGACACATTTTGCATGAGACCTTATATTTTAAAAACAAATGGTGATTTTTTTTTAGCTTTACAAAAGAATTCTTTATTGGATTTTTTTAAATTCCATGCAATTAAAACTTTAAACTTCAAAACTCTTATCCATGTTGTAAAATGTAATACATCTTGAGTTGAACAATCTTGATTCTTCCTTCCCACTCCATGCCCATTAATGCTCAAGTAATGCTTTTGTTCGAATTATGTGTTATAAAGTACCCTGAAAGACAAGGAATTTTATAATGTGATGTTACTGGTTGAAATGTGCTTGAGAACCTTTAATTGGAGAGAAAAGAGCAGGGTAAGTAAAATGAAAGTTTTGATTTTTTTTGCAAGGACTTAGGGAACAAGTTGACAATTGTATATAGCTTTTCATATATATCCTGAATGTCATATGATGAGTTATTTGCAGTGTTCATATAATTAATAGCAAGTAAAGTTCTAAGTGAGCATCTGAAGGCATATATAAATAGAAGGTGTTTTCAAATATTAACAATTTCTATCCTCTACTTATAAAAAAAAAGTCTGCTTGGAAAATTACAGTATTAATAAGAGAAACATTTTTAGGTAGCTTCTCTGAAGAAGAATGTGGGTCAGTTCAGTGGCTTTCCGTTCGAAAAAGGAAGTGATCAATATAAAAAAAAGGAAGAAATGTTGAAAAAGTAAGTTATATTTATAAATATAAAATGTTTGTAAATAAATGTCTTAATGTTCTTATAGCTTCAAAAAATTTGTGGTCATACCCAAAAGGTAATTTTCCCCCAAATACAAAGGTGTGGCTTGATTTAATAATTATTAGTTTTCATTGTCTATAATAGCAATTTCAGTAATTTGAAAGGGGGTATAAAACCATTTTCTAAGTGAAGTAACCTTCCTGAATTATTAATAGCTCACATAAGCATTCCATTGTTTCAAAACACTTTACACAGGACAACTATTTACACCTTTTAATAAAGATATGGTGACTTTATAAAGGTGTGGTGACTTAAACTGTGGTCATTTAACTAGTAAGTATTAGATTTGAACTGGGGTCTCTTCTGACATTCAAATTTAGTGCTCTTAATACTGAACAAGTTGCCTGCTATGGGTTATAGTTTTGTTTTTCTTGGAAATTTTATTAATAAATTTGTCATGAGCAGTATATTTCACTGCCTAGTGAGCATAATACAATATTTAATACAATTTTTATTTGGGGAGATTGCCTCTAGGAAAGAAATGTTTTTAAAATTCTGTAGTTGATTTAAATGATAAGATTGAAAATTCTTATTTCCAGACATTTTGTAACACAAAATGTACTATTTAATACTATTTAATAATTGTACAGTTAAAGCAGTGAAAGGAAAGAAATGTTAAGGTCCTGTAAGAATGTTAACTTCAAATTTTCTAACTTTACAATTTACTGCAAAAGATTTTCTAATGAATTCATTTAAAAACTGGGTGTTTTTATGCCTTATACCTTAAAAAAAAATCTGATTTTTTTTTTTATTTTTTTGGTCTTAGTATCTTTTCTTTAGACTACAAATCTGTTCATATTTTCAGATTAGCTGATGTAGTGCTTTTGTTGGTTTTAAATCCCTGGGTTTTCAGACTTTTATGAATGAATCTTTTTGAATTTAGTTAGTTTGAATTTAGTCTTCAGTTAGCAATAGTGAGGAAACACTTGTAGTTTAGCAATACTTGCCCAGGCTTATACAATTTTGATGTAGTCTTTGAGCATTAAGGACCATCATATCATTTTTGGGTCATTGGAGTAAGATATATTGGTAGATAGAAACACTTGAAGAAATTTTATATCTAGCAGCAAATGCTAGTTTTGAGTATGTTTTCTGGTTAAATTAATTACTTTTTGTTTTGATGAGTTTCCAAAATGTCTGGGCATATATATAGAAATTTCAAATACCTATAAATATGTAATTTTTTTTCTTGCCTTGGCATCATCTACTTGAATGTTGACTTGGTACCTCCTTCCCAAAAAAATAAATAAATAAACATTGTAGGAAACTTTTATTTTTGCTATTTCATTAATTTATGTCTTTGATGGGAACATTTAAAAATACTCATTCTAATTTTTTTTTTGATATGTTAAGACTTTTTAAAAGTGTTTTTTTGTTTTTTTGTTTTTTTTGTTTTTTTTGTTTTTTTTTTGGTCTTTGTTTTAGATTTAGGAATGCCATGTTAAAGAGCATATGTGAAGTTCTTGATTTGGAGAGATCAGGCATAAATAGTGAATTGGTAACCAGGATCTTGAATTTCTTAATGCATCCAAAGCCTTCTGGCAAAGTAAGAATTTTTTTTTTTCTTTTTTAATTGTTCAAAACTTTCAATGTTGAAATTATTCTTCCTTGTAGGTAGCTTTTTAAATCTTAATTAAAGCAACCATTAGCATACCAGTAGAATAATATCTCTTATGAAGAGCTTATGTTCACCTAAACACAAAAAGTATGAGGATAGTTTAAAAATGTTTTAAATGTTAACTGTTGTTATGTGCCTGAAAATATAGAACTATAAGAATTTAGGGGTAGAGTGGAAAGTATTTGGAGTGGCTTTAGGGTAGTAACCTGAGGTGTATGTGTTAGGGAAGAGTTTTGAGTCTTGGGTCATATATTAAAAAGGTAGGTTTTGACTTCTCAAAGCAATCAATGAAGAATGTTCCACATAGATGATTTCCTGGCAGCCACAAAGATTTAAAATTTCATCATTATAAGAGATTTGTGTTTGCAGTCATTTCTCATCTTTTTGTATCAATACTGGCGTTATTTTTGTTTTCTTTTCAAATATATCCTGAAGACTCTATTCAACAATTATTCCCTCTTATTGATATCAAGCAAAACACTGCTCTCATGAACTAACGTTTAAGAAAATACATAGACTAGATTTTGCACTATACCCTTTCATTTTTTTTTAAATCAAACAAACTGTTGGAAAGTCTGTCCGTTCATTTTTCCATGTCTGCCTTTCTAGTCTAGTAAATTTTTTCTCCTCCTTGTAATCTGTATGTAAATTGGCCGTTTTCCTCCGAATTTGTAGTCCTTTTCTTCTTTCACTGTTGAGAGATATTGTACATGGAAGTCCAATTGGGATCTTTAGGAAAGTTTTCCTTGATCAGGCTCATTGACTGATAAAAGTTTGCTAATTTCAAAATGTGGCAGAAGTGGGGTGATTGCCACCCTAAACAGTATCAAGAAGGTATGATTGGGTAGTAACAGTACTGTGTTTGGGACATATTTAGAAAATATTTACACAAAACAAGCCTGAAATCAGAGGATCCCAGCAAGCATGAGGTAGAGGGAAAAGTGTGGGGCAAAGAGATATTTCTAAGTTGACGAGGAAATCATAGAACCTATGACGGCCCTGAATCCAACAAAACATGATTTTATCAGGAGAGGAAATATAGTATAAAAAAAAGGGCTGACCTTGAAGTCTGGAAGATCTGGATTTAGATACTAGTCTACTTGTTATGAACAAGTCCCTTATTCTGTTCAAGATTAATTTACAAATGAATTGCTAATCCTTATCATTGGAGGGAATTTCTACTCTGGAACTTCTATACAATAATGAAATCACAAATCTGGTGCAAGGGAAGAATTTCAGAAAACTGTTAGGGAATGTGATACCAAAAATTAATGTATTCTAGTTTTAAAATTAAAAATGTGTGGAAAACATTACTAAAATAGAATTTAATGTGAATCACAGCTGGGTTAAATAATGAAATTGATTTTTCTCAACAATCTAATGATTGGATTCTATGACATTTCTAAATTAAACATGTTTTTAGTTATTATTTAACATAGTAAAGCAACTTAATTTATGATCTTTGATTAGTTTTAACATGCTTGGAATTTGTTAGAAACATTGACCACAGTTCCTGTATTTATTATATACCTGGTGAATGGTATACATTTTATACAAATTAAAATTCATATCCAGAGTGCATAAAATGAAGTGAACAATGTTGGGTGCCCAACCCTTAGATGAATTTCTTTTAAGTCTTTTTAGTTGTGTCCAGCACTTCATAACCCCATTTGTGGTTCTCTTCACAAAGATATGGAGTGATTTGCCATTTCCTTCTCTGGCTCTTTTTACAGATAAGGAAATTGAGGCAAGCACAGCTTTCAGGGTCACAGCTAGTCTTGATTTATTCTAGAATCCCCTAAAATTAGAATTGGTGTTTCTCAAACAAATCTTTATTTCCATGCCATCTGAGAATTATTACTTTAGAGCTCAAAGGGAATTTAGAGTTCATTTAATCACATTTGCTTTTGGTGCTGATGAGTGAGAAAGAAATTAGTTTGTCAGTTGTTGTTATGACCAGGCTATCTAAGTTAATCACAAGGACAATATGGCCTTCAGTTTTATGACAAGATTGGATGGCAGAGTGATAGAATGTGGAGTCTGAACTAGCATATTCATTTATTAGGATAGTTATTTAAAGCACTCATGGGAAAGTTAGTTGAAATAATTAAGTGAGATCATCATTGAGATAATGAAGCAAATGATTTCCCTGAGAAATTATCTTTCCCATTTTACCCCCGTTTTGAATTTTATGATAATAAAATAACTTTGCAAATAACTTCTCAGTTCTATAAGTAATCTTAAAATGATAAATTGCAAGGAAGGTGCCAGCCTGAGTTGATAAGAGGACCTAGGGAATTAACCTGTACCAGTGAAATCACAGGTCCAGTGCCAGTAGTGTCAGTAAAGTTGAATTTTATCAAATACAATATTTAACACTTTGGAATTGAGAGATTTGTGGGGGGTGTTTTTGTTGTTGTTGTTTGTTTGTTTTTTGTTTTTGTTTTTATCATGACATCTTATTTTACACAGCCATTGCCAAAATCAAAAAAAACACCAAGTAAAGGCAGTAAAAAGGAACGGAGCAGCTCTGGAATGTCACGAAAGGCTAAGCGTACCAAATGCCCTGAAATTCTTTCAGATGAATCTAGTAGTGAAGATGAAAAAAAAGAAAAGGACTCTTCAGAGGAAGAAGATAAAGAAAGTGAAGAAGAGGTAAAATGTGTTTTTGGGTATTTAATTCTTTACTTTGTTTTCTGGAATCAGTTAATTATATGCTGATTTAAATTGTTTCTCTGGAATAAGTTAAGTGCATACATACACATATACATATATACACACAGATGTCTGTAGGTATATCAGAAAACAGACTTGTGTAACCACTTAGCTCATCTCAATTATCATGGAATAGATTAAAATAAAACATTTAAATTTTGGAAATGGAGGTCATGGGAACTTGTGGGGAAAGTATTAAATTTAGTTTTCCATGAAAATATTCTGATGTTACCATATAACCAACTGAAGAAGGCTTATTACTATTAGATTACATGTACCAAAATAATTGAATTGATATAGAATCATTAAGATCAGAATGTATCTCAGATGGTCTAATGCCAGTAGATTAGGATCAATCTACCTATTTAGCTTTCATTGCCACTAATAAAGGTAAGCAGTATCCATTAGTAAGCCTTAAAAAAGGTGAGGTATGGAAGGGGACATACTTGGTGGGAAATAACTGTTAGCAGCTATTGCTACAGGTTGTTTGCCTCTGTAATAAAATTAGTCTATGGATAAGGAGCTCCAGGAGGCTTGGAAGTAGTGTATGCTACTCAAACTTTGGAGAGATTAAATCAGTCCCCTAAGATGATATTATACAATCTTTGCAAATTTGTACGATTACAAGGATATAGTACAAATAATTATATAATAGTAAGTACCTATTTTGTACAGGGCACTAAGTTCTAAAGGAACAAAATTGTTAAATGATTCTGCCTTTGCCTTCCAGATACTTAACAGTGTAGTAGAGGAATAAGGAATCAGCCCAGATAACTGTAGTATGCAATAGAACATAAGTACAGCATTACAAAAGTACAAAAATAAAAAGTGCCGTGTGCCTGGGAGGGAAGGATGGTTTTTGTCAACCAGGAGGATCAGGGAAAGCTTTTTAGAAGAAGTGACATTTGAGTTAATTTTTCAAGGATGGAAAGGTATTCAAGAAGTAGAAAGATGGAAGGAAAGAAATTTCAGTCACAAGGGACAATCTGAATAAAAGAATAAAGATGTTTGGTTGGAATGCACAGAGGGGAATGGCATAAGTTAAGATCAGGAAGGAAGATGGAGATTTATAAAAAAACCTGGAATTCTTTGTACAGTAGAATTTAAGACTCTTGGGAGCTTTTGAATAAGGGAAGAGTTCTGTTCATAGGAAAGTTTATTGTGGCAGTGATAGGAACAGTGACCTGGAAGAAAGGGAAATGGGGAAAGGCAGGAAAACATGTTTAAGAAACTGTTAACTGTTTACTGTTAACAATAGTCCAGATAGGTAATAAGGGACCTTCATTAGCATGGTGACACTGGTAACAGAGAAGATTGATGCTAGAAATTGTCATTAGAATTGATAACACTTTTTAAGATTGAATGTGAGACTTAAGGGAAAGAGAATAATCAGAAAAGCATCATGGTATATCAAAGCCCTAATTATGGCAACAGAAAGTCCTAGCTTCAGATTCTGCTTTGTGTGACCATGGGCAAGTCACTGAGACTCAGTTTTGTCTTCTGTAAAATTGGAATATTAATGGCTGGAATGTCTTATTTCATAAGATTATTAAATGAAATGTTTGTAAAGTAAGCTTTGCAAACCTTACAGCATTCTACATAAATGTAAGCTATTTTCAGTAGTATAATAGTAATAGTAGTAGTAGAAGAGAAAAATCTCAGTGTTATAAACCTGAAAAACCAAATAGTTCCCCATATAAAATTATGAAGTCGGGGGGGGGGGGGGAGGGAAGGGGGGGAGGAAGAAATCAGATGTAATTGGTTGTGTTGTGTTTGAGGTACTGATAATGCCAGATGATGCTCTGAAATTTTTTATAACTTGAAGAAACCCTAATCTCCACTTCCAGAGGTTTTTCCCCACACACACTCTTATCTTTTTGAAACTTGAGATTGGAGCATTCTTATTTTATAGACCAAGAATTGCTATCAAGTGAGTATTGTTTCTGGCCCATGATTTCCATATTTTATGAATCAAGGAACAGTTCTGAGCCGTTAAGACTTTGTTGGAAGGCAAAATTGGAAAGTCAGTATTAATATCTGCTTAGACAATTCTCAACCTATTTAAGGTCTTTTTTTTAATGAACTTATTAATTTTGCACATTTCTTGTTCTTGCTATATTCTTCCAGCTAAGCAGCCTTTAATAGGTTATTTATTGTGATTTTTAGACACCCATTCTGGGTTTCTAAGACAAAGTATTTTTTAAAGTAGTCTATTGAAAGCTAATTTATATTTTATTCATCTGTTCACCCAGTACAACCTTTCTGCGGTGAGGACAGGAATCTGGCTCTGTGACAGGCGTCTTTTTTGGAGACCCTCCTTCAAGAGCCCTGCTGCCTATAAAAGATAGGTAAGCTCCCCCAATATTTTTTGGCCTTCCTTCAGAAAGTAATGGCATGTTCCTCTGTTTCTGTTCCTTCAAGGTATCAGACAGATGGAATTTTATATATATATATATATATACACACACATACATACATAGATTTTTTTTTTCCTAATCTGTTGGTTGGTCTTGAATGTTAGACTGGCTGTAATTGTTGTGCCTGTGCAGTCTGATCTGTTGACCTGTAGCACACCAAAAAAAAAAAAAAATTCTTTATTTTTGAGAGAAGTTAACTGAATCTCTTGGCAGCATTCCCCCCCTCCCCCCAAAAAAAGAATAAGCCAACTTTAAAATGCATATCTGCACCCCTGCCCCATGAGAATTATGCTTTTTTTTCTTACTGTTTTATCTATTTCTATTCACAAACTTTGCTAGCAAACATCTTCAGACCCCATTATATATTTCTTTAAAGGTCAAAGGTGTTCTGAATTATGCAAATTTTTCTGACATTCTTCTTTTGAATTATTAGGGTCAATTTAACTTTAGTATTTCAGCCTCATTCAAGGAATACTATTATTTAATGACTGTGTGGACAGCATTGTGAGGATCACAAGCAATAAATGTAAGAGATGGTATGTGCTATATGTATGGTACAAGGAAAGTTCTCTTTGGAAGGAAAGAATATTTTCCCTGGGATGATCAAGAAAGGATTTGTGGAAGAGTTAGTCTTTGAGATGAATCTTGATTTCATTTGGAAGAAGACTACCAGTAGTAAGCAAAGACACAGCAAAAAAATACAAGATGCATTTTACGAATGATCCAGCTTTGCTTTTGTAGAATTTAAATAGAATAATGAGAAAAGTCAAGCTTTATTTTGGGGCCTAGTAGAGGAGAGAGAAGCAAGTTACTTACAAGTATTTGAATTAGAAGTCAAAAAACATTACCTCTATTTTTGAATCCAGATTATTTTTGTTATCTTGTGTAAATTGTTTATCAGCTTTTCTTTTGATAAAAACTCCAGAACACAATTTTTTAAAGCTAAATAAATATTTCTGAGAAAAAAATTTTGTTTTTCAAATGGATACCATAAATTCCAGTTATATAATAAATGCTTAAATTTGTTAATTATTACATGAATGTGGGGACTAAATCGTTGAAAACTTAAATTGTATGCATTTCTTGACACCTGTGTAGTTTAATTATTCCTAAGTTTTTAAGGAACTTTGAGAATTCAGGAAAACTGGTTTCATTCTGGTTTTTGTCCTCCTAATGGGAATAAAACCACACTTCTGCCCTTGAGAGAAAAGCTGAAATTGAAAAAAACTAATATGGTTTATTAGGATTGTGTTAGCTAATCTATTCTGATGTTCTCTTTATCTGTGCTTGAGGTAGTTATTTCAGTTATGAAAAAGTGACTTGTTATATGCATATTACTGTTTACTGTGATTTTTAAGTAATGGGAGAGTATACCCTGTTTATTTACTTCTAGATAGTTTGTTGATTCCTAGTTTTTCCAGAGCTATTTTTATTTTCTAGGTTTTTGGTTTTGTATCTTTTTGGTTTAGGAGGGTTTTTTGGTTGATTGGTTTTTTTGGTGGGTTTGGGGGATTTTGGGTTTTTGTTTGTTTGTTTTTGGTCTATATAGTTTGATTTGGTTAGATCACTAGGGAAAATTCTAATTTGGCACGAATATAATTTGATTAGTTTGACGAATAGGTCACTAGGACCAACATGTTTGCTTAGAACACAAAATTTTCCAAGTAAAGACTGTAATGTCTAATTTATGATACCATGGCCTTTGCTAATAAACATGTTCTTTAAAATTTTTTCAAACTAACTCTTAAGCACACTTTAATTTTAATTTGAGAACTTAATTTAGCTGATATTTACATTTTTCTAATAGATTTGAATATTGATATACCCAGTAGTATTTCTATATCTGAATATGATTGAACTCTTGGCACATTCAAGCACTTTCCTAAACATTATTCACCCCAGTAAAGAAATATTAGTGTAGCAAATAATGCAGTAATTATATTGGAAAAATCATACATGGAGAGTATATATTATGTGTATATTATAAATATATTATAAAAATCTCTTTTGTGTAATAAAATACAATATAGTATCTTCATGGTATATTCTCCATTCTCCAGAATCTAAATTGCAGAATTCATCAGTAAGTTCCAAGAAACTATGTTCTATTTAAAACTTATGAAATTCAGGCTATTTTTCAGTAAGTAGTACAAAGGCCATATCACACTTACTTACACATTGCCTCTAAGAGTTCCTTTGGAGAGGAGTTGGTATGGATTTACTTTCTTCACCAGTCTATTAAGATCGATTTTAAGATCTAGTCCTATTCTCCATAAAAGGCAGCTTGGTGGTACAGTGAATAGAGCTTTGGTTCTATCAGGAAGAATTGGGGATTTGAATCTGGACTAAGATAGTTATCGTGTTCCCAAGGGCAAGTTGCTTAATCTCATCTGCCTCAGTTTTTTAAAGTTGTAAAGTATAGATTATAATAGCACCTACCTCCCCATGTTGTTTGTAAACCTCAAATGAGATAATTTTTGTAAAGCACTTGGCACAGAATTGGGTATGTAATATATGTGTTTAGTTCCATATTAAATAGAACAGAAAAAAGGAAACTAGTACTAAAGAGTTTTAAAGTGACTGGTCCATAGTCACACAAGTTGTGTAGTTATCCTTTATTTTCAAACAACCAAAATGACATCACTATGCTAGAATCAAGTTACAGTATGTCCGACTGTGGCTGATCAAATCAATATAAGTTTGGAATAGTTTGCCACTATTGGGGTGGCCACTCTTAATTTGTACATTTCCTTTGGGCTACTTCAGTTCTGCTTTGCTCATAGAGCACAGCACCTTCTCTGATGAGGGCATGCCATGATGGACAGAAATGTGCTGGTTCTCCCCTATCATGTAATCAATTCTAAAGTTCTTAAGAGATCCCTTGAAAGTATTCTTGTATCACTTTTTCTGACCACTTTGGCAGTCCTTCCCCTATGTAAGTTCTCCGTAAAACAATTTATTTGGCATTCAAACAATGTGGCCAGCCCAATGAAGTTGTGTTCTCTGCAGTAGAGTTGGAATGCTTGGCAGTTTAATTTGAGGAAAGACCTCAGTGTCTGGTACCTTATTCTGCTGGTGATCTTGAGAATCTTTTTAAGATAATTCAAATGGAAACGATTCAATTTCCTGGCGTGTTGTTGGTACACTGTCCAGTTTTTACAGACATATGTCAATGAGATCTGCCAATGGCTCTGTAGACCTTCAGTTTGGTAGTCAAATCTAATACCTCTCTCTCACATTTTTCCTTCAAAGCCTTCTCAAAACTGAGTTATCTCTGGCAATGTGTGTGTCAGTCTGACAGTGGGCAATGCTCTCAAGTTTTTCCAGTCATCAGTGGAATGAAACAAAGCTGTGTGCTTGTTCCCATGCTTTTTAGCATGATGTATTCAGCTATGTTATCAAATGCCTTCAATAAGGACATACATGGAATCAAAGTCAACTACCACACTGATGGTAAATTTTTTCACATTGAAAAGACTATAAGTCAAAACTAAAGTGGAGGGAGTATTGGTGCGTGATTTTTTTGTTTGCAAGTGATTGTGCACTCAATGCAGCCACCGAAACAGAGATGCAACAAAGTATGGATCAATTCTCTGCAGCTTGTGCTAATTTTGGCCTAACAGTTAACCAAGAAAATACAAGTCTACCGTCAATTACGCTAAATGGTGAAGTTTTGAATGCTGTGAATAAGCTCACTTACCTTGGTGGTATACTTTCCAAGGATGTCTATATTGATAATGAGATTGACACACTCATTGCTAGTCGTACAGATAATAAGTAGTAGTAGTAGTAGTAGTAGTAGTAGTAGTAGTAGTAGTAGTAGTAGTAGTAGTAGTAGTAGTAGTAGTAGTAGTAGTAGTAGTGGTGGTGGTGGTGGAGTCAAAACCTGAACACAGAAGCTTTATGACAAGTGTTTATTTTCTTCCTCCTGTTCTTAAAACTGCCATTTTCCCTTACTTCATATCAGCTGCCAATACATACTAGATAGACCATAATATGACTCTCATAACAATATACTCAATTTAACCTTTCTGAGTTATTTATTTGTGTTTCATAATGATCTTACTTTCCTCCATTATGCTTATAATTAGAATTCCTGTTTTGATCTCAGCTAGGGAAGGGTTAGGAAAACAAATGAATTTATATTAAATTCACAGTGAAGTATTTATAACTTTAAATCCTCCTTGGAATATTAGCTTTTTTTTTTTTTTTTACTTTTTAAGTTTCTAGCCTAACCAAATCTCTCAAGAATTAGAATTTCAGTTATTTTAAAGATTTTTTTTTTGATAAAGCCTAAACTTTGTCATATAATATACATTCATAGTAATGATATAGCAGAAGATAAAACTGTGCTTAAAGGTTTTATTTTTTTAAAGATTGAAAAGTCCTATGCTATTATCTACTGAACAGTTGAATTTTAGCAAATTCTTCCACACTACTATCATTCCCAACTGAAATCCTATATCATCAATAAAAGACATCGACTCATCTCTGTCTTTGTGTAAATTCATACTTGGAAATTTTAATTTTTATAATATACATCTATGTTAACTACTATGAATTTCCCTAGTCAGTGTGACAGTCTAATAGAAATATAATTTCATCTCACAATTTCTAAAACATTTTTCAGTGTTGTCAGATTTGTGGAGATTAATTTTCTTAATACTACCATCTACACCCAATGTATCTTCTTCCATGTGAAATCTATAAAGTTAACAGCTGTACATATTAATAATACTGCCTGTTAAGCTGAATTTATAGTTTTCCTTTGATGAGTATTTGAGATTTTGTGAGACGGCATATTGCATGTCATATACAGAGCAGAGAACTTGGCATTTTCTTTGTATTCCATTCAGTACCCAAGACAGATATTAGGTACAGACTAAGCATTAATACCTAATTTTGAAACTACATCTTGAAAAAGCATCAAGATAAAATATATCCCTATTGAAATCTCACTTGAGAATGCTCATTCAGAAATTTCAGCCTGCTAGAAAGTAATTAAACAAGAACTAACCCAAAACAAGGCTTGTTAGGAACCAAACAAATAACATGTTCTGTGTATTAAAATCCTTATACTTATAGAACAGTGACTCAGCCACTTAAACATAATTTTTTCTTCTTATTTTACATAACAAGTCTGATTATATTGTTTGTTATCCCATCAAAATAGGGAGAGGGTAAGAACCTCATAGAGACAGACCATGACCAATAATAGTAATGGAAGAAGAAGAAAAATATTAAAGTAGATATAAAAGCATTAAAAACCTGGATCTATTTAGTGCACTGGATAAATAGTCAGACATATCAAAGCAGATTATAAGAATGATAATTGATTTATCCATAGTAATGACACTAGATTATTAGAAATAATTGTGTTCAGTATAGTCTTTAAGAAAGCAAGAATCATGATCTTAAGAGACCTATCAAGAAGAATTTGATCATTAGAAAAGTAAATTTGAAGTTTCCAAGAAAATTCATTTTCATAAAATTTTCTACCTGTGTTGATTCGAAATTTGCCCTTGTCTCTTTTGGTAAATAAGTTTTAGTTCTGTTTTTTTAAATGCCACTTATGCCTAATAAATTAAGTGCTTGCTGAATTTACATTAATTTCCTCACAAATTAAACAGTTTATTTGATAAAGAAATCCAAACACACAAAAAACATAATTCCTTGCCCAGTTAATTCCAGATCCTCATTGTTAGTTTTTAGTTATCAACTATTAGTGGATATCCTCTGAGAATGTAGGTGAGGTTTAGGAATCAGGGAACTTTAAAAGTTTTATAAAATTGTGACAGAGATTATAGCTTACCAGGCCTGTACTGCAGAGGAATGAATAATTATTAAATATTTGTGTTTAGTCTAAAGGTTATTGGTCCTTAACAATTTTAATTGCTAGATAGAGGAGTAAAAGCTATGAATTTAATCCATGCATGTCTCTCTATTCTGTCAATAGCCACCGAAAAAGACATCTAAAAAAGAAAAACCTAAACAAAAAACTCCTTCGAAAAGCAAAAAATCTGTTAAAAGTGCCAATGTCAAGAAGGCGGATAGCAGTACCACTAAGAAAAATCAAAATAATTCCAAAAAAGGTAAAAAAACAAATAAAAACAGTTTGTTATTGTCTTTGTTTTGTGTAGCAGTAAAATTAGCTTAATGGTTACTGTGGAGGAAAGTTTGACATGTAGAAAATGTATTACATATTAATGAGGGAATTGCAATCTAGAAAATAAATTGAAGTGTGTCTTGATGAACCTTTAAGAATACTGAAAAGGCTCACGTTGACAATTTTGTAACTATTAAAGATTTGCTTAAACAACAAAATTAAGAAAATAGTTTCACCATCTATATGTTGTGGTGATTGGTGATATTGATGGAGAATTATATGAATGAACATTTGAGAGCCCAATACTTGTTTATAGCTAAGAAAATCTTTGAGTTCTTATACCAAAATCTTTTCTAAATTTAGAAAGTGAGTCTGAAGATAGTTCAGATGATGAGCCTTTAATTAAGAAACTGAAAAAACCGCCTACAGATGAAGAACTAAAAGAGACTGTAAAGAAACTTCTGGCCAATGCCAACTTGGAAGAAGTCACAATGAAACAGATTTGCAAAGAGGTATGTGTACATATATATATATATATATATATATATATATATTAAACTATTTACTGGCTTAATTAATACTTTCAATCTGTATTATGTCATTTGGAACAATTATATAGAAATATTAAGAACAGATGAAATTTTGTATAATTTTTTATTTATATTTAATTTTAAAAATTCTTGAGTTCCAAATTCTCTTCCTTCAATCCATACTTTGCCACCACTTGATAAGGCAAGATAAGTAAAATCATTCAAAACATTTCCATGTTACTTCTTCTGCTACTCCCCCAAAAAGGTAAAAGCAATAAAGGAGATTTTTTAAAGTATGCTTCTATCTTCCCTCAAGTGAGTTTGCATCGATTCTTTTTCTGAGGTGGGTAGCATTTTACATAATGAGTCTTGGATTATTGTATTAATTAGCGTAGCTAAGTTCAGTAGTAGTTCAGTTCAGATCACCATTACAAAATCGCTGTTACTGTGTATACAATGTTTTCCTGGTTATGTTGACTTCATTTTGCATCAGTTCATATTAGTTTTCCTACATTTTTCTGAAATCATCTTGTTTGTTTGTCATTTCTTATTGTAAATTGTATTCCATCATAACCATATTCCTCAACTTGTTCAACCATTCCCTAATTGGTGATCATCCCCTCAATAACCAGTTTTTTGCCACTGCAAAAAGAGCTGTTACAGATATCTTTGTACATATAGATCCTTTTCCCTTTTCCTTGATCTTTTTTTGGGATACATGTCTAGTAGTAGTATTGCTGGGTTAAAGGATATATGCATAGTTTTATAACCCTTTAGGTATAGTTCCAAATTATTCTCCAGAATGATTGAACCAGTTCACTACTCTACTAGTAATGGATTAGTGTCCCTGTTATTTTTTTAATCAGTAATGACCTAGAATGTTTTTTTCATCTTGACTGTTGACAGCTTTGATTTCTTCTAAAAACTGTTCATTTCTTTTTGAGGAATGACTTAGTTTTATAAATTTGGCTTGGTTTCCTATATGTTTGAGAAATGAGGCCTTTTTCAGGTAAATCTGCTAATAAAATTTTTTCCTTACTTTTTTCCTTTCCTTTTAATTTTAGCTACATTTCTTCATGTAACCAAAATTAGCCATTTTATTTCTGGTAATTCTCTCTCTCTTGGTCATGAACTCTTCCTTTATATTTAGCTCGGAAGTAAGTATTTTCCAGGTTTTATAGTAATTTTTATCACATAGGAATTCTTGCCCCAAAAGCGTAAAGCTTTGATTTTATCAGACACTAGATTGTATGGTCTTTTACTTCCATATATTGTGTACCTAATTGATTCTATTGATGCTCCACTCTTATTTCTTAGTCAAGTTTTGTATAATTGAAAGTTTTATTGTATAAATTGTTTTACCATAGAGAGCTTGTACTTTTATCTGTATTGCTCATCTAAATACAATTGCCTTACCATATGATGGGGAAAATAACTGTTTCAGACTGTGGTAGTATAATGTGCCACTGAACTTGATTTTTTTAATAAAATGTCTTGCATTTGAGGTTGAATAGAATCTTAATCTTAAAAACTAGAGTTCATCTAGTCCAACTTGCTTTCCAGTAAAAGTATGGCTTGTAAAATAAATTGGACTTAAGTCATCTTGCTTCTCTTTCTAAACTTCTGTTGACAAGGAGAGCACTACTTTCAGAGAGCATTTTGTGGTATATTTAATTGCTAGAGAGGAAAAAAAATCAATCCCTCTTGTAGCTCCTATTTACTCCAGTTCTGTCCTCTGGAAATCAAGAGACTGAATCTACTCATTCTATTTACCAGCCAACAGTCAAATATTCAAGCCATAATTATACTCTTCCCTACGCTAGAAGAATTTTCTTCTCCAGAATAAACATTAAACCCAGTACTTTATTTAAATTTCATTTAACTTGTTCATGAAATTTCATTTTTATATATTGCTTAGAAGAAATGAATATAGTGTTCCAAATGTGACCTGCTCAACATGGTGTATTTGGTTGACATTCCTTAAGATTTCATTAGATCTTTTAGCTATAATGTACATCATAGTGCTGGCTATTTTTGAATTTGTACTCAGTTAAAACATCCAGGTCTTCGAATCATCTTTAGAAAGCAAGATGTTATTTGTCATCTTGTCAGAGTTGAAGGATCGATTGTGGGGTTTTTTTCTTTTTTCCCAACTTAATAAACATTTTTATTTAAAATTCTGAGTTCCAAATTTTATGCCTCTCCCTCCCTGAGACAGCAATCAAATATAGTTTATACACGTGAAAATCTGTAAAATGTTTTGTACAAGAAGACTTGAATAAAAGAAAAAAAGTGGAGGTGGATAATATGTTTCATCATTAGTCCTTTGGAATTGTCTTGGATCATTGAATTGTTGAGAGTAAGTCATTCACAGTTCATTGAACTTTTTTCTGGTTTTTTTCTACAATATTTTTCTGGTTCTATTAACTTCACTATGCATCAGTTCATGTAAGTCCTGGTTTTTTTTTAATCATCCTGCTTTTCATTTTTTAGAAGACAATATTTCATTACACTCATTCCACAGGTGGGGTTAAATTTTTCCCAATTGATGGACATTCCTTTGATTTCCAATTCTTAACCACCACAAAAAGAGCACTATAAATATTTTTGTACAAATAGGTCCCATTCCCTTTTTTTGGATATCTTTGGGATATAGACTTGGCAGTAGTATTGCTCGATCAAAGGGTATATATAATTTTATAGCCCTTTGGGCACAGTTCCAAATTGCATTTCAGAATGGTTTAAAGGATCATTTTGAATCTTAATTCTGTCATCAAATTCTGTCATCATTTCTAATTTATATCTTTACATAGTTATGCCATCCACATATTCAATAAAAAGGTGTTTTCTATATGTATATACATACATAAACTATTAAAATTTAAAACTGTAGGATGTGAACAGTTTGTATGTATGTATGTATACGTATACATCTTAATCATTGTTGAAAACATTAACGAGGATGTTACACATTTTAGAAAGCTCTTTCCAGGTTTATCTCTCAGTATTTTGAAGGACAGGGGATTTTGGGTTTTTTTGCTGACTGTGATGACAAATGCCTGTAATCCTTGCCACCTGACGACATGAGTTCTGAGCTTCAGTAGACTGAAGTTGATCCAGTATTTGCAATGTTAATGTATCAGTAAATTAAGCACATATTATATGCCAGGGATTATGTAAGACTGGAGATAAAAAAAAATCAAAAGCCCCACCCTGAGGAAACTCACAATTTAATGTGCAGATCCAAAATGGTATGGCTCCAGAAATAAGGAACTATCAGGCTACTTAAGAATACACAAGAGGGCCCACTTTGGAAATGGAGGCAAGGGAATGGATCCATATGATTGGCTGCTATACTTCATCCTGGGCAAGATTTGAAGATAAACTCAAAAAAAAAAAAAAAAAAAAAGGCAGGGTTTTTTAACCAATACAGTCATCTGGACTTACAGTCTTAAACTTAATTGTATGGATTCATGCAACCCTTTCTCTATTCATTTTTGGTAATTTATCCTTTCATCCTTTACACATTTGCTTTTGAAATCTTAAAGTTCATAAGAGAATTTTCTCTGACGTTACTTTGGTGGTCTTGGATATCTTCCTCTTTTTCAATTGTTAATAGTTAGAATTTTGTTTGAGAGCTTTCTGTCACAGAATATAATTAATACCTTTTCGGTTGCTTGTTTATGAACTCAAAACTCTTCCTCAAAAGTTCATGAAATAAACTTTTTTTTTTAAGTCTCCATCTGGTACTTATCTGTGTCGTATTCTGTTCTTTCTGTATTACCAACTTCAGGCTTTTAGGATCACTTTTTTCTGAGATTCCTACAACTATTACTCCTACAACCTGTCCATCGAGTTTAAAATAATAGCTCTGCCTTCATTGTTTCATCTGTTTCTTGAAGTAAAATTGTCAGCAAATCAATTTATTGGCTTCTTTCCTTTTTGAATAGTTGGACTTGAGGTTTGGATAGTTGAAGAACCCTTCCCTTGCCTGTTGTTGCATATTATCTTGGTCTCTGTGATCCTTTAAGGGGAAGCATTGTTGATATATTCTCCAGCTTTGGTATAATATCATTTGTGATTTTGTGTTTCTCTTTTTAATCTCATCCACATTTTCACAATATTGGTGCCCTCAGGTTCTATGTATAGGAAACTTTTTTCCTATGTTCTTTTCTACTTTATTTCTTTTACATACCCTACAGTACAGTTACAGTGGCTTACTTAGGGTTCCCTCTACAAGACTTTCCATCAACCATCCATCCAGAATCCCTTACCTCAATTATTTTCCTTCTAGAATTAGATCACGTCTCCCCTGCTGCAAGAAGCTGATGCTGCATCTTCCTTCAGGCTAAGATTCTTACATTTACACTGGTTTGCTCAGTACCTGGCACACAGTAGTCACAGTTATTACAGTAACAAAGAACAAGCCTGATTGTGCAAACCACAGAGATGTTGACCACACAGCTTAGTAAATGCTCATTCATTCACAGTAGATTAGAAGAAGCAACTCACAAAAGGACAAAGCTCTATTAATGGCAAGTTTATAAAAGCAGATTTAGAACTAGAAAGAGCATTAAAAATCATCTAATTCACCTGTTAACTTACAGATGAGACGATTATCATCTTTTCGTGATATTGACCATGAAAGACCAGTAAATAAATAACCATCATTATATGTAGCCAGTTTTCTGATTATACATCCAAAGCACTTTGTACTATATCAACAAGAAATGATTACTTCACAGTAGGGATTTTTTAAAAAGCATTCCCTTTTAAACACATTCAAACAAAACAAAGATTCAAAAATCATCTGAGGACAGATGGAGTATATAACAATAATTAATGTTCATGGATCATCAAGAAAAGGTTATATTCAGCATATACTCTTTTTTAAAATATAGCTTTTTATATTTACAAGATATATGCATAGGTAATTTTTCAGCATTGGCAGTTGCAAATCCTTTTGTTCCAACTTTTTCCCTCCTTCCCCCCACCCCTTCCCCCAGATGGAAGGTTGACCAATACATGTTAAATATGTTAAAGTATAAGTTAAATACAATATATGTGTACACAGCATATATCTTAAAAGAGTTGTTTATTTTAGGTCTCAAAAGCAAGAGATAATCGGTTTTAAATTCCTCATTTAGAAGAGATAGGTGGTTTGTCCAACTTCATATATCTAATTAGATTTAGAAGGGCGGTCCCAAGTCCTCTAACTCTTTCTTTGAGTCCATTGTTCTATAGATTACTGCATTGTTGGTTTCTTTCTTTCTTAAGCCTGTAATCTGTTTTATGGAAAGCTAAGGAGTGCAATAAATAGAATGCTAGCACTGAAGTCAGAAAAAGGAATTCAACTTTTAGCTTCCAACAAGTTACTAGCTCTTTGACCCTGGGCAAGTTACTTAATCCTTCAGTTTTCTCTTCTGTGAAATGAGCTGAGAAGGAAGTGGCAAAGCACTTCAGTATCTTTGCCAAGAAAATTCCAGATGGGATCACAAGAAGTCAGACACAACTGAATAATAATTTGTTTTAGAAAAGATTTTCATTTAAAGTCATAAAAATTATATTTATACTTTAAGAGTAAGCTCCTGATAAAATTTTCTGATAAATTCATTTGTGGGAAATACTTTTTATTGCCTGGTAACACTAATTACTCTGTGTTAAAATGTTATTTTTTTTTAAATTGGAACCTAGATTTTAGTATTTTTATTGTTGTTCATGTGTTTCCATCATGTCTGACTCTGTGCCTTATGCTGAAAAAATTCTAATACTTTAGCTAACCCAGACCCCTTAAGACAGTAAATTATAATTATGTTGAGATTAATGCATTTTCATATTTTTGTTTCATCGAAAAAAATAAGCTTTTTTCCCCCCTGAGGCAATTGGGGTTAAGTGACTTGCCCAGGGTCACACAGCTAGGAAGTGTGTGTTAAGTGTCTGAGGTCAGATTTGAACTCAGGTCCTCCTGACTTAAGGGCTGGTGCTCTATCCACTGTACCACCTAGTTGCCCCAATAAACATACTTTTTATTGACAAAATATGTCCTGTAAATTTTTTAAGATGTTGGTTTCTATTTATGACATAATAAAAAGGCATTTATACTCTTTAGGCTACACATATTGTTAAATATTAATATAAATAAAAACTCATAATTTTACTTTGTATTTATTAATATTCATATCTGGTGATTTACCAGTCTCTTACATGATAGTACAGAAAAAGTATTTTGATGATGATCTTTCATTCTTTTTCATGTGTTGTTTTCTATAGGTATATGAAAACTATCCTGCTTATGATTTGTCTGAAAGAAAAGATTTCATTAAGAAGACTGTTAAAGAGGTAAAGATTTTCATTTCTGCTGAGTTTGTTTTATATAAATAGAATATGAAGCTTCCTTTAATTTTTCTCAAAGTACTTTCTCAGTCCTATTTCATTCCCATTAATCCTGTGAGCTAAGCAAGCTGCTAACATCACCATTTGACAAATGAGGGAAGTAATAGAAAACGTGTGACAAGTAGAACTACAACTCAGAGGACTTCTTGGTCAATACTCCTATTGTCATTTCAAACATTTGATATTTTATCATTATGGGGATTTTTGTCCCTATTACATAAATACTTTCTTGAGACAAGAAAGAATCTTTAATATGTTAAGAAAATGACATTACATGATGCCATTAAGAGTTCTCTTTCATATTGAGTAGATATATTTGGTTTTGGTTTTGTTTTTTACTTACCAAGGCAAATATTCCCTGAATTCTTAGAACATAGTATTTCCCTCTTTGGTGATATAGTTACACATTTCTCTCTTCTCTTTATGCCTAAAGTATACACAGACTGTCTCCCCATCACCCAATTCTCCCAGACCCTCGCTCTTTCCTTTCCTGTTAGTCTCTGTGTCTGTCTATCTGTCTGTCTCTCTCTCTCTCTCTCTCTCTCTCTCACATACACACACGCGCACACACACACATCTAAGAAAGGAAGTTAACACAATGTTCTGATTTTTTTTTTTTTTTTTTTTTTTTCATTTCAGTTAATTTCTTGAGACGGAGATCATTTATAAAGGCTGCTGATTTGGATTGTTCCCGTGAATTCAAAGATCTGATAAACACCAGCAAAAAGAATGTATTTTCTTTTCTAAATCTTTGTTGGTTAAGCATTGTGTTAAGCAGAATTGACTGCTGACTTTGTGTCATAAGTGTTATGTAAAAATTTGTTTGAGTTCACCATTTTAAATTGCATTTCTATGCAGTTTTTTTAGTTAAGATTTTTGCATGGCAATGAATGTTCCCTGCTTTTTTTTATAGTTGTGTATTTTGTACATTTTGGATTTCTTTATATAAGGTAATGGACTCTTGGACTGTTGTAGCTTTTAGTGTGCTTAATATTCATAGCTTGCTAATGAAATACTTTTAATAATCAAGTAGAACAAAAGTTGTAACTATTAGCATCTTATATATGCAGAGTTTGAGTTATTGCAGTATTTGGTATAGAAAATATTTTGAATACACATTCTGTCTACTAATCTAAACTTAAGAGTAGTGTGTTCATTATATTCAGGATATACAATACACATGCTATAAATATTTGGGTGACTAAATCTGAACTATCTAACATATACTGCAAATTATTAGCATGATAAAACAATTGGCATAGATGTTATTTTTGTACTTTTAAAAAACAGATTTGTTGTATATAAGGTTTTCATATTTCTTTGTGCAAATCAATTTTTAAATCTATGTATCTTTAGAATTATAACATGAAGTGTCAGTGTTTTGCCAGAAGGCTATGATGGAGCAGTGGAAGTGGACGTTATGAAGAAATACTGGAGGAGTAGTTAATTTACTCATTCTTTTCCACTTAGTCCTATTTTGTTTAGGAAGTATAATCTGCCTGTAGCTAGCTTTACAATATGACAGCAAATGCATTTTATATTTCAAGGATTAACTTTAGCATATATATATATAAATCAAAACTGCTTCAGAAACTTTGGAGAAAAGCTCAGAAGAGTTATAACCATGTCCAGCTCATCATAAACTTGAACTCAGTTTCATTTAACTGATTTTTGCCCACATAAAATATATTACTATTCACAGGAAACAGACTACTTCTGTAGTAATGATGTAGAAGTTAAACAAATGCCAAATGAAGATAATGTAGTTACCTAGTATTCGTCAGCAGCAGACCCCTGTGACTAAAAGTATTCCTCAAAGAAGCCAGTAGTGCATTTATTTTTACATTAATGGATTGATATGTCACATCAGGGCTGTTGGAGTATAACTTTTTGGCCAATCAAGATGTTAGTTGATCACAACAGAAGGATTCATTTCTCCTGCATGTGATTCTTCACGAGAGTAAAATAACACATTTTATTTTATATTTTATATAGACCATATCTTAAATCATTTTGCCAGATGAACTTGTATCTAATTCTGAAACAATTTTGATTTGTTAAAGGGAAACATTTGACCTTTGAAGCATTTGAATAAGAAGCATTTCATTGTCTTTGTATCAAAGGACAGTGTAAATTACTGAAATGTTGAGTTTGAATAGTGTTTTCCATGTGGCATACTGGCACTTATGTTTCCTTTTAATAGGAAGTTATATTTTACTTTTTTCCTTGGATGACAGTTATTAGAATGTTAGGGTATGCTTATTAATTCAGATGACTGGAATAAGCTACTTTAAACTAACTTTAAAGCAGATCCCAAAATTGACTTCTGATTTTAAAATAAAATTTCATTTTTTTTCCTGTGAAACTTGTCATTGAAAAAAATTAAAATTGTGAGTACTGAATGTTATATTTGGTCTTTTGCATTTGATTTTTATATCCTGTTATCTTTTGAGAAACTAATTGTGGGGATTAGCAAAGTTTAAAAAAAAAAACTTAAAGCCTTTTATTAAAAAAAAAAAACCCTCGTCAAAACCCTTAATTATTTGACATTTTTTCTACTTTTGGGAAAAGTTGCAATGCTATTTTAACTCTTTGAAGTTAATGTTCCACACCAAAGTTTACTTTCAGGGACTAATATGGATTCAGATCACTCTGTCTTTTCTGTCAATGATCCAGAGATCCAATGATCATTATAAAATAATGATCTAGAGAATGTTAATTTAGTTTATTGTAAATTAGGTTACATTTTAGGAAGACTTTTTTAATCATTTGAAATGAAAGGGGTATGTTTGATTAATCAGGGGTTTGTTTGCTAGAGTAATAACACAGGTTTCATCATATCTATGGTTTTACAATTCTTTATATAAAGTAATAATTCCTTGAGAGTTGTAGCTCTTAGTGCACTTTAATAGTTTGTTTATGAAATCTTTTAATATGCGATCCCCCCCTTCCCCCAAAAGTGTTGCACTTGAAGGCTTGAGAAGTGTGCAGTTACTTTATCTGATCATAATTATTACATTTCTCCCTGTAATGTTCTCCCAAATGTATTCATTTTCCCCACAACTAGCAGTCTCTACTCTTTAATACTTTGCCAATATCATTCATACTTTGGTTTCACTCTCCTCTCTTCCCAGATTTAACCTCTTGTAAGCCAGTTCAATTCTACACTTGTATTGTTGAATCTCTTTTTCCTTTGACTTTATCTGTCACCAAATCCCAACCTCCTGCCTCCAATAATCCCAATCGTTCTGGGGAAGTCCGGCAGCTTTTCACTGTATCAGCTACAAATACATCAACTGGGCACTGCTTTTACTCTTCTCTACCTGGTTCTTTTTTTTTTCAATTTGGGTAAAGAACAGCAGGGACAACAGTTAAACCTTTTAGTAGAAGAGAACAGATGCCAACAGGAAACAGTCTCCGTGTGCATGGTCACCTTTGCTTTGGTTCATGAACAACACGCAGTGGAGTACCTGGACTTGGGACTATTTCACTGAAATAGTTTTCCACATTCTGGGCAAAGACCCAAAGCAAGTGTTAGACAAAAAGCCAGCTGGCATCAATAAGAGACTGTACTGTCATCCCTAGGGAAGAGAGTAATACAGTAGAGACCATTGAAATGAGGGTATTTTCTAAGCTGTCTGAATGAGGAACAGATACATAAAATTTAATTATAACTGTGCTACATAACAAGAAATAGGACTGGAAAGATATGAAAATGCTTGATCTGTATATTTTGATCAAGGGAAGGGATAATCCATACTGATCTAATAGTTTTTAACAATTCATATGCTATCCTCAAGCCTCCCTTGTAACTGTCCCTTATCTCATAGTTTACCAAAAAAACCCAAAACCATATGTTGAGAACTCTCCTTGTATCAATGGCATCATCTCATCATTTTTATCAATAATCCAGTGTGACAGTCTTTTTCTTGCCAAAGTCAACTCCTCTAGACATATTTCTGGTTCTATATCTTACCTCCAGTAGACTGGTCACAACATTATACCCATTCTAACTTAAACATTATTTTCTGATTTCTTGCTTAAAACCACATTAATATCTCCATTCTTTGGGGAGGGGGAAAAAAAACCTTTTGGTAGATCCCATCTCCTCAGCCATCTTCCATGAAAGAGCATCTACATTTGGTGCCTCTACTTTTTCTCTTTTTTTCTGCAATCTTTCTTCCAAACTTACTTTGGATTGCCTTGCTTTTCCCCATTCTAACCTGTCACACAATTGCCAGTGATTTTTCTAAAATCTGAACCTGATCAAGTAACATCCCCCATTTGGTAGACTCCAAGGCTCCCTATTAGATTTAGAATTAATTATAATAAACTCCTATTTGGCATTAAATCTCTTTACAGTCTGAACCCTTTCAGCCTTTCTAGTCTTCTTACACATTACATGCATTTTGCAGTCCATCCTAGTTGTTTCTTGTACACAAAATTCCCATTTTCTATGTTATGGCATAGGCTCTTCACACATGTGTGAAACCTATTCCCTTATCTTTGTCTCTTGGAATCAGTATACTTAATGGTTTTCAGAAGGTGGGTTCACACTAGTTTTTAAAAGTTCATTTCTCATCTTATTCAATAAGAATTACTCCAACATGGAATAAAATGTTTCCAACAGTCTACTTAGAGGTAGATTTCAGTCGTCTTTTCTACCTCAGTGGTTTAGAAATGTCAGATTTGGTATTGTGGCTATTATTTATATTAAAGTTTGGGGTTCTGCATAGTTACCAGAAGTAATTGGGTCCCAAGGGAATATTCTTTAAAATACTGGGGGCATTTGCTGTTATTAAATCATATGCTGGAATAGAAAATACTTATTAGGATTGGTGGGGCCCTAGTATTTACATTCTAAATTTGCTTCTGTAATTCTCCTCTTTTACATATTTAATTCCTCTAGGGCCAAGCAGAAAAACAGTTTTTCAGATACTCGAAGAGAGCTGTCATATATCCCCTTAATATGCTTCACTATTTTTAAAATTGCTCTATATATGCCTTGGGAAATGAAACAGACTTATAAATAACAGTTGTTAGTAATCATTTAACTTGATCAATGTAGCCAAGTAGATGAATATTTTTATTATACTTTTTATTGGAAGATGATAAAAGACAACAATCATATCAGTAATAACAGTGAACATAACAGCTTTTCTTCAAGATGTCATGTTTCTCAGTATGGAGATATATGCACCACATAAAACTTGTAAACTTGAATTGTTTTAACTCAGCAGTAAGTCTTTTGTTATAAATCATTTTCTCTTTATTTGGTTCTACTTAAAGAATGGCATATCTTAATTTCTTCTTCATGTTTTTAAAAGTATGAGTGAAAAACAGCAAGAAGGCCATGTTGGCAGGACAATAGTTTGGGAAGGAGTAAATGATAGACTCTAAAAAACTTATTGATGAAGTTTCCCAAGACATTCACTGAAGATAAATCTGTCGGGAAAGTGACAAAAAATTCAAAACCTTTTTAGAAATGGTGATGAACATTTAAATGAGCTAGCGGATGCTTGTGCATTTTAACCAGTCTTTCAGAAATGGGAGCATGATAAAATAGAAAAAGCATTAAATTTGAACTTTGGGCAGGTAATACATAAGACTGGAAAAGTAGGTTAGGGTTGGATTATGAAGGACTTTAAATTTCAGACAAGAGTTGATATTTAATGTTGGAGTCATTACAAAGCCATTTGAGTTTGAGTAAAGGTATGACAGACCCATGCTTTAGAAAAATCACTGGATGTTGTGTGGAGAAAAAAAGCCAGGAAGAGGCAATAAACTAGATAAAAAAGGTGATGATGGCCTGAGTTAGGGTATTGACAACATAAGGAGAAGGGGCCTTATTTGAAATGTAGACATGTGACAGAAAGAGATGGCAACTGCCTGTGTAGAATGAGTAAAATGTGAAGTGCTGAGGCTGAATGAATGAATAAAAAAAGCATTTATTAAGCATTATGTACCCACAGTGTGCTTAGGGCCAAGAATACAAAAGGATAAGTGAGTCAGTACTCTCAAAGAGAATTTATGGAGAGAAAACACAAGGGGATTCGGCAGGTGGATAAGTAGTTTTAAGGGTTCCATGGAGATATAGGTGGCAAAGTAATAGGGATTCTGTAGCAGGGGTCCTCAAACTATGGCCAGCAGGCCAGAAGCAGCAGCTGAGGACAAGTATCCCCCTCACCCAGGGCTATGAAATTTATTTAAAGGCCCATAAAACAAAGTTTTTGTTTTTACTATAGTCCGGCCCTCCAACAGTCTGAGGGACAGTGAACTGGCCCCCTATTTAAAAAGTTTGAGGACCTCTGCTAGGGCATAGTAGTAAGGTAGATGGGAAAGACTTTACATTTACTGGAGAGCTTAGTTTGTGATTCCTCCAGGAAAGTCATGTGCATTCCATAGGTGAGAAGGGCCTGAAGGAAGCTGGTTCATCATTTTGGGGAAGAAGAAAGTGGAGATTTTAGGTTTCAGACAGGGATGGATGAGGTGTCTTAAGAGAAGAGAAGGGGCTAATGGCAGTTAAGGTTTGAGGGATGGCACCTTGTGATACTCAGGTTGTCTAAGTGCCTAGATGGCATTTAACTGATCTAGAGGAAGATTGATGGCCTGCTCAACAGAAATAGGAATATTTAGACAGAATAGAGAAATAAATTAGGATATCTACAAATTACATCACAACCTCTCCAGATTTGCTCACTGTCCCACCTAAAATGGAAAAGGAGAAGGAAATGGCTCCCACAGTCACTGCCTTGAATACATATCTCATTTTTTTTGAATGGTTATTTTTCCCCAGTTACATGTAAAAATAATTTTTAAAATTTTGAATTCCAAATTATCTCCTCCACTCCCAATTGAGAAGACAAGCAATTTGATAAAAGTAATAAATGGTATAGTCAGGCAAAGTATTTCCATACCATTCATATAAGAAAACAGACCAAAAAAAAAAAAAAAGTTCAAGTTTTTTTAAAAAAAGGTAAACTAAAATCTGTATTCAGACACCATCAATTCTTTCTCTGGGAATGGACAGTATTTTTCATCATATGTCCTTAAGAGTTGTCTTGGATTTCTAAGGAGCTTCTGGAGCAGCCATAATGTGATCTGAGACCCAAGGGGGAAAGAGTTGCTCAGTGGGACCTGTGCAGCTGCTGCTGAGGGTGCCCTATCTTCAGTTGGAAACCTACAATGATAGGAGGTGTAGTAGGAAAGTATTACAGGACAATCATGAGTGATGGGTAGATAAAACTGATGGGAAAGCCCCACTTTTGACTTGGTGAGATGTAACCCACTCTCCTATAAATAGTGGAGTACAAATCACTTTTGGTTCATGCCACGATCTCCCACTTTGGAAACTATTTTCTAGCCTTCAATCCTTACATCCTGTCCACAACAGTATTATGATTTTGTTAAGAACTTTGCTAAAACCTAGGCAGATGAGTCTGTATACATGCACCCACATGGGAAGAAGAATGCATTCCAATGAACTATCAGTCTAAGAACAGAGGATATGAGGTTTGTTTGCATAATTTGGTCACAATGAAATTATACTAGGTGATGCAGTGAAAAAAGTGTAGAATCTGAAATACCCTGATTTGAAGCATACCTACTTCAAATATTTACCTGTGGGATCCTGGGCAAGTCACTTAATATGTTTCCTCATCATTAAAATGAAGCACAGTAATTACTTCCCAGAGTTGTAAGAACACAAAAATCAGATACTTTCAAATTTCTTGGCAAGCCTTTAAAAAGCCATATATAATTACTATTATAGTGGCTTTGTGACCATTGCTTCTTTTTCTAAATGTTCACTCTTTCAAAATATGTTCTGAAATTTTAACAGAAATTGAAGACAAGTTCCTAGTTGTATAATTTTTTTATTTAGGACACGTGTCCCTTTCTAATTCAGCTCTACATTTATCATTCACCAGTCTTTCAAAAATCACCAACAGTGGATTAATTTGGCAACTAAAAATTTAAATAATTATAATAATCTGTTAGCACCTGAAAATATTATCCACTTAGGATTAGTGATTTAACCTCATTAAGTGCAGGTAGTTTTCTCATGATTATCAAAATTCCCTTTTCCCTATTATGTCTTCAAGTCCAAAAAAGCATTTTCCTTGGTAGAAAAAGTTGAGTGTGTCTGCCTTCTCTTACTGTCAGCTATTGTAAAATTAAGTCTCCTGTCCCTTCTGGGATCTTTTCCCAAGTATTAGCTATACTTGTTTTAGCTAAACAGTGTTTTTTGATACCATCTTTTCCTCATCAAGCTCAGTTCATTTGGAGCTATTATACTAGTGACACTTTTAAAGGATCATATCATACTTAAGTTTTAATTTTTACCTTGAATTAAGGCTTATACTTTTATTTTTAAGTCTTGTCAACTTGGTGACTAAATTTCCTCCATTGAAATGCTAATCTACTTAATGTGGCATGGAATCAACCCTGGGATCCAGCATTTGGCTGGAAAGGCTTCAGGGATGCAATGATAGATTATTGCCTGAAGACCAGCCTAAGTTCTAAGAGGTTTATAATTGGAGTTATAAATTTTTGTCAATCTATCAACTCCTGAAAAATTATATAAGTCCAGCACTCACAGTACTAAAATTCCAGATCCTGTATACTGGTTTTCACGAAAGTATATATAAAAGCACTTGGGCTATAAAAAGATTATTGAGAAAAGAATAGTAAAGACTATTGGGTTGGTTAGGAATGCTTAAATTGGGTTAAATTGTTTCAACTCATAGAAGGTAGGATGAATGTATGAAATCATTTGGCTTTAATGGTTTGAACACCAATAAGAAATTAATAAAACACATTTTACCAAAAAAAAAAGCAGACATTTC
Organism: Sarcophilus harrisii; assembly: GCF_902635505.1. NCBI lineage: Eukaryota > Metazoa > Chordata > Mammalia > Dasyuromorphia > Dasyuridae > Sarcophilus > Sarcophilus harrisii. The sequence continues at coordinate 543,435,094 of NC_045426.1, forward strand.
CAGTTTTATTACGCATCTTTAACATAGTCACACGAGATCATGCTCTGCATTCAAACAATATACTTTAAAAAAAAAAAAAAAAAAAGGTTCATTGTATATTTACAAGTCTTTGTAGACAAAAATGGAAAGACATGCACATTCAAGTCCCAAGATTGAGAAAAAGAATATTGTGGCCTGTTAAATAACAAAGACTCAACCCAGAGATTATTAGTTTCTGAAACACTGAATGTTTTAAAATATAAACATTTACTAGATTTTTTCGTGTAGGTATGTTTTCCCCAGAACTTAAAAGTACAGTTTTTAAATATTCTCATATACTGACATAATTTAGTTGTAAGGATGTGTGTCTGTGTATATGTATATGTATCATTCAACCTTGATGCTTTGCACTGATAATTTTACTCTTGCCATATCTTGTTCAAATAGTTTCTCTTTAAGTGTTGGGTTTTTTTTTCAGCCTACTCTGGGAATATGCTTGAACCTGTTTGGGGTTTTTTGTTTGTTTTTTTTAATTCAAAAAATTGCTTTTAAATTTTTCCTCATATGTTTAAGATAAATAATTGTGCTAGTGATATGGTTGACTTAGATTTGAATATTAAACAGAAATGTTTAGGTTATATCCTTAAGGTTCAATTTTTAAATCACTGAAAAGTAAGACAAACTGCCATCTTTGGATTAGAAAAAACAACTAGTTATAAATATTCCCAGACATTTTACATTGGAGATTGTGATTAAACTATATTCACAATGAGATATCATTTGAACAGAAATAATACAATAGCTTTCACTGGTCACAAGGTAAGTCTCATGAAAATAGTATTTTAAAGTAACATTACACCAAGCAATGCATAATCAAATTAAGTATTGTTTCTAGGTGCATGTGTATGTATGTGTGTACGCTTATGTGCATGTGTGTATGTGTGTGTATAGGATGGGGTTAAATCTAAAATGGGGGCGAGGGAGATTAGGAAATTCTGACATTTTTCTGTAACTTTCCACTGGACCTGCCTATGGAATACTCTGAGCAGAGATCTATTAGAAGATATATTCCAGTTATTTGTGTCTTATTTCTAGTAAAAGTCTTTTCTAAATTTTACAAAATTATTTTCTCAAATCTTCAATAGTGATTGCCATTCTTAAGGACATTTCAAGTATCTTTACCATGAAGTTGGCTTCAAAAAGAGAGCCTTTTTAATGCCACTTTAATACAAAACTAAATAAAATTTATTTCCGATTCTCAGTTATTCAGGCTAATTTCCTAAGCAATTCAATGGTTTGAGAAATTTGCTTTTGAGAAGAGATTACTTTTGGCTCTCTTACAAGTGTGACTGAACAAATCGAAAATGTTTTATCATAAAAGATTTCTAAAATTTAAATACCCTCCAAGTAGCTAACAGGAAGAAATATGTACAGTACAAAAAATAGTTTCAAAGTTTCGGCTTATCTTTGATTAAAGCAAAGATCTGCATAATGCCGTCTCTGTTATCCAAGCTATAAATAAAAGTTTAGTTTTAGGGACATACAAAAGTCTTAAGGCTCATGTGGTAAAGAGGATGAATTTTCATGATTTAGATTCATGGCTACATCTAGGTGGTTCAATGGTTCCTTTAATTTTTCACTTTTTGAAGGTGACACGCTGGATGAAACAAATTTTAAGTAAATCTCCAACCATGAACCTTACTTTAAGACACAAGGTCATTAAATGTCTATAGCCTTACTGTCTGAAACACAAAAGGCTATAGGCATAATGTGAGCTAGTTAAGAGGAAAATAGTCAAATATAAGTGCTAATATTTTTCTGTGGCTAGTGCTTCCATATTTAGTGCTAAACAAACATCAATACATCACAATAGAAATTTTTCCATTTCTGATATCCAAAAAGTTTTAAGAAAAATCAGTTGAAACACAGTGTGCATCTTTGTTTACAATGTCTGTCCATTAGGAGAAGGAGTTGGGTCCAGAGAAAAATTAGAATTAAAATGCTGCTATCTTGCTTGCTTCTCGTACACCACTCAGGTATGCCCCTGTGACTGTTTGTGGAAAGTGCCTATTTGTTGCCTGTAACACAGTATGAATGAGATCAGATATAAAAAACTGAGGTAATAAAGTAAAGCATGCTCCAAAAGTTACAATTACAAATGGTCACACAAAGCAAGGAATGAGATCAGAGTGAATTTGGTAGAACTTAAATGAAAAGTTTTACTCTATAGACATACCACATAAAGTCATTCTCAACTAACATTTTACATTGATATTTTGATAAGATTATAATATGAATTTAACTATAATGACACTATAAGGTGATCACTGTCCATTTACCAACATAGCACCAACAACTGTCTGTAAGATAATTTCGTCTAATATAATATTTTTGTTGAACCAATTAGTAATATTAAGTATGATATTCTTGTACTAGAAAATACTAAGATGAACATCCAAACAGTGTAATCATAATACTCCTATAATTAAGAGATAATTTTTCTAGATGCTATCACAAATATGTCTGGTACATATCTGTTTTAACCAATTTTTCTTTGATCCTACATATATATATATGTATGTATGTATGTGTATGTATACACATACACACATACATATATATGTATACACATACATATATATATTTATATATATATATATAAAACATTAATAATAAAATTAACCAAATATGGTTGGATGTTGGGAATCAAATCACATACCTCACCAGCGAAAAATATAGTGCCTTGTATGTCTTCTGCTAGGATGTCATAAGCTTCACCACTTCCACCTGTTTTTACAAAACTATATGCCATCTGGATCCATGGCTCTGTGTTCCACCGAGTAACAAAGAAGTTTACTGGGTCTGGTATTTCCTGTGTTGACCAGAAATTTTTTAAAAATCTTATTATACAACTGGAACTGAAATTAAATAATGGGGGGCAGGAGAGAGAGAGAGACATTCATTCTCTTACACTTAAGTCTCAATATGACTTCCTTGTCTTGACTCAGGGACTTCTAGTGGCAAAAAATGTTACCTGGAAATTGGAGGGTAGTGGGGTGAGGAGAAAATAAATAGATATTGGCCGAGGAAAAAGTCAAATTGACTGAAAATATTTCATATAAATGGCTTAAGTGAATCTGAGCAAATCATTTAAGCTCTTGAGTACTCAGGACAACTAACTCATGACTAGAAGTTTCAGAGAAAGGACTTATTTGCAGAGATCAATAAGGAAGTTTCTTCCTCTAATAGTTCCCTATATATCAATGAAATTACAAATCTAGTCCCTAAGCTTTATCCTATGGACTTCCCCCTTCTCCCAAAAATTAGCAAAAAAAAAAAAAAAAAAAAATCAGGATATATAAAATATAATTATGAGGCAGTTTCTTTGCAACTATTATTGTCTCCATTCTTAAAGGTAAAAGGTTAAGTGAATCCTACAATGAGCCTGGGCAGAGGCTCAATGAAGCCTGGTGGGCTAATTCTGAATCCAGTGTTTTCCACTGTATAGACAGCTAGGTGGTACATCAGGAAGAGCTAACTTCAAATCCAGCCTCAGATCCTTACTAGCTGTACACCCTGGATGTCATTTGTTTCCTCAACTGTAAAATGGGGATAACTGATTTTCAGAGTTGTTGCAAGAAATATTTGCAAATGCTTAGCCCAATGCCTTATTAAATTTTTCTTTCCTTTACCTCCTTCCTTCTCTCCCTACACTCCTTCCCTCCCTTTTTCCCCTCTGACTGTAATGACTGAGACATGGTAGATGCTATTTAAATGCTTAGTTTCTCCTCCCCTTTTCCTACTACACTCAATTTTATAGTCACTACGAAAGGACACTGAAGAAAGTAGTAAAGTTGTAAAGACTAAAGTGTGTACATGCTCTAATATATTTAAGTAAACACAATGACACTTAAGAGACAGTAAACAAAAAAAATCTCCATTCTACTTCCAATGCTGTATCAGAACCTCTGTCTCAGGCCCAAAGAATTACCACTTGTGTCTTGGAAACAGGACGGTTTCAGCTTCTCTAAACTTGTAAACTAAAAGAAAGTGGAGGGGTAGAGAGGACAGGCTTCCAGGTATCTTAAATTGATATTCTTAATGCATTTTCCCTATAAGAAACTTTGCAAATGATAATGAAATTAGAAAAGCTACTGGAAGAGAAAGATCCAACTATCTGATTTTATCTCTGCTACTATGTGATTCTGGGCAAATCATTCACTCTCTTTGGACTTGTTTCCCTTTACATAAACTAAGAGTTGGACTATATGACCTCCACTGTTCCTCCTAGCTTTAAATTTTTTGGTTAATATTATACTTTTAAGTACTTTTTGTGGGCTAACCTGCAAATCTAACCAAACTTTGTAACACTATTTCCTATGGGGGGGAAATATCAAATTCTAAACAACTTCCAAACTATTGAAATAAAATTAATAGACCATCTGAAGAAAAAGACAATTTATCCAAATGCAAAAATTCAATTAAATCTTTTTAAAAAGCACTTTGCTACGTGTTGGATATATAAGGAGAAAAAGGATTCAAGCTCTGCCCTGAGAAGCTTATGTTCTATTGGCAAGAGGTGGAGGAATAGAAAAATGGCACATATTTAGAAAAGTTAATACAAGGTATTTGAAGGAATGCACTAATAAGGGGGAGGAGTACTAATAAAGGCCTCCTGTAAGAAAAAACATATGAGCTGAACCTTCAAGAGTAGAGGGATTCCAACTGAGTGGATGCCCATCAATTGGAGAATGGCTAAATAAATTATGATATATGAATGCTGTGGAATACTATTCCGTAAGAAATGACCAGCAGGATGAATAAAGAGAGGCCTAGAGAGACATGAATTGATGCTAAGTGAAATAAGCAGAACTAGGAGATCATTGTAGAGCAACAACAAGACTACATGATGATCAATTCTGATAGACGTGGCTCTCTTCAACAATGAAATGATTCAAACCAGTTCCAATTGTTCAGTGATGAAGAGTCATCTACACCCAGAGAGAACCATAGCAACAGAATGTGGAACATAACATAGCATTCTCACTCTCTCTGTTGTTATTTGCTTGCATTTTGGTTTCTTTTTTTCTGTTTTCCTTCTTGATGTGATTTTTCTTGTGCAGCAAGATAACTGTATAAATATGTACATATATTGGATTTAACATATATTTTAACATTTTAACATGTATTGGACTACCTGCCATCTAGGGAAGAGGATGGGGGGAAGGAGGAGAAAATTTAGGACAGAAGATTTTTCAAGGGTCAATGCTAAAAAAATTACCCATGCATAGATTTTATAAATAAAAAGCTTTAATGAATAAAAAAAATAAAATAAATTTAAAAAAAGAAGTATAGGGATTCCAACAGATGACAGTGAAGGAGGTATGCACATTTCAAGCATAGGAGAAAACCTACTAAATGACACAAAGGCAGAAGAGAGAGTGATAAGAGAAATGAATAGGTCTGTATGTCTGTAATGCAAAATATGTGAAGAGAAGTAACAGGGGTGTGGGGGGGAGTCTTGAGAGGTTAGCTAGAACTAGACTCTGAAAGAGCTTGAAATAACCCCAAGTTTGAAAAATTATACACAGTCTTCAATACAAAGTGATATATTGGAGCCTTCAAATTTTAAACTGAGAAGAAATTTCCAAGATAACCACAGAAAAGGAGACACACAACAAGATGAATCATCAATTTTTAGCCAACATTGGGTAGTAAAAAGTAAAATTTATGAAAACACTTAAAGAATACATGGTTCTCTTCATTGTCTTCCTTTTTGACCAGTTTTAGTCTTGTAAAGAATAATAGATTAAATTACTGGATCTTTCTCATTTTGAAGAGTCTTACCTGCTCTTTGAATAGTTCCCGGAGTGTGGCCATACACTGTTGTAGGACTTGTTTATCATCCAGGTTCTTAATGGATGCTACAGCCTCTCCAGTAATGACTGACATCAAAACACTATATTTACCCTGAAAAATACCAGGAAAAATTGCTTCCTTAATTTTTACAAAAACTAAACTTATCTTCTTTCTAGCTTGCTATTCCAAGATGACAGAAGGGGGAGGGAGAGAAGGACAGCGGGAGAGAGGGGGGCATGGGGACAAAGGGAAAGGGAGGGAAAGATAGTGGAGGGGGAGAGAGAAAGAGTTTTTCCTTCCCTCAAAATGACTTTTCCTGTTTTTTCCACTCACCAGTTCCATCTTTTACTTAATTTCACTCCTATTTAGGCATCTGCAGTGATATGCAAGTCTTTATTTAAATGGGTATTCTTTCTTCCACAAAGTCACTCCCAAACCTGTGATCTTGTTGGGCTTTCTTACATATTTTCATAATAATAAAGTGTGGTGGAAGATTGAAAAAATGCAAAAGTTAAGGCCCTTTCGTGCACGATACAGAAAGTCTACCACTTATTTCCATATAAAAATTGATGAACTTTAGAAACAGAGGCTCCAAAAATAATTTTATACAACAGCAGCAATAACAAAATCATATCATAGCATATCATAAACTGTACAATGGTCTCAAGTTTCAATTACAGTTGCAGCAGTACAATCACTTCATGTTCTCTGCTCTACCCCTTCCTTATCCCAGGGTTCCTTTTTTCCTGTCTGTCAAAATCTCACCTAGACATAAGATTATTTTCTTATAGTTTGGACAATCTCACTAAATATACTTGTAGATGTTTAAATTTTCAATGATTTGAGTACCATGACAGTAGTCTGATAAGTAATTATTTCTAATTGACCTGAAATAAATACATGCTATCCCAAAATTCTCATATTCACTTTGAGTCCCAGAATCTTAAACTCTAGGAAAATAAGGGTTTCCCATGAACACATAGCCCTCCTCACCTTAGAATGCAAATCCCTAAGTAATGTTTCTTATATTCTTTACATAAACAGTGTTTAGTCTTGGCAAATACTGAGTAATCAAATTCTAGGCTGGAATAAGAAAACTCAAACCACATTACACATATCTCATACCTGAGGATCCATATCATAAAATACAGCAAAAAGTCCACGCTTACTGGAACAAGGAGGAACATGGCCAAAAAAATCAGCTCCTTGAATCTTATTGTCCCAAAATCTATAAGGAAATTCCAAAGCAATCTGGAGAGTAGAAGAAAGAGTAGTTTGTTTTTTAACTGTTAAGTTATTACAATGCTAATTTCCCACATTTTAGCATCTTCTCTTTTGATTGACAGCCTCATAGTGAGATACCCTTTAATATCAAGGTTTAGGGAAGGAAGGTGATGCTAAAACAAGTATAAGTGAATCCCACTTTCAGATATCATGTCATCCAAAAAAAAAAAAAAAAGACCAAAAAGAAAGATGGGTTTATTATATCATAAAGAAGATGCATAGGCTTAGAACAGTTATAGTGTGGGGAAAATGCTCTAAATTACTATTGATCAGAGAAACGCAAATTTAAGATGACTCTGATGTACCACTTCACAACTCTCAGATTAGCTGAGATGACATGAAAAGATAACTACAAATGTTGGAGGAGATGTAGGAAAATTGGAACAATAATGCATTGTTGGTGGAGTTGTAAGTTGATCTAACTTTATGGAGAGCAATTTGGAACTGTGTCCAAAGGACTATCAAACTATACATAATCTTTGATCCAGCAGTATCTGTATCCCAAAAAGATCATAAAAAAAGGAAAAGAACCCAAGTGCAAAATGTTTGTAGTAGCAAGGAACTGAAAAATGATGCCCATCAGCTGGAGAATGGCTGAATAA